>NC_054473.1:183750922-184113422 GCF_017639515.1 Carcharodon carcharias
CTTTCTTCATGGCAATGCCGCAGTCAATCAGAGTCAAGTTGCCAACCAATCAGCATCATTTCCTCCTGTAGTGATCGTTTCAAATTTGGCATTCTTGTGATTGTCTTATGGGTGCAAGATATAAAGCTTCGGCAACATATCTCTTTATTCAGCCATATTGAAATTGAATAGGTACATGAAGGGGAAATAGCTGTGTGGAAAGAGCAGGGAATAATTGAATATATTTTTCAAAGAGTTAGCACAGGCACCATGAGAAAATTGGCCTCCTTCTTTGCTGTATGTTTGTATGAAACAGAAGTCAGACACTTATGTGGTAGGGGGTAATAGCGAATTAAAGCAAAGACCAGTTTTTGAAAGTTAAAAATCTTCCCTTCAATTAATTAAAGGTAGAAAGAGGGATTAAATTGTGTGGGGTTTTTTTTGCCTGGAGTTGAAAGCAAAGGACAAGCTGTAGAGAAACCAAACTGAAAGGGATTAACAGAATGGAAAATGAGCAGTACCTTGTGAATTCTTTAACGAGTTGTGGTATGACGAAGAAGGTGAACTTTTGTAAAGAATATGTTTGATCCACAAGTTGACGTCTGAGCCTTTAAGCCAAATGATTCCCACAGTGACAGATGGTAATAAATTTATGACCACTAGTCTTGAGTAGCTGCTCAATCGCTGGAGCAGGGATGATGGACAAACAATATATTAAGTCAGCTATCTGTCATTGTGAAATTTTCTGTTGGCTTTCCAGACAATACACTGAGACAGAAATATATAACCCCCAAACTGACAGCTCTGTCTTCTGCTGTCAATCCTTTGCTATTGTTTTGATATTTTCCCTGTATCTGTTCCTGCTCTTTGTGTTTCAGATCACAGAGCAGGTTCAGTAAGCTGAATCAAACTCAACACCGTAGAAACACTCATCACGGATGAACACTTCCGGGTCATGGA
This sequence comes from Carcharodon carcharias, assembly GCF_017639515.1. NCBI lineage: Eukaryota > Metazoa > Chordata > Chondrichthyes > Lamniformes > Lamnidae > Carcharodon > Carcharodon carcharias. The sequence continues at coordinate 183,751,862 of NC_054473.1, forward strand.
TCATCTGGAGTCGGCAGAGCCATGAAAAATGGCAGCTGTATTTTGTGAAGTTCGGTATCTCTCAGGACTGTGCATGGAGGGATGGAAGCAGAAAGGAAACTTGATTAAACAAGCCTTTAACTTAACTGCTTCTGGATGAGAAGACTTATAGGAATGGCGTCCAAAGGAGAATTGGACCATTGGCTGAAGAGAAAATATTTTCAGGGCCATGGGGAATGCCGGGGAGTGGCACTATGCGAATTGCTTTTGCACAGAGCTATCACAGACACGACAGGCAGAATGGCCTCCTTCTGTGCTATAACTATTCGATGATTTTACAAAAGACGGAACAGCAAGGTCCCACAAATAACAATTAAATAAATGACCAGATAATTTGTTTCCATGGTAATCACTGGCCAGGACACTGAGAAGAACTCTACTGTTCCTCTTCAAAATAGTACCAGTGGACATTTTAAGACCACCTAATATGGCAGATGGAACTTCTGTTTAACGTGACATCCAGAGGCACCACCTCTGACTGTACAGTGCCCCCTAAAGACTGCACTGGGTACATGAACTTAGCTTTTTGTGCTAAGTCTCTGGAGTGGGATGTGAACTTCTAACTACCAGATGAAAAAGCAAGAGTGCAACCAGCCGAGTCACAACTGACAATGGAAACGTAAGTCCAGGTTCTTGTCCCCTGTCCGGTTTGACGAGTCGGAAGATTTTTTGGCTTGGCGAACCCCATCTTTAAGGATGTCCACCCGCAGCTGGGATTTTCAGTTGTTGGGGAGTGGGGGGTTGGTGGGAGGGGGCTGCCGGGGGTGGGGGGTGGTTAGGCAACCCTGGACCCAATCCACAAGTTGCTGGGTGTGGAGGCGGGCTGGTTGCAAAATCTGCCTCTGTGCTCTGGCGTTGTGTTGGAATAAGTAAAAGAAATAAAATAACAATATCCCTCCAGCCCTTACCACCCTCAGCCTCTCTCACACACTCCTTATGCCCCATCCTGTCAACCTATGCCAAACCATTCCTTCCAGCAGCCCCCATAGCCCCCACACCCATATACCAACTTAATTACCCTCTACCCGCCTCGTATCTTTGACCGCTTTGACATTTCCTTGACAGCTTTGACAGGCTTGAAACTGGACAGCAACTTAACACTTCATTTATGGCTGGACAGTTCCTTGACAGTTGGACAGTTCCTCTGCAGATGCTTGACAGCTGTACAGCTTCTTAACATTTTCTTAACAGCTGGACATTTCCTGGACAGCTGGACAGTTCCAGGAAGCTCCTTTACAGCTGGATAGCTCCTCAATGCTTCCTTGACAGCTAGACATTCCCTGGAAAGTTGGGCAGCTCCCAAATATTTCCTGAACAACTGGACGTTGCTTTCACAGCTGAGTAGTTCTTTTACAGCTTGACAGTTCCAATGAGTTTGTGCATTGAAAGTGCAACGTCACATTCACTTTTAACAATCCCAAAAGGTACCTTACCTGTCCCAAACGTGTCCCTGCACACTACCAAAAATGGGTACCTCACCTGTCCAAAAGAGCACCCTGGATATCCAGAAGAATTATAAGGAATTCACCAAGGCTCCTTAGACAGCACCTTCCAAACCCATGACCACTGCCACCTAGAAGGACAAGGGCAGCAGATATATGGGAACACCACCTCCTGGAAGTTTCCCTCCAAGTCACTCACCATCCTGACTTGGAAATATATCGCTGTTCCTTCACTGTCACTGGGTCAAAATCCTGGAACTCCCTCCCTAACAGCACTGTGGGTGTATACCTACATGGTGTGGACTGCAGCAGTTCAAGAAGGCAGCTCACCACCACCTTCTCAAGGGCAATTAAGGGTGGGCAATAAATGCTGGCCAAGCCAGTGACACCCACAACCCGTGAATTAATTTTTTAAAAAAGTCCAGACTTCCTCTTATCTGTTCTGATCTGCACACTCTGGATTACACACTGCTGTTCTTCCAAAATCCCAGTTCAGTGGAGGCAGCTGGTGATTTAAATGGTCAGCTGCCTCCACCAATCGTGCACGCGCGGATTCCAATCCCACCACGGTGAAGATGGGAAGTGTTGGGTCCGGGGGCGGTTCTTAGAACTTCCAGCCATTTTGGGATTTTTTGCAACAATGCAGAGGCTGTCTGTCATGGTCTTTGAAGGAAGTGGTGCCTCTCCCACTAGAGGGCAGAAGTTACTGTTTGTTTGAACCCTTAAGCCCCAAGTCATGCTCATTCCCATCTGTCGCCGCTCAGTGGAAGATTAAAAAGTACAGACCTGAATTATGCAGTCATTGATCAGAACCAGTTGCCCAAAAAGATCCAGTGATTTATGTGGCATGGATTTCACCTTTCCTGACATTAATTTGAAGCTGGCACCAAGTCAAGGGGATCTCCAGGTGTCCAGCAGCAATGATTTTATCAAACATTGTAAATAGCCAATCAGATCAAAGTATTCTCACAGACAGCAGATCAGAAATAAAATGCACTCATCCTTCATTCATAATTAAATTTTACAAAGAGCAAAATAAATGATTGGGATTAAGTTAGAAGCTAAAGATTCATAAAGAAACATAAAAAATAAATAATATGTGGTATTTTTTAATCATAATGGAGAAATGACAAACATATACTTAGTTTTTCACAGCTAGAGAGGTTTTTGACCTATAATTATGAACTAAATATCCATTAAAAGCCCAGCTACACTCTGCAACATTTTAAGAGATTTAATAGCAAGACTAATCACATAAAAAGGGAAAAGCAAAATATTGGATAAGATAGAGATTTGAAATAAAAACAGAAAATGTGAGAAATACTCAGTATCTGTGGAGAGATAATGGACAGGACTTTTCAAGTAGTAGGTTTCCCACCTTGCCATATGAATAGTGAGACAAGAATACATCCCTACCAATCTCAACAGCTCCATAGCCATTTAATGCTTCCAGGAGCGTTAATTGACTGGGGACTGGACTCCAACCCTTCACTTGGGTGAAATTCCCGCCTCAGAGATCTGTTATCCAATCTGATTGGCCAGTAGGTCTGTAGCCCCAGCAGCACTAGTGGCAGCATTAGCCAAGACTGAAATGACAAGCAATCCCCAGACCCTAAGTCCAGGAGTCCAGGCACATGCACACACAGAGGGGGTCACAGCAGGGAGAGGAGGTGTGGCCGGGATGGGCAGGAGAAGCTGGAGAAAGGATGGTGGGGGTCTTGATAAAGATCTGGGGGAGGGAGCACCCACAGGGAGCAGGGTTTAGAGGTAGGAGGTGGGGGAATGGTACGGGCGGGATTGCCTGATGTGGATAGGGAAGCCTTGAGGGAGGCGTCTCCCTTTACCACCAGATGCCCAAGCAGGTTCACCTGCCAGGCTTGGCCACTTAAAGGGCCTCAACTGTGGAGAGGGTAGGGGGCCACCCTAGGACTTGCCCACCCTGTGTAAGATTGCAGACAGGTCGGGGTGGGAAGGTTAACAGGGGAATTTTATGACCAGCTCCGACCCCCACCCCTGCAAACCCACCAACAGGGGACAGTAAAATGTTGCCCAGTTTTTCATGTTGACCTTTCATCAGAACAGGTACTTTCTCATCAATTCAGTGATTTCTAATTGACTGTAGTCTGAGGTTAAATCAACAGTTCACCCTTTGAGAAGCATAGATTGACTGACAGCAAGCTTTTTGATTTCCACGTTTAATCGTCCACACGTAAAGTCCAAAGGTTGCTGCCAGTTGATGAGGAGTATGGCAGCACACACAGACAGTTTCATTACTATTACTACCGCAAAATCTGGGCCACAAATTCTATATCACGGAGCGAGCAATGAGACTGCATCGATTTTAAACTGAGAACTTTAGGGGAATAAGCATTAGTCCAGGATACGACCAAGAAATCGTGGTCAAGATGGGTTTCAGAAGCCTGAAGAGCCTAAGTAAAAGGAAACACAGACGGAGGTATAGATCGCTGCCATTGTGAGGTGATGAGAAAGAATAACTTAAAAGAAAGAAAGACTTTCATTTATATAGTATCTTTCATAATCTCAGGAAGTCCCAAAATGCTTTGTAGTCAATAAGGTACTTTGGCTCATTGGGTGGTACCCTCATTTCTGATCAAAGGTTGATGAGTGCATGTTCTATTCCACAGCCTTGAGCACAAAATCTAGGCTGAGGCAATATTTCATTGTCAGAGGTGCTGTTTTTTTTTTAATATTTTGGACAAGCTATTAAACAAAATCATTGTTTGTCTCATCGGGTGGATGTTAAAGATCCCACAGCACCATTTTGAAGAAGAGCAGGGGCGATTGCCTGCGTGCCCTGGCCAATATTTATCCATCAACCATTGTCACTAAAAAAGAAAATTATCTTGTCATTATGACAGTGCTGTTGGTGGGAGCTTGCTGTGCACAATTTGGTTATCACAGTGACTACACTGTCAAGCATTGGATGTGAAGCAATTTGATATGTCCTGAGTTTGTGTAAGGTGCTATATAAATGCAAATTCTTTGTCTCCTTAGCATAGGAAACATGACAGCAATTTGTGCACAACCACCTTGGAAGATTGAAAGGCTGAATCAGCCCTTATTGGCTGCGCTCAACTGACTGAACCCACAGGTGCCAATTGTTAATTAATTGATAAGGTGAAGATTTGTGCTCATCATTTTAAAACTAATTCACTCACCCAGCAACATCCATTAATTGCTTTCAAGAAACTAGCAACTGTTTACAATGACAAGACATGGAGCCAGCGTTTGATGGAAAATGTTGAAATTAAGAGCTCTGAACTTCTTTAAATCCATCCTCTTACTGAGGATGGTCATTAACAAACTGAAAGCTCGCCATCTGCATAATCACTTGCTAAACCTAATTTGCGATAACACGCCTAATTAGAATGCCTTGCTATGTTGACATCTTTAGTTTCCCATTTTATTCCTACCAACAATTGCCAGCTTCCTGACACCATCATTTGCTGAGAGAAAGACCTTTAATGATCTTTCCAAAGTACTTAAAGGCAGCAGCAGGTACAAATCCCTCAATCTTATTTTTAATGCTTATATAATGCAATAAGAATGAACAAATACTGGACACTCGGAGCTGGAAGAGTGTTTTGTGTATTAATGCTGTATTGTCATTGAATTTGTTTCCAGAGTTATTTCTCCAGTACAGACTGTCATTCCAGAGAGCATGAGGAAAGTCAAGGATGAGCAAAAACCATTTGGTCCAATGATGCTCTTCCCTCTGGTATTTTAACTCTCTAATTTCTGGCATCTGATTGTCTTTTGAATTTCTCTTCCAGCCAGGCACACATAATGAGGTCTATTCCCCTGCCTGGAACATTATTCTATATATTGATCATGCTTTGTAAAAAGAAGTTCTTTCTGGCATCTAGTCTGTTTACATTTAATTGGTTCACGGTTGCGATACCTGCTTCTATTGTTCTGTCCTATTTTGAATTTTACAGACGTGTGAAAGTGATAGACAGGCAAAGACAAGCTGGTCTCTCAAGCTTGGCTACACATCATGATGGCTGGAACATCAAAATAAGATACTTCTTCCCTCTCCCCATTCACCCCCCAACCCCACTCCCATGCCCCACAGCCAAGTCAACTCCTGGGAGAGACAAAGATGGAAAGATAAGCACAGAGCCAATAAAGGAAAAACTAGTGATGTTTTGGATTTGCTTCACCTAAGCCATTTAACACTTTACAAATGTCATGAGGTTCCCCTCTTCTCTCCAAGCCTGGGTGCTATGTTATAAGCTGCTGAAGGCTTAATGGCTGAAGTGCCACCTTATTAAAACAGATGATTTAATGGATTCAATAGAGACTAAACTTCACCTCGGAGACACAAGTGTGACTAACTAGACTTAAGCACCTTGGCTGATAGGCATGGCCCTAACCCCTAGGTAGAGCATTCTGTCACCCTGAAATCAGGGACATGATAGGCTGTGGTGGAGAGAAGGTGTGCAGTAGTGATTGTTCAATTATTGGTCCATTGAGAAGATAAATGTGAGAAGATGATGTTATTATTTTAATATTTTGAGGAATATGGTAGTTTTCCGTAAAGAAAGCTGTGTGTTTGTGTGTGTGTGCGTGCGTGTGTCTATGATTAATTAAACTGGAGGAAGGTTCATAGAGCTTGTTTATGGGAACTGAGACATGAAAAGTAAAGACTAGATGATGCATGCATTTGTAATGAGAGGCTATGGTGAAGTTGAATGTATGAGTAAATAGGTTGGGTTTTAAAATTTGCATTAGGTGAGAGATAGATACTTGACTTTTCAGCTGTTACATTTCAAAGGGATGTTAATGGACTTTTAAAACTTACAAATGTTTCAAAAGTAAACAAGGGAAGAGTATTAAATTTTATTTGACCTGAAAGTGGAGGCAATAGGAAGACATGAAAGATTTTTATATTTTGGAAAAGTTGAGTTTAAAGTGGTGCTAAGGACAATGGGGTCTAGGATGAAAGGGAAAAATGTATTTAGTAAATGATGTTTAGTTGAGTCGAGGAGGCTGTGTGGGGGAGATATCCTGATACCGGCTCTGCACTGAGAAAAGTTGTGAGTTTTCAGAAAGCAGCCTGTTTCTGAACTTCCTTTGGATTTCCACAGCTGAATGGAAGAGAGTGAGAAATTGTGTAATATACTTTATTGAAGTAGCAGCAATTTTTGCCTTGGGTGGTATTACTGGATTTTTATGGTTAAAAATCAATAAGAGAGCTGTTGCCAAGGAGTTTACTTGTGTGTACTGGCCAAGTGAGTTTATTTGGGAGAATGTTTTGCAAGACTATTTCAACTATGTAATTTTAATCCTGTGTGTTTAAGTTTTTTTTCTTCTGAATCTTTTAATTTTAAAATCCCAGTAGTGTCACTGGGATTCTATGCTTCTGGGTTCAGTAGTTTTCCCCTCATTTTCAAAAATACACACAAAAAAATTATTATCAGCAAGACAAGTTTCCCTCTGTGATTTGGCTTGCTCAACAAATAACATCAACTGCGGTCATAACAAGTGCATGTGATGGGCTGCCACAGCGCTCACTGTAGTACATAAAAAAAAAGACCAACTGGTCCATCAAGCTTGCTCCAAAATTCATGATGGCCATTATGGGGAACATTATGACTAGACACTTCCTATAACCCCAGAACCCATGTCACCTCCTTAAGCCTGAAGCTGGAGTCTTAAACCTGAATAAAGCAAACTGCATAAGTCTAGAGAGAAGGCTGGCTAAGGTAGATTGGGAAACTAAATTAAAAGATATGATAGTGGACAGGCAATGGTAAACATTAAAAAGAGTTAGTTCAGAATTCACAATGATTTTACGTCCCTTACCGAATAAGAACCCATGGGAAAAGTGGTCCAACTATGGCTGAGGAGACAAGTTAAAGATAGTGTTAGATTAAAGGATAGTGGCCTTAATATTGCTGAAAAGAATAGTAAGCCTGAGGATTGGAAGGATTTCAAAATTCAGCAAAGGATAACCAAGAAATTGACAAAGAAAAATAAACTAGTAAAAGATACAAAAGCAGATTTTCAAAGTTCCTTAGATATGTAAAAAGGAAGAGATGAGCTAGCATAAAGGTTAGAGTCAGAGTCGGGAGAAATTATACTGGGGAATGATGAAAGGGCACAGACAGTAAACAAATATTTTATATCCTTTTTTTATGGTGGGACATACAAAAACATTTTGGAAAAATCTAGTGAAATTGCAGAACTTAAGGATATTAGTATTAGTAAAGAAATAGTATTGGAGAAAGTAATGGAACGAAAAGCCAACAAATCTCCTGGAATTGACAGTCTATATCCTAGGGATTTAACAGGTAGTTACAGAGATATCGGATGCATTAGCTTTGATCTTCCAGAGTTTCTCAGGTTCTAGAATGGCTCCCGTGGATTGGATTGCAGCAAACATAAACCCACTCCTCAAGAAAGCCAGGAGAGAAAGAGAGAGAGAGAGAGAAAGAGAAAGATGGGCCAGAATTTTCAGCTCGGCGTGTAGGGGTGGGGCCCGCTCGCCAAGGTGTAAAATGAGGCAGGGTGACATTGGTTGGGGGTCCCGAGATCACCGCGCATCATTTAGATTTTTAGTTTGGTGGGAGCGCAGCTGAACTGGCTGCGCGCCTGCCGAAATGTCAAAGGCCTATTAAGGCCATTTAAAAGCCAATTCAACTAATAAACTGAGCTGCCCGTCCAACCTTAAGGTTGGCCGGTGGGTGGCGGTGCTGGGGGGAAGAGCCCAGGCGGCCTTTTCATTTCCCATGGACCCTCATCCACGGGCGGGATGAGGTTTCATGAAGTGTTTATAAATTGAATAAAGATTTTTACAAAAATTTATTGACATGTCCCAGCTCATGTGACACTGTCACATGAGGGGCCATGTCTTAAAACTTTTCTTTTCTTTTATTTAGATTTTTAAAACTTAACCTAATGTCCCTGGGGCTGAGGCATGCACGACCCCGACTCAGGGAACCCCCGCCTGCACAGGGAGCGCTCAGCACTTCCAGGCGCCCGTCACGCTGGGTAGGCCTCAATTGGCCCACCCACATAAAATGGCGGTGGGAACCCGATCAGGGGCGCCGATCGGGTCAGTGTCCGTTACCGCACAACCCCCCCCGCCCGCCCCCCCACAACGGGGGGACAATTCTCCCCAGAGAGAAGGATAGCAAGAAAGCAAGGAACTAGAAGCCAGTTTGGATGACATCAATAGTAGGAAAATTTCTAGAATCTACTATTAGAAGCATGATAACAGGATACTTCAAGAATCATAATATGGGTGGGCATTGTCGAAACAGATTTTGAAAGATAAATTTGACAAACCCGTTAAGAATTTTTCTGAGGTTGTAGCTTCTAGGCTGGAGGGCCGGTGAGAGTCCTGCGATGCCCGTTTTAGGGAAGGCCTGCCATATTATGTGCCAATCAGTTACTTAACCGGACAGTAGGGGGCCTTCCCCAGGATCATGTACGCAGAGTGCTGCCAGCCAATCAGAGATTGGCACTCTATTGAACAGCAGCATTATAGGGGAGGTGGTGGCAGCCGCCGGTATGATACCCACATGAGGCCTAGAATTGTTTCTGGATCCCAGGCTACAGCTGAGTGATAGCAGGGGGAGGGTGTACCCACTTAAGGGCCTCAATTGGTGGGGGGTTCTAAGGCCATCCATGGGCTTTCCTGCCGTAGACTTGATAAGGATGGAGGTGGGAATCTGATGGGACCTTCACCCATCAGCCTTCCACTTGATTAAATGCCACCTCACTGCCAAACTCGCCATGGGGGAGGGCTTTAAGTTCAGTAACTTCCAATATAAAGAATCCCAGTCAACCAATTTACTCCCATTATACAGAATTTCAAGGGATCTATCACCTTCACATTCACTACCAGTTTACAGAATTCCAATTGACCAGCCCGCTTCCCATTCACTCCGATTATACAGGATTTCAATGGATCTTCCCGGTCACTCCCACTAGATTTCTGATTCAAAAGTGAGCATTACTAACTGAACCACAGCTGACAGTGATAGAATCCAAATGGACCAAACGCCTTCCCATTCAGTCACCTTATAAATATCACCGGTAGACCAGATTCTTTCCTATTCTCTCTCATTGTTTAGGATTCTTATAGATCAAACTCCTCCCTATTCACTCGTAAATGGACCAATCCCTTATGATTGACTGAAAACTGAAGCCTACTTCAGGATTAATCATGGAATGGTTACAGCACAGAAAGAGTTCATTCAGCCCATTGTGTCCATATCAACTCTCTGCAAGAACAACTCAGCTAATCTTACTCCCCTGCCTTTTCCCCAGAGCCCTACACTTTTTTTCTTCAGGGGCTTATCCGATTCCCTTCTGAAAACCTTGACTGAATTTGCCTCCACCACGGTCTCAGGCAGATTCCAGATCTTCACGACTTACTGCATAAAAAGGTTCTCCCTCGTATCATTGTTCCTTCTCTCAACTTTCTCTTCTCTATAGAGAACATCCCCAGTTTCTCCAATCTATCTTCATAACTTATGTCCCAGATCTCTGGAACCATTCTCATAAAACTATTCTGCACCCTCTAGAATGCCTTCAGGTCCTTCCTAAAGCGTGCCAGTACAATACCCACATAAGTCCTAGAATTGTTTCTGGAACCCAGGCTGCAGGTGAGTGATGGCAGGAGGAGGGGTACCCACTTAAGGGCCTCAATTGGCAGCGGGGTGGTAAGTTGGTAAAGCAAGAATCCAGTTGAGGCTTCATCCACACTTATCCTGTTATCTTCTGAAGTGATCTTGGGAGGTCAGCCTGGGTCACTCTCATGTATCACCTTGAGGCAGAATGGCAGTGGCTGGGAGAAATTTATTTGTTGCAATATTTGCAACTTGGGAATGTTGGGTGAGAAACACACACTCGTTCAGTCCCCTCATCAGTGGTGCACAGTGACTGCAGTGTCTACTATCTACTCACCAAGGCTCCTACAACAGCACTTCCCAAACCGGTAAGCTTGACCACCTTAGATGGACGGGGCAGTGGGTGCATGAGAACACCATCACCTCCAAGTCCCCCTCTGAGCCACACACATTATCTCGAATTGGACATATAGTGCCCACTCCTTCCATGGTGCTAGGTCAAAATCCTGGAATAGCACTGTGGGCACAGCTTCACCACATGGACTGCAGAGGTTGATGAAGACACATCTACTCAAGGGCAACCAGCCACAGGCAATAAATACCAGCTGTGACTACATCCCAAAAATGGATTTAACAAAAGAAGGTGAGGAAGGGAAATTTGATTTTTGGGATTGCAAACAGGATACATAGAAATGGAAAAGGAATTGAAGTTCTAGTTCCTCTAAATGTGATAGCAATTAAAGACCACTGGCACCGATGGTAACACATCTTTAAAGGTGGGAACTGTTTTGGTCACAGTTACTTGGTGAGCTTACTTATGCTAATTTCTTTGGGTTTAAGTACTCAACAACAGAATTGAGTCTTGTTGGTGAATTTATGAAAGATGAATTGGCCAAAGGAAAGGAAATTATGGGAAGAAGATGGTAAACGGTATTATGACAACTACTTTTGCGATGATTGAGCAAACAATATAGGTTAGTTGGGCTGAATGACCTGTCTTAGTGTTGGCTTTTCCATGTGGTTCTGTCATTTATTATAGGTCATTCAGCCCATCGTGCCTGTGCTAGCTCTTTGAAGGACATTTCCAATAGACTCATTCCCCTTGCCTTTTCTCCAAACACTTTCACTCTTTCCCCTTCAAGCACCTATCCAATTCTCTTTTGGAAGTTATTATCAGGCAATACTGCCAGCCAATCAGCATTCTCTTCTCACACAGTACATATTGTTGTTGTCTTTAAAGTTGGTATTCTTGCCAATTCTCCTGATGAGTGCAAGACAAAAAAGCTTTGAAAAAATGTCTCTTTTTTGAGCAATACTCAAGTTATAATCTGTTCCACGTTGACATCTTTTCAAGCTGTCCATTGCAGATTGCAACAACTGTCTTCATATATTAAAATATTCTCCTTAACTCCCTCTCTGGATCTTTTATAAATTATCTTAAAACTGTGCCTGTTGGTTAGCAATCCTCCTAACAACCATAGAATCATAAAAATGTACAGCAAAGAAGGTCATTCAGTCCATTCAAAGAACAATCCAGTTAGCCACACACATCAGCTCATTCCCAAAATTTCCTCTTCAAGTATATATCCAAATCCCTTTTGAAAGCTACTATTGAATGTGCTTCCACCACCCTGTCAGGTAGCACATTCAAAAGCCTAACTGTTCACTAGGCAAAAAGGTTTATCCTTCTGGTTCTTCATCCAATTATCTTAAAGTTCTGCCTTCTGATGACTGGCCTCTTGCCAATGGAAACAGTTTCTCCTTATTTAGTCTATCAGTTTATCTGTGGCTACAAGAGCAGGTCAGAGGCTAGGAATCCTGCAGTGAGTAACTCACCTTCTGACTCCCAAAGCCTCCTATCCACCATCTACAAGGCACAAGCCCACTTGATTGGCACCCCTTCCACAAACATTCACATCCTCCACCACCGACGAACAGTGGCAGGAGTGTGTACATATGAACATACGAACCTGCGAACAAGGAGCAGGAGTGGGTCAGTCGGCCCCTTGAGCCTGCCCTGGCATTTAATAAGATCATGGTTGATCTGATAGTAACCTCAAAACTGCATCCTGCCTACCACCGATAACCTATCACCCCCTTGCTTACCAAGAAACTATCCATCTCTGCCTTAAAAATATTTGAAGATTCTGCTTCCACTGCCTTTTGAGGAAGAGAGTTCCAAAGACTCACGACCCTCTGAGAGAAAAAAATTCACCTCATCTCCGTTTTAAATGTGCAACCCCTTTATTTGGAAACAGCTGCAGGGTGACCAAGGCTGGGGACTGAATTTGTAAAGGTATTTAGGAAGAATGGACAAAAAGGAAAAAGGAGGTGGGCTAGCACTTTTAATAAAGGATGATATTGTTACATTAGTGAGAGGGGATCTTAGATCAAGATGTAGAATCAGTATGGATGGAGCTAAGAAACTAGATCAAGATGTAGAATCTAAGAAACAGCAATGAACAGTGAACATTTGTTGGGGTCGTTCTTGGCAAGCTAACAGGAGTGGTGATTTTTTTAAAAATATATTCATTCATGAGATGTAGGTGTTGCTTGCTAGGTCAGCATTTATTGCCCTTGTTCAGAGGCCATTTAAGAGTCAACCACATTGTGGATGTGGGTCTGGAGTCACATGTAGGCCAGACCAGGTAAAGATGGTAGATTTCCTCTCCATTAGTGAACAAAATGGGATTTTATGACAAAAGGCAGTGGTTTCATGGTTATTGTCAGACTTTTAGTTTCTTATTGAATTTAAATTTCACCATCTGCTATGGTGGGATTCAAACCTGGGTCCCCAGTGTATTAACCAGGGTCTTTGGATTACTAGTGACAATACCACTATGCCAATGCTTCCCTGAATGCAGAGCACACTATAAATCAGGAAACTAGAGGTGCTTGTAACAATTTAATCACAGGGTCTTCAATCTGATTATAGACTGGGTAAGCCTAAATAGCACAAATGCAATGGAAGACAAATTCCAGAAATGTTTACAAGATAGTTTTCTAGAATAGCATGTTGAGGAACTAACTAGGGAATGGGCCATTTTAGATCTAACATTATGGAATGAGAACGGGCTCATTAATAAACTTGCTGTGAATAAGCCTTTAGGGAAGAGTAACTGTAATATGATGGAATTTTACCTTAAGATTGAAAGTGACGTGGTTCAATCCAAAACTGGGGTCTTTAATTTAAACCAAGGAAACTACAAAGGATAAGAAGCAAGAGGGCTGTGGCAGATTGGAAAACTGCATTACAAGAAACCCAATTTGATAGATCCTAACTTTTATTTGATTGTTTGGACACGTGGAGAGTAGCTACTGAACAGAGTCACAGGAGTCAGCTGATGAACTTATAACAAAAGAATAAAACATCTATTCAACAAGAGAAGGTGAACTATATTACAATACTCCTTCACCCTCAACAATATCTTGACAGATGTATACAGATTTGTAAGGATAACATAAGTTACAAAAGCTATCTGATACTCTAACGTACACAGTAAGTACCCAGTCCATGTAAACCTATGGCACCCTATGGTCAGACAACCACACTCTGAAACCAAGTGATAGGTGCCACATCAAACGGATGCTATAGGTCTCTCCTCAACTCCTCCCAGACGCTTGTCACATCATGAGCCAACCAATCTCACTGAATTCTGTCCTTAATTCAAGGGTCACCAATCTCCACTCTCCACGACCTGGCCTTGGAATCTTCTCCCAAATCAACACTTTCTCTCAGCTGCCTTCAGCAAGGGCTCACCGCCAGGGTTTCAAATTCTCCCTCTGATGTCCCTCTTCCCTAGGCCACCACATGAATTCAAGCTTTCTTCCATCCACTCTGTCTCTCTGACTCAGCCGGCAACAGTACACCACTGCTTTATTTGCCCATAGCAAGGAGATACAGCCCTTTAGTTGTCTCCTTGGACCTTCTTGCCTCTTGCAAGCTGTTTTTGCTTTAAATCTACTTTCTGAAGTTTTTGTCTCTTTAAATCTGAAGCTTGGAATCTTTCTCTCTGCCCCTCACTCTTAACTTCATTTTAACAGGACCTTTTTCCAGGTTCCTGCCCTCCTTTTGACCAGAAGGCCATCTTTGGACTTTCTCTATTTCCACCAGCCTGGATTTTTGGGTTTTTTCTTTAGCTTGGGACGGCTATCTGTCTCCTTTGCTCCAGTCTCTCCTGGCAACAACTTTCAGAACCAACTGCAATCAAACAGCTTCCAAAACAACTAGAGATAAAAACAAAAAACTGCAAGGCTGGAAATCCAAAACAAAAACAGAATTTCCTGGAAAAACTCAGCAGGTCTGGCAGCATCGGCGGAGAAGAAAAGAGTTGATGTTTCGAGTCCTCATGACCCTTCAACAGAACTAGGTGAATCCAAGGAAGGAGTGAAATTCACCCCTTCCTTGGATTCACCTAGTTCTGTTGAAGGGTCATGAGGACTCGAAACATCAACTCTTTTCTTCTCCGCCGATGCTGCCAGACCTGCTGAGTTTTTCCAGGTAATTCTGTTTTTGTTCCAAAACCACTGCTGTTTCTCTCCTTTGTGTCTGTGTCTGTGAGAAGAACCTGCCTCTCTGGCCCCCTGTTGCTAGGCAACAGCCAGTTTACTACTGTTGTGTTTGTTTAACTTCTCCTTAGGGGTCGTAAAACTCCTCGTTAGAAATGCAAGCACCTTTTTTTTAAGAGTGAAACTAAAACACCATTTGACCTTTCTTAACACACAGATTCAGAAATACAAATCAAGCCTAAACTTTAAAGCTAAACCTCATTCCTAATGCCCACAAAATCCAATATAACTTAATTAAGCTATCTCTACTTGCTAACACAAGGGAGAATCTAACCATCACCCCTTGACGTTCAATGGCATTACCATCACTGAATCCCCCACTATCAATATCCTGGATGTTACCATTGACCAGAAACTGAACTGGACTAGCTATATAAATACTGTGGCTACAAGAGCAGGCCAGAGGCTAGGAATCCTGCGATGAGTAACTCACCTCCTGTCTCCCCAAAGCCTATCCAATATCGACAAGACACTAGTCAGGGGCATGATGGAATGCTCCCCACTTGCCGGGATGAGTGCAGCTCCCACAGTGCTCAAGAAGCTGGACACTACCCAGGACAAAGCAACCCACTTGATTGGCACAACATCCATAAACATTCACTCTTTGGATCACCAACACACAGTGTCAGCAGTGTGTACTATCTACAAGATGCACTGCAGGAATTCACCAAGGCTCCTTAGGCAGCACCTTTCAAACCCACAACCACTACCATCTAGAAGGATGAAGGCAGCAGATACATGGGAACACTGCCATTGGAAGCTCCCTTCCAAGTCACTCACCATCCTGACTTGGAAATATATCGCCATACCTTCACTGTCGCTGGGTCAAAATCCTGGAACTCCCTTCCTAACAGCACTGTAGGTCTGCCTACCTTCAAGAAGGCAGCTCACCACCACCTTCCCAAGGGAAACTAGGGATGGGCAATAAATGCTGGCCCAGCCAGCGAAGCCCAAATCCAATGAATTAAGAAAAAAGCTGTCAAAGAACAGTGAAAACTCATTGGAATTTTGAAATCTGATTGGAACTGTCAAATATGTCAAGAGATTTAACACTGCTGGGCTTTAATTATGTTGAGTAATGTGTGGAGTTTTGAAAAAAACTTAGCACCTATTATTTCACTCTGTCAACATCAGCCTGAGGGTTATAAGTTTTGGATTTGTGCTGCATGGCTGATTTTACAAACTAGCGTTATCACACTGAGGTGCCTGTTAAGTGAACAGTGTGACTGACAGCTCCAAGTGATTATAGAATAGAAATGATTGTTTTCATAAGAGATTAGTTGAAGAAATTTCAATGTATTGAATGACTTTCAATTTTGTTTTTAACAAAGTGACGTCATCAATAGGCACATTGTTTAATGTCAGCGTAGCTCCTGAGGTCTGCCCATGGTGGTTGCTAAGTGATTTGGCATGGAGGGGGTAAAGGTAAAAGGTGGCTGGTGGTGGCCATGGGTGGTCATGAGTTGGCACTAAGTTGGCATAGGGGATATAAAGAGCCATGGAGATGAATAGAGGGCATGGGTTGACATAGGGGTTATGAGGGGTCATAGGAGCTGTGTAGAGGGGTAATGTGGCAAGGGGGGGTATGAGGGGCTATAGGGGTGCGTAGAGGGGCATAGGGTGGCATAGACGGAATGAGGGGCCATGGTGAGGTTGGGGGGGTGCGTGAGGTGTCATAGTCTGGCGTGGAGAGTGTTTGCGGGGATGAAGGAATGAGGGGTAGGGGCTGGAGGGTGGTTTTTCTCTTTCAAACATTTTTGAATAGCTTCAGCAAAGTGTCAGAGCACAGAAGCAGGCCCTCTGCGCAGCCTGTCTCTGCACCCGGCAGCCTCTGCACTCATTCTGAGGCGGCGGCCCTGACTTCTAATCCAGCTCGTCCCCGCTGAACAAAAATAAGGCCTTTCTGGCCTCTTTGTTCCAGGTCAGGTGGGAAAATATTCTGGGAAATATTCTGTGATAAAAGCACAAAACTGCGGATGCTGGAAATCCAAAACAAAAACAAAAATACCTGGAAAAACTCAGCAGGTCTGGCAGCATCTGCGGAGAGGAACACAGTTAACGTTTCGAGTCCGAATAACCCTTCAACAGAACAAAGTAAAAATAGAAAAGAGGTGAAATATAAGCTGGTTTAAGGTGGGGTGGGGGACAAAAAGAGCTGGATAGAGGGCCAGTGATAGGTGGAGATAACCAAAAGATGTCACAGACAAGAGGACAAAGAGGTGTTGAAGGTGGTGATATTATCCAAAGGAATGTGCTAATTAAGGGTAGAAAGCAGGACGAGCAAGGTACAGATAACCCTAGTGGGGTGGGGTGAAGGAATCGAAATAGGCTAAAAGGTAGAGATAAAACAATGGATGGAAATACATTTAAGAATAATGGAAAAAGGTGGGAAAAGAAAAATCTATATAAATTATTGGAAAAAAAAAGCGGGGTGGGGATGGAGGAGAGAGTTCATGATCTAAAATTGTTGAACCCAATATTCAGTCCGGAAGGCTGTAGAGTGCCTAGTCGGAAGATGAGGTGCTGTTCCTCCAGTTTGCGTTGAGCTTCACTAGAGCAATGCAGCAGGCCAAGGACGGACATGTGGCCAAGAGAGCAGGGTGGGGTGTTAAAATGGCCAGCGACGGGGAGGTCTGGGTCATGCTTGCGGACAGATCGAAGGTGTTCTGCAAAGCGGTCACCCAGTCTACGTTTGGTCTCTCCAATGTTCTGTCTCTGTGCTCCCGACACAGGAGCGAAAATCCAGGCCTTTGTGTCTGCCTTCATAGAGGGATATACAAAAAAACCTCCCAGGAATACTATAGAACCAAGGGATTTGCAAGAATGAGGAACTGAAAGAAATTAGTATTATGAAAAAGTATTACTGCAGAAATTAATGGGACTGAAAGGTGATAAATCCCCTGGACCTGGTGATCTCCATCCTAGCTTGTTGAAAGATGTGGTTAAAGAGATAGACAGTGCTTTGGTGATCATCTTCCAAATCTCTATAGATTCTGGAATGGTTCCTGAAGATTCAAAGGCAGCAAATGTAGTCTCACTATTTAAGAAAGGAAGGAGGCAGAAAACAGGAAACGATAGGCATGTCAGCCTAACATCACTAGAAGTGAAAATACTGGAATCTTTTTTAAAGAACGTGATAACTGGACACTTTGAAATTAGTGGCAGGATTGGGCAGAGTCAATATGGATTTTTGAAAGGGAAATCATGTTTGGCAAACCTGTTGGAATTTTTTGAGGATGTAACTTGAATAGATAAGGGGGAACCAGTGGATGTGGTGTATTTGGATTTTCAGAAGGCTGTCAGTAAAGTCCCACACAAGACATTAGTAATCAAAGTTAGAGCACATGGGGTTGAAAATTGGTTAATGGACATCAAGAGTAGGAGTAAACAGTTTATTCTCAGGTTGGCAGGCTGTGAGTAGTGGGGTACAGCAAAAATCAGTGCTTGGGCGCCTGCTATTCACAATTTATATCAATGATTTGGATGTGGGGACCAGGTGCAATATTTCCAAGTTTGCTGATCATACAAAACTAAGTGGAAACGTGAGTTATGAATCAGACAGAAAGAGGCTTCAGAGGGATTTAGATAGGCTGAGTGAGTGGGCAAGAACATGGCAGATGGAATATAGCGTGGAAAAATGTGAAGTTATCCACTTTGGTTGGAAAAACAGAAATACAGAGTATTTCTTAAATGGTGAGACATTGGGAAGTGCTGATGTCCTAAAAGTCCTGGGTGTCCTTGCTCATGAGTCACTGAAAGCTAATATGCAATTAGGAAAACAAATGGTATTTTGCCCTTTATTGCAAAGAGATTTGAGTACAGGAGTAAAGATGCCTTGCTGCAATTGTGAGACTGCACCTGGAGTATCATGTATAGTTTTGGTCTCCTTACCCAAGGAAGGATAAACTTTCCATAGAGGGAGTGCAACAGAGATTCAGCAGACTGATTCCTGGGATAGCGGGATTGTACTATGAGGAGAGATTGAGGAGACTGTGCCTGTATTCTCTAGAGCTCTGAAGAATTATCTCATTGCAACAAAATTCTTACAGGTTATATTTCTTAATATAAATTTACCAATCTCACATGGGATTGGCAAACTAAATGTAGGTTTGGTTTATTTGAGGATGCGGTACAGGATTGCTCAGTAGGCAGATTTACTGTAAAAATTCAGTGGCTATTGTTAACAGAAAAGTCCAGCTGCAACTCCTTCACACCATATGCTGCTAGCTAAACTGAAGGTTTCTATGAATAATGCCTACTGATCACATGGTTACATCCTGACTGACTTACTTATTAGCATTTTCCCTCTTAAAGCAATTTCACAACAGCCTCAGCAGAGTAGGAGGAAGAACGTTGCCCCTGGCTGAGTAGGTCCAAAACCAGGGGACACAGTTTCAGAATAAGGGATATGTTGAGTATGTTCAAGGCAGAGATTGATACATTTCTGGATATTAAAGGCATCAAGGGATATGGGGATAGTGCAGGAAAATGGTGCTAAGGTAGATCATCAGCCATGAGCTAATTGAATGGCAGAGCAGGCTCGAGGGGCTGAATGGCATATCGCTACTCTTATTTCCTATGAGCTGCAGAGCTTGCAAAAACATGCATGTGGGGCTTCCATCGGAAGGTGGACAATCTCTAATCTGCCATTCAGGCAGTGTTACCTTTAATAGAGAGTGGCGTGACATCACTAGAAGGGAAGTGTGTCATGTAATCACTTCTGTTCTTGAGTGAAGGACACACACACGCACAGCTCTGTTGCTGACGTCTTCAAGCTTTCTACCTATGAATAAATGTTCTCTTGTGCCGATTCTAAATAAATGAACCCACAGCGTGTTTACACAATCCCGTGTGAGCAACTGGTGTTTATATCAGTATAACAACATGGCAGGCAGTAGAAATTCCAGCACTGTTGTTTTCAAACTAACCACACCCTGGGCAAAATGTACAAAAGTTACAATGTCTCATCATTACATAAAATTACAAGTGTGGATTTTGATTAGCTTTTCAACTTGGTTCTTACAAATCTTTCATTGTTGTTGTAAAGGTCCTGTGGATTAACCAATTTATTCCTATGCTGGGCCAAATAGTCATCACTCAATAAACATCACTCGAAGAGGTATGTTTGGTGATTGATCTCATTGCTGGTTGAGGGAGCTTGCTGCCTTCAAATTGGTTGCTGCATTTCCTTCATTCTAAGAGAGACTACACTTAGAAAAGTATTTTGTTGGCTGTAAATTACTTTGTAAGGGCACTGTAGAAATACAAGTTATTTTGCTTCTTCTTTGCTCCATACATCAGATTTGAAAGACGTGATTCAAATTTTCTAACATCTGCAAGCAAAAGTATTTTATTGCACATGAGCAATTTATTTGAGATAATTGTGCAGCTAATGAAAGAACGCGAGGAAAGGCATAAGTGTTTGTCTAAAGTGCTTTTGTATTTAAATTTATTTTGTGGCGCCCTAATGAAAGCCTAATTGCATTTCAAAAAATGACAAACAATTGGGGACATTATGGATAACTCACTGAGAACGTGGCTGCAATTGTTACATAGAATTTACAGCACACAAACAGACCATTTGGCCCAACTGATCCATGCTGGTATTTATATTCCACATAAGGTGTCCTCTTACCACATATAACCCTATTCACATAAATACCGGCAATGCCAGCGACACCTATATCCCAAGAGTGAATTTAACAAAAAAAGGTCAGTAAAGGAAATTTGATTTTAAATTCATTGGGTGGGCTTCGCTGGCTAGGCCAGCATTCATTGCCCATCTCTAATTGCCCTTGAGAAGGTGGTGGTGAGCTGCCTTCTTAAACCACTGCACCCACAGTGCTGTTAGGAGGGAATTCCAGGATTTTGACCCAATGGCATTGAAGGAACGGCAGTATATTTCCAAGTTAGGATGGTGAGTGGCTTAGAGGGAAACTTCCAGGTGGTGGTGTTCCCATTTATCTGCTGCTCTTGTCCTTCTTGATGGTAGTGTTTGTGAGTTTGGAAGGTGCAAACAGGACATATGAAAATAGAAAAGGAATTGGGGTTGTAATTCCTCTAAATGTGATAGCAATTAAAGAGCAGTGGCACTGGTGGTAACACATCTTTAAAGGTGGTAATTGTTATGGTCACAGTTATTGAAGGGTTCACTGTTACTAATTCTGTTAAATACTCAACAACAGAATTGAGTTTTGTTGGTGAACTTAGAATAGATGAATTGGTTCAAGGAAAAGGAATTATGGGAAGAAAGTGGTGCACAGTATTATGACAACTACTATTGTGAAAGATTAAAAACCAATACAGGTTAGTTGGGCTGAATGACCTGCTTTGGTGTTGGCTTTTCCATGTAGTTCTATGATTTAAGTCACTGAATCATATGGCACAGAAAGAGATCTTTTGATCCATTGTGCTCCTGCCAGCTCTTTAAAAGACATTTCCAATAATCCCACTCCCCTTTCCCCCAACACTTTCATTCTTTCCCCTTCATGCATCTAACCAATTCTCTTTTGAAGGTTACAATTGAATCTGGGCTTTCCCACATTTCAGGCTGTGCATTCCAAATTGCAGCAACTCTTCATAAAAAGAAAGATCTACACATCCACATCTCTCTCCATGACTCTTTGGTAAATTATCTTAAAGCTGTGCCTGTTGGTCACCATCCCTTCTACCATTCATAGAATCATAAAAGTGTGCAGCAAGTCCCTCTACTCCTTTCTTCTTCATCAGCTTATCTAGATACTCCTAAATAGATCTATGCTATTTGTCTCAATTATTCCTCGTGAATTGCTTCCAGAATTGCAAAAGGTTAGTTTGCAGGTACAGCAGGTAATTAGGGAAGCTAATAGAATGTTATCATTGATTGTGAGGGAAATTGATTACAAAAGTAGGGAGGTTATGCTTCAGTTGAACAGGGCATTGGTGAGACCACATCTGGAGTATTGTGTACAGTACTGGCCTCCGTATTTAAAGCAAGATGTAAATGTGTTAGAAACAGTTCAGAGAAGGTTTACTGGACTAATACCAGGAATGGGTGGGTTGTCTTATGAGAAAAAGCTGGAGAGGTTAAGCTTGTATCTATTGGAATCTAGAAGAGTAAAAGGTGACTGAATTGAAACATATAAAGTCCTGAGGGGTCATGACAGGGTGGATGTGGAGAGGGTGTTTCCTCTTGTGGGAGAATCTAGAACTAGGGGTCACTGTTTAAAAATAAAGAGTCACATCATTTAAGACAGAGATGAGGAGAATTCTTTTTCTATCAGGGGTTTGTGAGTCTTTGGAAGTCTCTTCCTGAAAAGATGGTGGAAGCAGAGCCTTTGAATATTTTTAAGGCAGAGCTAGATAGATTCTTCATTAATAAGGGGATGAACAGTTATCGGGGGTAGGCGGGAATGTGGGACTGAGGTTACAGTCAGATCAGCCATGATCTTATCGAATGGCGGAGCAGGCTTGAGGGGCCGAGTGGCCTACTCCTGCTCCTAATTCGTACATTCGTAGTTCTTCATGTGCTTTTCCGTCAACCCTTAAAATCTGCTGTCATCATCCCCTCCTGAAATTATCCACCTCTGACCAGCTGTTTTTGCAATCCCATCTCCAATATTCTTTGCCTCTCCAAAGCCCTTGAATGTGTCGCCACCTCCCAAATCTGTACCCAAATTTCCCACAATTCCATATTTGAATCCTCCAATCACAGATGCACCCCTGGCACAATACTGAAATAGTTATTATCAAAGTTAGGATTGATGTCCCACAGGACTGTAACTGCACAAAATTACCCTCCTCAACTTGTTCCAGCCTTTGACATGTTGGACTATATCATTCTCTTGCCTGTCAAACAGCATGGGAGATCTACTCTAGTTTGGTTCTATTATTATCTATTAAATTGTAACCAGAGAATCACCTGCAATGGCTTCTCTCCTCACTCCTACGCTGTTACCTCTGGAGTCTTCAAAGTGTCTATCTTTGTCCCCTTCCTATTTCACATCCACGTGCTGCCCCTTAGCAATATCATCGGAAAGCACAGTTAGTTTTCACTTATAGGATAATGACATCCAACTCTACCTCACCTCCACCTCTCTCAATACCTCCATTGCTTCCAAACTATCAGGCTGCTTGTTCGACAACCAGCAGAAACTTTCTCCAATTAAATATCAGGAAGCCCTAAGCCATTGTCTTCCGTACACAGGATAAAATCCATTCCCTAGATACCAACTCCATCCCTCTCCCTGGTAACTGTCTGTGACTGAACCAGACTGTTCGCAGCCCTCGTGTCACTTTTGACTGTGAGATGAGTTTCCAACTATATATTCGCATCATCCCTAGGACTGTCTATTTCCATCTCAACCTCACTCGAGCCCCCGTCTGCCTCAGCTCATGTGTTGTTGAAACTTTCATCCATGCCTTTGTTACCTTGAGAATTGATTATTCCAATGCATTTCTGCCTGGCTCCCCACAATCTACCCTCTATAAACTCGAGGGTATCTAAAACCCTGCCCACATGCTTACTTGCATCACATCCCATTCAGGCATTGTCCTTCTTTTCGCTGATCTACACTCCAAAAGTAACACACCGATCTTAAATCTTTCATCTTTGTTTACAAATCACTCCATGGCCTTGACCCTCCCTATTTTTGCAATCCCCTTCAGCTTAATTGCCCTCCATGAAATCTCTGCTCCTCTATTTAAGGAGCCCCTTTTTTTCATTCATTCATGGGATGTGGGCATCGCTGGGTAGGCCAGCGTTAATTGCCTATCCACAGTTGCCCTTGAGAAGGCGGTGGTGAACTGCCTTCTTGAACCACTGCAGTCCCTGTGATGTAGGTACACCCATGATGCTGTTAATGAGGGAGTTCCAGGATTTTGACCCAGCCCAACAGTGAAGGAACGGTGATATATTTCCAAGTCAGGATGGTGCGTGACTTGGAGGGGAACTTGCAGGTGGTGGTGATGCCCATGTGCCTGTTGCGTTTGCCCTTCTAGATGTTAGTGGTTATGGGTTTGGAAGCTGCTGTCTAAGGAACCTTGATGAGTTCATGCGATGCATCTTGTAGATGGTACACACTGTTACCACCATGCATCGGTGGTGGAGGGAGTGAATGTTTGTGAATGTGGTGCCAATCAAACGGGTTGCTTTGTACTGGATGGTGTGAAGCTTCTTGAGTGTTGTTGGAGCTACACTCATCCAGTCAAGTGGGGAGTGTCCCATTACGCTCTTGACAAGCGCCTTGTAAGATGGCGGACAAGCTTTGGATGGTCAGGAGGTGTGTCACTTGCTGCTGGATTTCTAGCCTCTGACCTGCTCTTGTAGCCACAGATTTTATATGGTTAGTCTAATTCCACTTCTGGTCAATGGTAACCCCTAAGATGTTGATAGTGGGGGATTAAGCACTGGTAATGGCATTGAATGTCAAGGGGCAATGGTTGGATTCTCTCTTATTGGAGATGGTCATTGCCTGGCACTCGTGTGGCATGAATGTCACTTGCCACTTATCAGTCCAAGCCTGGATATTCTCCAGGTCTTGTTGCATTTGGACATGGACTGCTTCAGTATCTGAGGAGTCTTGAATGGTGCTGAACATTGTGCAGTCATCAGCGAATATCCCCACTTCTGACCTTATGTTGGAAGGAAGGTCATTGATGAAGCAGCTGAAGATGGTTGGGCCGAGGACATTACCCTGAGGAACTCCTGCAGTGATGTCCTGGAATTGAGATGATTGACCTCCAACAACCACAATCATCTTACTTTATGTTAGGTATGACTCCAACCAGTGGAGAGTTTTCCTCCTGATTCCCATTGACTCTAGTTTTGTTAGGGCTCCATGATGCCACACTTGGTCAAATGTGGCCTTGATGCCAAGGTCAGTCAGTGATCTCACCTCTGGAGTTCATCTCTTTTGTCCATGTTTATACCAAGGCTGTAATGATGTCAGAAGCTAAGTGACCCTGGAAGAACCCAAACTGAGTTTGAGTGAGCAGGTTATTGCTAAGTAAGTGCACTTGAAAGCATTGTTGATGACCCCTTCCATTACTTTACTGATGATCGAGAGTAGACTGATGGGGCTGTGATTGGGCGGGTTGGATTTTTCCTGCTTTTCGTGTACAGGTTATACCTGGGCAATATTCCACATTGCCGGGTAGATGCCAGTGTTGCAGTTGTATTGGAGCAGCTTGGCTGGGACACAGCACGTTCTGAAGCACAAGTCTTCAGTTCTATTGCTGGAACATTGTCAGGGCCCATATCCTTTCAGTGCCCAATGCCCATATCCTTTCAGCCATTCCTTGATGTCATGTGGAGCCAATTGAATTTGGTGAAGACTGGCATCTGTGATGCTGAGGGTCTCCAGAGAAGGCTGAGGTCCACTCGATATTTCTGGCTGAAGATTGTTGCAAATGCTTCAGCCTTATTTTATGTACTGGTGTGCTGGGCTCCCCATCATTGAAGATGGGGATATTTGTGGAGGTTCCTCCTCCAGTGAGTTGTTTAATTGTCCACCACTATTCACGACTGGATGTGGCAGGACTGCAGAGCTTAGATCTGACCCATTCATTTCTGGGATCGCTTAGCTCTGTCTAGCACTTGCTGCTAATGCTGTTTGGCACACAAGTAGTCCTGTGTTATAGCTTCACCAGGTTGACACCTCATTTTTAAGTATGCCTGGTGCTGCTCCTGGCATGCCCTCCTGCACTCTTCATTGAACCAGGATTGATCTCCTGGCTTGATGGTAATGGTAGAGCGGGGGATATGCCGGGCCATGAGGTTACAGATTGTAGTTGAGTGCAATTCTGCTGCTGCTAATGGTGCACAACACCTCATGGTTGTCCAGTCATGAGTTGCTAGATTTGTTTGAAATCTATCCCATTTAGCACACTGGAAGTGCCACAAGACATGATGGAGGGTATCCTCAATGTGAAGATGGGACATCGTCTCTAGAAGATGGTCACTCCTATCAGTAGGGATAGATGGTCACTCCTACCAATATGGACAGATGCATCTGTGGCAGGCTGGGGTTGGTGAGGATGAGGTCAAGTAGATTGTTCCCTCTTGGTGGTTCCATCACCACCTGCCACAGACCCAGTCTAGCAGCTAAGTCCTTTAGGACTCAGCCAACTTGGTCAGCAGTTGTGCTACTGTGCCATTCATGGTGATGGACATTGAAGTCCCCCCGCCCCCCTGCAGAGTACACTCTATGCCCTTGCCACTCTCAGTGCTTCCTCCAAGAGGTGTTCAACATGTAGGACCACTGATTCATCAGCTGAGGGAGGGTGGTACATGGTAATCAGCAAGAGGTTTCCTCGCCCATGTTTGACCTGATGCCATGAGATGTCATGGGCTCCAGATTCGATGTTGAGCACTCCCAGGGCAACTCCCTCCCAACAATATACCACTGTGCTGATGCCATTTCTGTTGGATCTGACCTGCTGCTGGGGCAGGACATACCCAGGGATGCTGATAGTGCCGTCCAGGACATTAACCGTAAGGTATGATTCCATGAGTGTGACTATGTCAGGCTGTTGCTTGACTAGTCTGTGAGATAGTTGTCCCAATTTTGGCCCAAGCCCCCAGATGTCAGTAAGGAGCACTTTGCAGGGTCGACAGGACTAATTTTGCTGTTGTCATTTCCTTGAGCATCCTTGATTGTAATCGTTCCACAATTGGTGGCTGTGCTTTCAGCTGCCAAGGCTCTAAACTCTAGAATTTGATCCATCTGTGCCTCTCTACCTCATTTTGTCTAAATCATCTTATTCTGTCTCTACCTCTCTCCCCTTCTTTGAGATGCTACTTAAAATTACCATTTTAGCAAAGGTTTTGATCATCTAACTTAATGTCTCTCCAGGTGGTTCAACGCCAAATTTTGTTTGACAACACTTGTTTAAAGTGCCTCTTTGGGACATTTTACTACATTAATGGTGTTACCTAAATGCAAGCTGTTGTTGCTGGGGAGTTCAAGAGAAATCTCTTTATCCAAAGAGCGATTAGAATGGGGAACTTATTGCCAAAGGGAGCATTTGAGGTGATGAGTCTGGATGAATTGAAGGGGAAGCTGGATAATGTCATGGGGCAGGATTTTCAGGTCGTCAGGGCAGGCGCAGTAGGTGGGCCCGGGAGCAGCTGAGAAACCTGCGATCGGCCTCCAAACGCGATCTTATGCTGGCTAGTCAATTCATGCTGCCGGGGGTGGGGGTGGGGGCGGGAGAGGGGTCAGGCGCTGAAGTGAGTGCAGGTGCGGGGGCGGGGGAATGCACAATGAAAGCTCCCCAAAGGCAGACACCAGCCTCAGGGAGCTGAAGAATATAAAGCCATCAAATAAAGATTTACAATTGCAGAAAAAAAAATGTCCACATATCGAGTTCACTCACCTAAACATATGCATGATAAAAATTCTGCCCAAACATTTATTTTAAAATTTAATTACAGGAACCTCATCCCACCCTTGGACGAGGTTCCCTGAAAAATGCAGAGACTGCCTGGCCGATTCACCAGCCCGCCACGCCTAAGGTCGGAAAGGCAGTGAAAAACCCCCTGTTAATTAATACTTTAATGGCCTTAATAGGCCTCTTGATTGTCAGCAGGTGCGATGCTGGTGCGTGCCCGCTGACTGAAATATCGTGCGCATGCGCGATGATGTCATCACGCGCTATTTTGCGCCCGCCTAGGAGAGGTAAAATTCTGTCAATGAGGGCGTAGAAGGCGACATTGATGAGGAGGGAGGGGAATAGGTTTGTGTAGAGTATAAACACTAGCATGGCTTGACTGGGCCAAATGGCTTGGTGCTGTAAATAACTTGTGATATTTTCCAATACCCTGTAAGAAGTATTGCCATCGTGATCAGGGATTACTTTTCACCATTATACAGGTCTTGTTCACTGGATCTGCTTGGGGCGCTGATTGACTCGAGGCCCCATGTAATTGCAAGCAAGTCCTGAACCTTATGTACCCGCCTGTCATTTGTCTAATTACAATACATGCTCTCATGTTTGACAGAGAGAGAAATAAATTGCTAAATGCATATTCAGTTGTCATGACACTCTCACATTGTCAACATTAAATCTTTAGCATTTTGGAACTGGGACAAAATCATAAAAATAAGAAATTGTGAAGGGCAAGAGTAGAATCACAGAGACAAGAGTAGAATCACAGAGACAAGAGTAGAATCACTGAGACAAGAGTAGAATCACTGAGACAAGAGTAGAATCACTGAGACAAGAATAGAATCACTGAGACAATTTACTACTTAGACAGTTCCCTGCATTTAGAGATGCACGAGGCTGGCAAAGCACAGAATTACATCTGTTTCTGCAGCTTGTCTATCCTGGAACAGGTCACTAACCTGAAGCCGGAGGCGAAAGCTTGAGGGGCATTGCTCCACATCAAACATGGCTGACAAGTAATCACTCCCATTCTTACCGCCTGCCACAGGCATGTTGGAAGTGTTTGCAGGTTGATAATTAACGTGTTCAGCTGTGTAACAAACGCATCTTCCCAGGCCATTGGGTCCAGGAGTGGGACATGAAACCTGCGCTTCTAATTCAGAGATCAGGACCCTACCCACTGCATCACAAGACCTCCTGTCACTTCATTACTGCTGGATGAAGAGGCCCAAATACATTTAAAAACGTTTATCGTAGAATCTTAGTACATCTAATAACCAGGCCTTGTACCATTGGGAGAGTTACAGTACATTGAACACAAGCTTTAACTGGATCTAATGACACTTTCTAGTTGATAAGATCACTAAAACTCTGCAAAGCAATGACTTAACTAAATCGAGGCAGCTGTTGTATTCACCCTTTGATATTCATGACATCTTGTCAAATGAAACACTTTGGGCTTTCAAATCTTAGCGTTTACTCTAGCATGTCAAAGCACATTCGAATTCTCTGAAAATTTCCAAGTATATATTTTGGCAATTTTATTTGAATATGTTTGATTTCAAAGTCTGCTCCTTTGAGAACTAGGTTAAATGCTCAGGATCAAAACAGACTAACAGATTGCTACTTGACATGCCTTTCATTTCTCTTTTCCCTCTGATTTTCATATACTTGTCACTTGCGTTATTCTCAAAGAAGTTGTGTTAATTTTGTTTCATTTTTATTCATTCATGGGAAATGAGTGTCGCTGACAGGGCCAGCATTCATTGTCCATCCCTCATTACGCTTGAGCATGTTTTTGTGAGCCGTCTTCTTGAACCGCTGTAGCCCATGTGGTGTAAGTATACTCACAGATTGTTAGGGACGGAATTTCTTTTTTTGTTCATTCGCGGGATGGGCCAGTATTTATTTCCACTCTCTAGTTGCCCTTGAGAAGTTGGTGGCGAGCTGCCATCTTGAGCTTCTGTAGTCCATGTGGTGTAGATACACCCACAATGCTGTTAGTGAGGGAATTCCAGGATTTTGACCCAGCGACAGTGAAGGAATGGTGATATATTTCCAAGGCAGGATGATGAGTGACTTGGAGGGGAACGTCCAATGGTGGTGTTCCCATGTGCCTGCTGCCCTTGTCCTTCTAGGTGGTAGTGGCCATAGGTTTGTTGAAGGAGCCTTGGTGAATTCCTGCAGCGCATCTTGTCGATGGTACACACACTGCTGCCACTGTGCGTCGGTGGTGGAGGGAGTGAATGTTTGTGGATGGGGTGCCAATCAAGTGGGCTGCTTTGCCCTGGATGGTGTCAAGCTTCTTGAGTATTATTGGAGCTGCACTCATCCAGGCAAGTGGAGGATATTCCATCACACGCTTGACCTGTGCCTTACATATTGTGGATAGTCTTTGAGAAGTCAGGAGGTGAGTTGCTCACGTGAGAATTATAAGCTTCTTGCCTTGTAGTCACGGTATTTATATGGCTGGTCTCATTAAGTTCCTGGTCAATGGTAACCCCCAGGATTTTGAAGCAAAGATTGGTAATGCTGTTGAATGCAACCTTACAACCATGGTACAGGGCATGAATCCGCTTTTGTCAGCACATTCACCTTTCAATAGTCCACACATAGTCATTGTGTTTCAATAGGTGTATACCAGTTACTGCAACTAAACTTAATGAGATCATTTTGAAGCATGAAATCAATTTCTTTTGTACTTGTGGTAACCTTTCCAATTTAAATTATAAGGATTTTGCTTTATTGAAGATGAAGCCTGTGCAGACACAACATGTATAGCTAAATCTGTGCTCCCCAACTTACTTCCGCAAATAGGTTTGTGTGACTGCAATAGCTTTTGAAAATTTGAATGAAATATTGAGTAATCTTCCAAAAAAAAGTGTCAAAGTGATTTGGAAAAGCTATTAAATTTTCAAGTACCCCCTCATTATCCAATTTGATTAAAGGAAAATAAATTTCAGAGTCCTGCACTTCTACCTCTTCCTCATTATCCACCATCGTTAATGCCTCTTTTTGTTCCTCTTCCTTGTCAAAGTACTCTTTAAGCATACTTACACAACACACCCTCTGATTCTTTCTTCTATTTGGAGTACTTATTAAACAATTTACCTCACTCAATTTCTTTTCAATCTTGTAAGGTCCACTAAACCTTGCATTTAATGAATCACCCAGTACTGCCTTCACTTTCATTGCTTGCTGTGATACCTTTAAATGTTCCCTAGAAAACTCACATGCTCTGTTCAATCATTCCCTGAAATTTGATACGTAATCCAGGAGAATAGTTTCTGAATTTTGACCCACCAATTTCTTATGAATTAATTTCAGTGGTCCCCTTACCTCATGACCATAAACTAGTTCAAAAGGATTAAAACCAGTCGATGCATTAGGAGCATCTCGAATAGCAAATAACAAGAATGGAGTTCCTATATCCCAATTCTGTGGATAATCCTGACAGTATGCTGTCATCCATGGTTTTTAAAGTTTCATGTCACCAGTCTAAAGCTCCTTGTGACTCCAGATGATAAACTGTTGACTTAAATTGTTTTATTCCCAAGCTGTTCATAACTTCCTTAAACAGCTGTGACATGAAATTTAACACCTGATCTGACTGTATTTCTTTAGGTAAACCATATCTTGTAAAACATTTAGTTAACTCCTCCACAATCTTCTTTGTTGTAATATTTCTTAAAGGTACCGCTTCAGGAAACCTGGTAGACACATCCATTATTGTCAGTAAGTACTGATTTCCACTTTTAGTCTAGGGGAGGGGTCCTACACAATCAGTCATGACCCTAGTAAAAGGTCCTTCTAATGTTGGTATTGGGGTTAAAGGTGCCAGCTTAACAACTGCTTGTGGTTTGCCTGTTATTTGACATGTGTGACGTGTTCTACAGCATTTGACTACATGCCTATGCAATCCCGGCCAACAAAAATACCTCTATATCATTTCCTGTGTTTTCTGAATTCCTAAATGTCCCCCCATTGGAATTTCAGGAGAAATCCTCAGGATCTCATTTCTGTACCCTAATGGGATAACAATCTGATGCGCCTCCCTCCAGCTTTTATTTGCTGAGACATGATCTGGCCTCCATTTTCGTGTTAAAATATCTCCCTTAAGGCAATAACATACTGGAATTTTTTCTTTTTTTTGCTTCTGTTTCTGAGTAAGCTTTCTGATATAATTGTTTTAATTGCAAATCATTTTTCTGTAACTCCACTAACCTCCTGGCGTTAAACACTTCAGATGAATTGTCCTGTAGTCATTCCTCCTGAACAGTGTTATCAAATACAGTGCCAGTTAATTGAATTTCAATACATTCTTCCTACTTTTGAACTGCCTGCCCTTCTTGTGTTACTTGTTTCAACCTGTGTGCCTGTGACCTCATTATCACACAATCTGGAAACAATCCAGGATGTTCCTTTTTTAACATTTCTGTTGAAAACTGCTCAACTACTATAGGCATCACTCACATCTGTGACCCAGCTATATCATTATCCAAAATAAATTGAACCCCTGCAACGGGCAATTTTTCCACCACCCCAACAATATCTTCACATGTCTTCCATTTGCTCTTTAAATTTATTTCCCACAAGGGGATAGGTTCGGCATCTCCATGAGTCCCATTTATTATCACCTGCTCCTGCAATACTCCCTCTGAACAATAAATGTCACTATCACACAACATTAAGGATTGACTAGCCCGCATCTCTTAAAATTTTAACATCTTTATGTATTCCACACCCTGTACACATGGAAAGACACACACAAAGCCTTTAAATATTTCTGCAACCTGCTCCTCAGAATTCTCTTGGGCAAATTGTGAACACATTCCTATTTCTTTACCTATCACTGATTCTTCCTGTTTTACCTGTACACAAACCATTGTTTTTTCCTGTGCCTGAACCTGAGAACCCACAGTACTTTTACTTCCAGAACTTTGCTGCACCCCAGTAATTCCAGCAGATTTTCCCTGTAATTTCCAACACACTGACTTTGTGTGCCCCACTTTATTACAATGAAAATGCCTCAATTTTCGAATATCACTCATTACCTCAGCACCTTCCTTTTTATTGTGAGAAAAAAACTTCCTGGGAATCTCCAGCCATTCCTTCTCTTCCCTAATGATCTACCTTCCTTTCAACTTTCCACTTTTTATTTTTTTTCAGATTTAAAAGGGTGATGATAAAAGGTTTATCTAACTAACTCGTAATCATCAGCTATCTCTGCTGCTTGCCTTACAGTTTGAACTCTCTGTTCCTCCACATGAGTTCTTACTACTGAAAGGATTGAGTCTTTAAATTCTTGCAAAAGAATTACTTCCCTAAGAGCTGCATATGTTGTCTCTATTTTTAACGCCCACATCCACCAGTCAAAATTACTTTGTTTTACTCTCTCAAACTCAATATAAATTTTCCCAGGCTGTTTTTTCATATTCCTAAACCTCTGCCTGAATGCCTCAGGAACCAACTCATATGCACTCAAAATAACCTTTTTCACCACATCATAATTAACCGATACTTCTTCAGACAGCAAGGCATATACCTCATGAGCTCTACCCACCAACATAGATTGTAACAATAACATTCAGTTTTCCTGTGGCCGTTTCATCTGGTTCACTATCTTCTCAAACAAAATAAAGAATGCTTCACATCTTTTCCCTCAAACTTTGGAAGAGCTTCCACAAATCTAAGCATCTCCCACTGGGTTTTAGGTTAAAGGTTTTTTTCATCATCAGAACTCTCCTCAGAATCTGAGATCTCTTTTTTAACTTCCAACCCTTTAAGCAGGTATTCTCTTTATTTCTCTCTCTCCCTTTCCTCTCTTTCTTTATCCTTCCCTCTTGCCTAAAATTCCAGTTCCAGCTTCCTTTCTTTCTCCTGCCTTTCTGCTTGATCCCTTTGAAATGTCCTTTCTCTGGCCTAGGCTCCTAATTCAAGTTTTTTCAGATCCTTTGCTTGTTCAATTTCATGCGTCTTCATTTGTAACTGAAGTCTCACTACCCCCCAGCAGTCACTCACTAGTGACAGGTACCACTTCCAACTGTAGGTGCTGTGCTATACCTTTAATTATATCTGTTTTCCTCAACACTACAGGTAACCCTAACTTTAACTTATCCGCCAAATCTGTTAACTTACTCTTGGTTACTTTTTGTAAGTCAAAGAGAGTTATATCTTCTACTCCCAGACAAGTATTAGCAATTGCCAAAGCCAGCTTGCAGTCTTACCACTTATAAAGAACTCACAAACTCTTGAATTCAAAGTGCTTCTCATACTCATAACCTTAAGATTCACCAATCCCAAACCAATCAAGGAATTACAAATACGATCCAGCCAAAGGCCCCCAATTGTATGACACAGAAGTTGGTAAAGGCTGAGTTGTTTAAATCCCAGAGGAAAACTTGAACATCTGTGATAACCTACATTTTCAATTGGTATGTTTGAGATGCAACTCTGAATTCAGGAGTAAAACCACTAAGCCTCAAGCGACTTTTTAATATAAAACTAAATTAAACATTTATTAGTTTAACAACTAATTAAACACATGCACACGTCTACAAATTACTATCATAATAACTTTTATACAAATCCCTAAATTAGTCACTCCCAGGTAAATCTTCACCAAGGCAACAATAAACCATAGACTTTAAACAGACACCAGGCAAAGCACATTTGACCTTATGAATTCAAAATGAGGTTCCTTTCAGTTTGGCTCCCTTGTGCAGTTGTAGCCTCACAAGCTGGTTAGATCTTACATGCCTCTGACCTGCACACACAAATATTTATGTTTATATCTAGCTTCTCCTTTGAATGTAAATTTTCCATTGTATTACTAGGTTTTTAAAATTTTACCTCTCCTAACAATAATCCTTTCATTCCATCGATTTTATTAGGAATATAAATGCATTGCTTGGAGTCTGTAAGCTAGGTGCAAGATTTTAACCATTCTTTTGAATGGTTTATTCAACAACTCAAATGTACTCTACCTTTTTCTCCTTACATTTTTCTAATTAACATCTCAAATTACTACACATCAAAGCAGCCAGACTAGCTGGCTTTAATCCGATTATGCCACACACATAAGCACAGAGATAGACACACACATAGACACAGACCCTACTACAAGTCCA
Organism: Carcharodon carcharias; assembly: GCF_017639515.1. Lineage (NCBI taxonomy): Eukaryota > Metazoa > Chordata > Chondrichthyes > Lamniformes > Lamnidae > Carcharodon > Carcharodon carcharias. The sequence goes on from NC_054473.1 coordinate 183,786,014, forward strand.
ATTTAAAAATAATTCCCAATAACATTATAAACATTAGTATCTCTTCATGACAAAATCAGATGTCAAATTGAGGCCTGGTATGCATGACATTAAAGATCTCCATAGCATTCTTCAAAGAAGAACAGAAAAGTTCTCCTGGTGTCCTGGACAATATTTTATCTCTCACCTAACACCACCAAATTCACAAAGGCATCGATTTTGCTCTCAGCACTGAAGGATCAGCTTTCGCTGTTGACCTCGCTGACTGTTGTTCAGAAAATCCTCATGAGTGTGTCAGTAGAAATTTCCCCAAATCCATCATACTTGTCAATGTGGTGCCCTTTATGTGGAATCTGTGGTGTCTGTAAGCAACAGTGATTAAAGAATCCCCACTCAGGCTCAAAGTTCCAATGTAGAATATTAAAGCATATACATTACATTTAAGTAATGTGCAGAAGGTGAAATAAAGCTTGGAAGCACACATGGGATTGAGGGAGCAAAGTAAAAGGGCACAAACAGAAATAACACAAATAAACCTTCAATTTAACTATTTTAAAAAATCTCCAACATTAATTTTCTTCTGAGGGAGTGAAACTAAAATACATTTTTAGTGTTAGATTTATTATTCAGCTGTAATTATCCTTTATCACACCTTAAAACTTATTTATTTCCAAATTCACCAGCCCCCAACTTTTTTAGCCATCCTTAGTGTGGAACTAATGGGCAAGTACAAAGAACAAAGAAAAGTACAGCACAGGAACAGGCCCTTCGGTCCTCCAAGCCTGCGCTGATCATATTGCCCGTCAACTAAAACATTTTGCACTTCCGGGGTCCGTATCCCTCTATTCCCATCCTATTCATGTGTTTGTCAAGCTGCCCCTTAAACATCACTATCATACTTGCTTCCACCACCTCCTCTGGCAGCGAATTCCAGACACTCACTACCCTCTGCATAAAAAACTTGCCCCGCACATCACCTTTATAGTTTTCTCCTCTCACCTTAAATCTATGTCCCCTAGTAATTGACTCTTCCACCCTGGGAAAAAGCTTCTGACTATCTACTCTGTACATGCCATTCATAATTTTGTAAACTTCTTTCAAGTCGCCCCTCAATCTCCGTCGCTCTAGTGAGAACAATTTGAGTTTCTCCAAACTCTCCTCATAGCTAATAACCTCCAGACCAGGCAGCATCCTGGTAAACCTCCTCTGCACCTTCTCCAACGCCTCCATATCCTTCTGGTAATGTGGTGACCAGAATTGCATGCAATATTCCAAGTGTGGCCTAACCAAGGTTCTATACAGCTGCAGCTTGACTTCCCAGCTTTTATACTCAATACCCCTGCCAATGAAGGCAAGCATGCCATATGCCTTCCTGACTACCTTATCCACCTGTGTTGCCACTTTCAGTGACCTGTGGACCTGTACACCCAGATCCCTCTGCCGGTCAATGCACTTAAGGGTTCTGCCATTTACTGTGTAATTTCTGCCTGTATTAGACCTTCCAAAATGCATTACCTTGCATTTGTCCGGATTAAACTCTATCTGCCATTTCTCCGCCCAAGTCTCCAACCAATCTATATCCCGTTGTATCCTTTGACAATCCTCTTCATTATCTGCAACTCCTCCAACCTTGGTGTCGTCTGCAAACTTACTAATTAGCCCAGTTACATTTTCCTCCAAATCATTTATGTATACCACAAACAGCAAAGGTCCCAGCACTGATCCCTGTTGAACTCCACTAGTCACAGCTCTCTATTCAGAAAAGCACCCTTCCACTACTACCCTCTGTCTTCTATGACCAAGCCAATTCAGTATCCATCCTGCCAACTCACCTCTGATCCCGTGTGACTTTACCTTCTGTACCAGTCGGCCATGAGGGACCTTGTCAAAGGCCTTACTGAAATTCATGTATATAACATCCACTGCCCTTCGTTGATCAGCTTTGTCACTTCCTCGAAAAACTCAATCAAGTTAATGAGACATGACCTCCTCTTCACAAACCATGCTGCCTCTCACTAATATGCCCATTTGCTTCCAAATGGTAGTAAATCCTGTCACGAAGAATCTTCTCCAATAATTTCCCTACCGCTGACGTAAGGCTCACCGGTATGTAGTTTCCTGGATTATCCCTGCTACCCTTCTTAAACAATGGAACAACATTGGCCATTCTCCAGTCCTCTGGGACCTCACCCGTAGCCAGTGAGGATACAAAGATTTCTGTCAAGGCCCCAGCAATCTCCTCCCTTGCCTCCCTCAGTACTATGGGGTAGATCCCATTTGGCCCTGGGGACTTATCCACCTTAATATTCTTCAAGACGCCTAACACCTCTTTTTTGATCTCAACATGATCCAGGCTATCTACACACTCTTCCCTAGACAAATCGACTGCTAAGTCCTTCTCTTTTGGTGAATACTGATGAGAAGTATTCATTCAGTATCTCTCCCATTTCTTCTGGCTCCACACACAGATTCCCACCTCTGTCCCTGAGTGGGCCTACCCTATCCCTGGCTGCCCTCTTGCTTTTTACATATGTATAAAAGGCCTTGGGATATTCCTTAATCCTGGTTGCCAATGAATTTTCATGACCCCTTTTAGCCCTCCTGACTCCTTGCTTAAGTTTCTTCCTACTTTCTTTGTATTCTCCACGGGCTTCATTTGTTCCCAGCCTTCTAGCCCTTACAAATGCTTCCCTTTTCTTTTTGACTAATCTCACAATATCCTTCATTAGCCAAGGTTCCTGAAACTTGCCACGCTTATCCTTCATCCTAGCCGGAACATGCCGGTCCTGAATTCTTATCAACTGATGTTTGAAAGCCCCCTACATGTCAGTTGTTGTTTTGCCCTCAAACATCCGCCTCCAGTCTAGATTCCTCAGTTCCTGCCTAATATTGTTATAATTAACCTTCCCCCAATTAAGCACCTTAACCCGAGGACTCCTGTTTTCCTTATTCACCAGTACCTTGAAACTTACTGAATTATGGTCACTTTTCCCGAAATGCTCCCCTACTGAAACTTCAACCACTTGGCTGGGTTCATTCCCTAATACCAGGTCCAGTATTGCCCCTTCCCTAGTTGGACGATCTACATATTGTCTCAGGAAGCCCTCCTGGATGCACCTTACAAATTCTGCACCATCCAAACCCCTAGCACTAAGTGATTCACAGTCAATATAAGGAAAGGTAAAATCACCACCACAACAACCCTATTGCTTTTATATCTTTCCAAAATCTGCCTACATAATGGTTCCTCAATCTCCCGCCGGCAATTGGGAGGCCTATAATAAACCCCCAACATTGTGACTGCACCCTTCCTATTCCGGAGCTCTACCCATATTGCCTTGCTGCATGAGCCCTCCGAGGTATCCTCCTGTCGTACAGCTGTGATATTCCCCTTAAACAGCAGTGCAACTCCCCCACCTCTTCTACATCCCTCTCTATCCTGCCTGATACATCTAAATCCTGGAACGTTTATCTGCCAATGCTGTCCATCCTTCAACCAAGTCTCTGTAATAGCAATAGTCATAGTCCCAAGTACTAATCCAAGCTCTAAGCTCATCTGCCTTGCCTGTTATGCTTCTCGCTTTAAAAGAAATGCATTTCAGACCCCCAGTCCCACGGTGTTCAGTAATTTCTCCCTGCCTGCCCTTCCTCTTATATTCCGGCTATATTCACTGGTTCCCAGTCATTTATTTCACCTGCTGATCTATTGTTCTGTTTCCCACCCCCCTGCCATATTAGTTTAAGCCCTCCTCAGTGACACTAGCAAAACTCGCAGCTAGGATATTGGTGCCCCTCCAGTTTAGATGCAACAATAGTACATCAAACTAATGCCATTACAATGAATTCACTGTGGATGAGAAGGATATCTATGAGATCTAGTTTTCCACTTCTGCCTGTACACATGTGAAGGCCAGAAATTGTCAATTGATTTGCCAAGTAATAATGGTGAGCACCAATCAACTCAACATTATTATTACAGCAAAATTTGAGCCATTACCTAGTCAGTTAGATCATATGTTTAGGAGCTTGCTGTGTGGAAATTGGCTGCTACATATGATAAATTACAACAGCAACTGAACTTCAAAAAGTACAACATTTATTTAAAGCCCTTTGGGACATCCTGTGGCTGTGAAAAATGCTAAGGAAGTATAACTTCTTGTTTTCTTTAAATTCCCTCATGCTCATGCAAGTTGCATTTCTGCTCCTGCACACCTGTCATTCTGGACCCCTCCCGCATATACCCGAAACAACATTTATTTTGCAATTTACCTGCCATCTTTCCTCCTTTTCCTTTCTCTTTCTCTTTTATCTTTCAATTTTCTTGACCTTAATGTCTGCCACCCCCCCCACCTTCAATGCACTCCACAAAACCTACCTCATCAACGGTGTCATGGTTTTCCTCACTTGGCTCTTAATAGGCTAAACATGCTGTATATTTGCAGATAAAACACACACGAATAGATGCTTATATATGACAACCCACACACATGTACAGCACACATAGGGAATCATTTTCCCCATGTTGGGAGAGGGTGGGGGGGGGGGGTTGTGTGGGGGCGAACCCAATCAGGTCCACGCCACCATTTTATGTGGGCGGGCCTTCATCTTGACACGCACCCCGAAGGCGGGGGTTGGGGGTGGGGGTGGGGGAGGTGGGGGGGTGGTGGTGGTGGGAGGGGTGGTATTCCCTGAGTCGAGACTTGCGGCATGCGTGCGAAAGAGCGCCGAAATTTCCCCGAAGCACCCCCCTCCGTGCCTCAGGGAGATCAGTTCAAGTTCAGGAAAATTTAATAAAGGAAAGGAAAAATTTTAAGGACATGTCCCCTCGTGTGAAACTGTCACATGAGCTGGGACACGTCCATTAATTTTTTTCAAACATTTTTAGTTAATTAATAATCCCTTCATGAAACCTGATCCCGCCCGTGGATGAGGTGTCATGAAAAATGCGAAGGCCACTTGGGCTTTTCTCCTGCCCCTCCCCCCACCGCCAACCTTAAGGTTGGACGGGCAACAACCTTAACAAATTTAATAACTTTCTTAACGGCCTTAATAGGCCTTTGACAGATCGGCGGGCGTGCAGCCGAACTGACAATCTAAGTGGCGCGCAGTGACATCGGGACACATGCCCGACATCACCGTGCATCATTTTACATGTTGGCCCCCACTCGCCGACCTGGAAATTCTTTCGATAGATAGAGACAGATGGATTACAACACACACAGACTTACTAAAACAAACACGTGCAGACATTGATATCACCACACGTCAACTGGCATACACTGATATAGACACCTATATTACCATAGACACACACAAACACACGCACACACATAACCACACACACACACACACACACACACACACACAGAGATAACCCCCCCCACACACACACACACACACACACATAACCACACACACACACACACAGATAACCCCACACACACACATACACACACACTTAACCACACACACACACACACACACATAACCACACACACACACACACACACACACACAGATAACCACACACACACACACACACACACACACACACAGATAACCACACACACACATATAACCACACACACACACACACACACATAACCACACACACACACACACACACACACAGATAACCACACACACACACACACACACACGCACACACATGGATATTTATATAAGCACAAACACAGCTATATTATAAATCATGCATCTTGAAATATACAAAGGTCAAAAATTTGAAGAGAAATGGGGAAAAGCAGGCAAGTGGAATGTTACTTACTTCAAAGATCCAGTACAGGCACAAGGGACAGAATGGCCTCCTTCTGTGTAGTATCATTCTATGATTCTTTTGAGTACAAAGTCTCTTGGGGCAGTGGAAGCAGATTCAATAATAGCTTCAAAGGGCAAGTGGATAAATATTTGAGTGTGAAAAATTTGCAGCGCATGGGGGCCAGAACAGGGGTTGTGAAACTAATTGGCTGGTTCTTTCAGAGAGCCACCACAGCCATGATGAGCTACATGGTCTTCTTCTCTGCTGCCTCAATCTATGATTCTATGTTCTGCTGTCATACACACATGGCAGACAATTGAATGTCTGTACTTCAGGCATATTTGAAGTCATCACCTCTAGACCTGACTACCCCAATGCTGTCATGGTCAGCTTCATAGTTATACTCTCCTATTTCGGCCCATTTACAATTGTTGAGATTCTTAGCATCAGCAATCAGCCTCTCTCTACATCTGAGTGCAGAAGGTTTGCAGCAGGCGCACAGAAATCTCTTTTCAAACCAGCTGACAGCATAAAATGAACATTTTTAATTACTTTTGCAAAATTATAAGCCTGTCAAAAAAGCATTAATTTCCACATTTGAAAAAGCTGAAAATTACAGAGTGCTGTCTAAGTGTGGAAGGAACGAACGCTGGTTAAAACAGTGAAGATTTTATCTTTTCACTTAGTGTCACTTTTATGGCCATTTAGAGCAATAAAAGCTCGAACTCTGTAAAACATTAAACATTTTAATAATTACCAAATTTTAATTTCTTCAAATGACTCCAGTCTCTGCAAGATAAGGAGCAAATGTACTAAGTAGGCTAAGTATATTAACTATTGGAGACTCCTTGAGTGCTGTAACTCTTTACCTCTTGATATCATCCTTGGCCAAAACTTTGTAAATTAGAAAAGGGACAATAACGTTAAAAATTTATAACCATGATTTGCAGTAATGTAGTATCTGAACCCTCAGCCGCAATAATTCCTGAGGTTGAGAAAGATGCAAAATGAATGCAATTTCATTTTCCTTAATAGGCTTCAAATATGTTGCTTGCAATTTCAATTCTCCATCCCACCTCTGCTCTGACCACATGTCCTCGGCCTCTTACACTGTTCCATTGTAGCTCAACAGAAGCTCCAGGAACAGTGCCTCGTCGTTCAGTTGGGTATTCATGATCTTCCAGTCTTAATATCGAGTTCAATCACGTTACGTCATGATGACTCGTCCCATTTCTCAGATAGCAGACGTTATAAGTAACTCTGATATAATCATTTATGCATCCCCTCAGCCTAACTTGTGTTTCTTTATCTGTCCCATTACCACCCACTTTTGCCTTGTACCATCATCACTTTTGTCATTTAACTTCCCCTGTCTTCCACCCTGTCACATAACTTAGCTTTGTCCTTTCCTCCCACTCCCCTTTTCCCTGGTTCTGTACTTGCTTAACAACCTGCTTACACCTTTTAACTTCTTTCAGTCCTGATAAAAGGTCACTGACATCATAGAATCATAGAGTCATAGAATGATACAGCACAGGAGGATTCCATTTATCCCAAAGTGCCTGTGCCAACTCGTTACAAGGGCAAAAATCAAATTTGCCCCATGGCCCTACTCTTTCCCCATAACCGTATAAATGATTCCCCATCAATTACTTATCCAATTTCCTTTTGAGATTGAATCTGGCTCCCCCAGCACTGTGTGCACGCTGCTGATCAGCTTGTCTGACTGAAAGGAGTGAGAAATGATAGCTGACCAGTGGACAGGGGTAGACTTTCGGGAGACTGATGGCTGCCTTGAGGTAGGTCGTTTCCCTTAGACTTGTCTACTCCAGTGCTCTCCTGGCCAGCCTCCCACCTTCCACTCACCATAAACCTCAGCACCTATTCTAACTCAAAACCAAATCCCGTTCACCTATCACCCCTTGTGCTTGCTGAACTACATTGGCTCCTGATCCAGCCTCAATATAAAAATTCTCATCCTTGTTTTCAAATCCCTGCTTGGCCTCACTCCTTCCCTATCTCGGTCCTACAGCGCTCTGAGATCCCTGTGCCCCTCCGATTCTGGACTCTGGGGACATGCTTGATTTCTAACACTCCACCATAGGTGCTCATGGCTTCAGCTGCCTGTCAATAAACCCCAGGACTCCCTCCCTAAATCTCACAGCTTCTCAACCTCTCTCTCCTCCTTACAGACATTCCTTAAAACTAATCTCTTTGAGCAAACTCTTTGTCACCTGTCTAATAACTCCTTTATGAGACTCAGTGTCAAATTTTGTTTGCAAAGTAAAGGCAAAATACTGCGGATGCTGGAAATCTGAAACAAAAACAAAAAAAAAGCTGGAGAAACTCAGCAGGTCTGACAGCATCTGCGGAGAGAAAGACAGAGTTTATGTTTCGAGTCCATATGACTCTTCTTCAGAGCTAAAGGGAGGTAGAAATGTGGTGACATATATACTGATTAAGAGGGTACGGCAAGTTAAGAAAGAGAAAGTGTTTCTAAAGTGCCTTGCAATGTTTTTCTATGTTAAAGACTCCGTACAAATACAATGTTGTAATTGTTATTGCTATGGGGTGAGAGTCTTCTGAGGTGGAAACCCAGAACAATTACTCTTCCTGACCCTATGAAAGGAGGAAGGGGTTGTGAGGGGAAGAGACAACTGCTGTTTAACTCAGGCCTTCATCAGATCACAGTTAAAATTTGAGTTGGAACCTAATGACACCTTAGGACATCACACTACAATTTAAAAAGGGTCTCAAAGGCTTTCAGTGAGCATGCTCACAAGGGAAAGTTAAAATTGAAGACAGCAGGATCAGTGTGGGCTGCTAGCACCTGGACAAATTTAATCACCTGTCTGCCCAGTTTCCGCCTGGTGGGTAGGGTTAAAATCGATTAACATCAGCACCCCAGCACTGAATTCTTGTTTGTATGAAAATTACTCTAAGTACTTGTTTATCCACGGGATATGGGTGTCATTGGTTAGGTATCATTTATTGCCCATCCCTAATTGCCCTAGAGAAGGTGTAGGTAGACCCACAGTGCTTTTAGAGAGGGAGTTCCAGGATTTTGACCCAAATCTGATGGAGATTTGCAAAGGAGTGTGGAGTGGAGCAGGGCAATGAATTAAAGAAAGATTTGCATCATCCCGAGGACACCCAAAGTGCTTTGTAGGCAATTAAATGCTTTTGCAGCGTATCCACGATCACTGTAACTCCTGTTGCTAATTGGCCACAACTGTGAATGTGCACTTAGCTCCTGTCCACTAGTACATACGCAGTTCCTCCCAACACTGAGATCATTTGTGTGCATCCAGTTATTAGTGCCAGTACTGGTTTGTGCCAGCATGTGGTGACGAGGTCACTCTTGCTGCTTTAACTCAGCGAGCCGTCCTTTCCACTGCTGCCCCGCTCTCTCCACTTACCTCATCACGCGAGTCCTCACTGCCCCTCACCCGAGCTGCAGCCTCTGTTCCTCCTTCATTTGCAGATTCTCCTTGACCAATACTCATTTCTCTTCCGTTTACAGATGTTCCCTAAGAATTCCCAGTAGTTGCTGTTACTCCTGGAGACTATCACCTGTATTGCGTTTACTGGCCGGGTTGAACCCTAGAATCACCCCTTCCCCTTCTCTCTTTGTTTTGGCTGTGTTTGCTGCCTGGATTCGATGTCACAGCTGCATGCGGAGGTTGTGCCCCTTGCAGCTGCAGAGTCACAAAACACAACCCTTATTTTCGGATTGACATATTAAAGGCAAGCCTTGCTCTTTTGATCATTTCAAGCTTATAGTTAATGAAATTGTATTTATTTAGCGGGGAGGCAATTCACCCAAGAATTTCACTGTCACTGGTTTAAGTTAATTACCTTTTCCAGCCCTTCATTCCTCTGAAGTAACAGTCATGGCTCAGTTGGTAATAGTCCCGTCTCTGAGCCAGTTCTGTAAATTCTGCTTGCCATAGCCAGCCTATAAACCAAAGAATCAAAGGCATCTACTCTCGTTAAATGCTTTCCAACGTCTATTTTTACAGCATAGACTACAGTTTTTTTTACAATTTCATGGGAAGTGGGCTCCGCTGGCTAGGCCAGCATTAGTTTCCAGTTGCTAATTGCTCTCGAGAAGGTGGTGGCGAGACGCCTTATTGAACCGCTGAAGCGGTGAACCCTCCGAGCCGCACACCATCCTGACTTGGAAACATATCGCTGTTCCTTCACTGTCGCTGGGTCAAAATCCTGGAACTCCCTTCCTCATAGCGCTACACCACATGGACTGCAGGGGTTCAAGAAGGCAGCTCATCGCAATCTTCTCAAGGGCAATTAGGGATGGGCAATCAATGCTGGCCCAGCCAACCATGCCCACATCTCATGAATGAATAATTAAAAAAAAGCATCCATGTGGTGTAGGTACACCCACCATGCTGTTTGGGAGGGAGTTCCAGGATTTTGACTCAGCAACAGTGAAGAAACAACATTGTAGTTTCAAGTCAGAATGGTTTATGACTCGGAGTCAAACTTGCAGGTTGTGTTGTTACCAGGCATCTGCTGCCCTTGCCCCTAGTAAGTGCTAGGGGTCGCGGGCACCTTTGGTGATGTCAAAGGAGACTTGGTGAGTTGCTGCAATGCATCTTGCAGATGGTACACCCTGTTGTATTATCATCACTGTGGTAACTTCTCTGGGCAACTTCAAGGCAATTCTTTCTTGTTTTTACTCTGCAGGTGTGCGTTTTTTTTTCTCTATGCTTTTCCAGTTTTGCCGGGCTCATCGGCGATTGGCCATTTAATTTTTATTAAGGCTTTTGAAACTTTGCCTTTTTTTTATAAAAAAAGGCACTGCAGCAATTTCTGCCATTTTAAAAACTCTGTAGTTTGCTCTCTTTAACTCTGCGGATTTTCCTCTGTTCTGCCTGCCTTTTGTTCTGCAGGGTGTTTCCTAAATTACTTTTTTTTTTCACTTGCAGCTGCCTTCCAGCTTCTACTATCCGCTGGACCTCTGGCACCACTACCTATTTTATCATGTAGGTACAGATTCATTTTTTTTGTATTCCCTTAATTCTGCGTCACTCAGGGTCTTGCAATTTTTGAGGTTTTCCTCGTCGTCTTGTGATCTAACTAAGTGTCTTAACTCAGCGTCACTCAGGGTCTTGCAAACCTTTTGTAGTGCCGTCCATTCATCTTGTGATCTGAGCACTTTTTTGCACGGCGTTGCTCGGAGACCTTGCAATTTTCTGTTGTTGTGTTCGCCCGTCTTTGAGCTCTGACCAGCTTTTATTCTTTTTGTACTCGGCATCACTCAGGGATCTTGCTTCGGGCTTCCACACATACTCTCGTGGATTCCTGAACTTCTCAGTCTGCAGCAAAGCCTCTTCAATTACTAATTCAAGTTTTCTTCTTAGGTGCAAGGGTCGCTGGTTAGGCTTTGGCTGTCTTTAGTTTCTCAAACCTTGGGATCTTTCTCTGGGTTTACCATTTAAAACACCAACTTTCATATTGCTGCCGCTGCTCACCATATTATATTATTGCCACTGATCACCATGTCCAAATGCAGCAAGGCTTGGACAATATCCAGGCTTGGACTGACAAGTGGCAAGTAACATTCGTACCACACAAGTGCCAGGCAATGACCATCTTCAACAAGAGAGAATCTAACCATCACCTCTAGATGTTCAGTGGCATTACCAAAGCCTCCCAAAAGCCTGTCCACTATCTACAAGGCACAAGTCAAAAGTATAATGGAATACTCCCCACTTGCCTGGATAAATGCAGCTCCAACAGCACTCAAGAAGCTTGACACCATCCAGGACAAATCAGCCCGCTTGATTGGCACCACATCCACAAACATTCACTCCCTTCACCACCGATGCACAGTTGTAGCAGTGTGCACCAAGTACAAGATGCACTGCAGGAATTCAACAGTCCTCCTTCAACAGCACATTCCAAACACATGACCACTATCATCTAGAAGGATAAGGGCAGCAGATAGATGGGAACATCACCACCTGGAATTTCCCCTCCAAGTCACTCATCATCCTGAATTGGAAATATATCGGCCGTTCCTTCACTGTCACTGGGTCAAAATCCTGGAACTCCCTCCCTAACAGCACTGTGGGTGTACCTACACCACATGGACTGCAGCGGTTCAAGAAGGCAGCTCACCACCACCTTCTCAAGGATAACTTGGGATGGGCAATAAATGCTAGTTCAGCCAGCGAAGCCCACATCCCGTGAATGAATGATTAAAAAATATGTTGTGTTATTCGTGCAATAATGTCTCAATTATGAGATCTTGAGACTTTGGTGTTTAAACATGAACCATTTATTGTTAATCTCTAACTATTTACAAATCCCAGTTAACGTTATGTACGTTGCTGCTGTCTCCATGCAGGCTGCTTCCGGAGTGTTCTCTATAGACTGTTCTCTCAGTTTTTTCCCATGTGACTCTGCATCATACCTTGGGTGATGCTATTCCCCAGTTCCACATTAACCCTTGCTCTGCCAAGCACCTTTACATGACAATGGCATGCAGGCACATACAACATCACACAACACACACTACTGCCATAATGTGTCGGTGGTGGAGGATGTGAATGTTGAAGGTGGTGGATGTGATACCAGTCAAGCGGGCTGTGTTGCCCTGGATGGTGTCAAGCTTCTTGAGTGTTGTTCAAGATACACTCATCCAGGCAAGTGGAGAGTATTCCATCACACTCCTGACTTGTGCCTTGTAGATGGTAGGCAGGCTTTGAGGGGGTTCAAAAGTTGAGTTACACAGCACAGGATCCCAAGCCTCTGACCTGCTCCTGTAGCCACAGTATTTATATGGCTAGTCCAGTTCAGTTTCTGGTCAATGATAATCCCCAGGATGTTGGTTGTTGGGTAATCAGAGATGGTAATGACATTGAATGTCATCGAGAGATAGCTAGTTTCTCTCTTGTTGCGGTGGTCATTGCCTGGCACTTGTGTGGCGTGATTGTTACTTGCCACTTACCAGCCCAAGCCTGAATGATGTCCAGGTCTTGCTGCATTTGGACATGGACTGCTTCTGTATCTGAGGAGTTGTGAATGGTGCTGAACATTGTGCGATCATCAGTGAATATCTCCTCTTCTGACCTTATGATAAAATCATTGATGAAGGAGCTGAAAATTGTTGTGCCTGGAACACTACCCTGAGGAACTCCTGTGGTGATGTCCTGGGATTGGGATGATTGACCTCCAACAACCACAACTATCTTCCTTTATGCTAGGAATAATCCAACCAGCAGAGAGTTTTCCCCGATTCCCATTGACACCAGTTTTGCTAGGGCTCCTTGATGTCACACTCAGTCAAATGCTGCCTTGATGGTCATGAGCAGTCACTCTCACCTCACCTCAGGAGTTCAACTCTTTTGTCCATGTTTGAACCAAGGCTGTAATAAGGTCAGAGGACAGCCAATGTGGTACTGTTATTCAATGAGGGAGGAAGGGATAAACCAGGGAATTACAGGCCAGTCAGTCTAACCTCAGTGGTGGGGAAAGTATTGGAAGCAATTCTGAGGGACAGAATTAATCTACACTTGGAGAGGCAGGGATTAACCAAGGATAGTCAGCATAGTTTTGATAATGGGGGGGTCATGTCTGACCAATTTTATTGAAATTTTTGAAGAGGTGACCAGGTGTGTAGATGAGGGCAATGCATTTGATGTAGCCTACTTGGACTTCAACAAAGCTTTTGATAAGGTCCTGCATGGGAGACTGATAAAAATAAGAGCCCATGTGATCCAAGGCAATTTGGCAAGTTGGATCCAGAATTGGCTGAGTGGAAGGAAGCAGAGGGTGATAGGAGAGGGGAACTGAATCTTCAGCTCAGGGACTGGCTGTAAGTGGTACTCAGCAGGAGGTTTACTTGCCCTTGTTTAAACTGATGCCATGAGACTTCATGGGGTCTGGAGTCGATATCGACATTGAGGACACCCGGGACAACTCCCTCGCAACTGTATACCCCTGTGACATCACCCCTTATGGGTCTGTCCTGCCAGTAGGACCAGACATACCGTGGGATGGTGATGATGGTGTCTGGGACATTGTCTGTGTATGATTTCCTGAGTATGACTAAATCAAGCTGTTGACTGACTAATCTGTGAGAGATCTCTCCAAATTTTGGTGCAAGCCCCCAGATGTTAGTAAGGAGGACATTGCAGTGTTGACAGGGTAGGGTGTACTATTGTCATTTCTGGTGCCTAGGTCAATGTCGGGTGCTCCATCTGCTCTCACTGATTTTAGGCTTTTCTCTTGCAGTTTGATGCTCCTGAATGGCTTACTAAGAGTCAGCCACATTACTGTGGGTCTGTATTAATATGTGGATCAGGCAAGGCAATGGCAAAACTTGCTTCTCTAAAGTAAACCAGATGGGCTTTCACGACAATCGTCAATGGTTTCATAGCCCCGGTAACAAAGCCAGCTTTTCATTTCAGATTTATTAATTGAACTTAAAGTTCAATCTTCTGACCTGCCACCTGTCTTTGCACAATTATATGCTTTTTCTTTAAGTTTGATAGTGTTTTTAACTCTTTTAGTTAACCATGGATGGAGCTGTCGGTAAATGGGCCCCCAATTGTGATTTCACACTGGCTGGCCAATTAACAATGAAACGTGTGCTGAATGTTTCTGGTGTAGTTTCTTAGTGTGCCGGAACTGGGCGGGGGTGGGCGCTGATGTTTCCGTGGGCGTGGGTGACTGTAACGAGAAATCTCCCTGAAGGCAGGGAGCTGGAAACCTGTAAAAGCTAAAATAAAGGCATTAAAAGCTGAAAAAAACGTCCATGCATCACACTCAACCACCAGAAAATATAGCTGATGATAATGCTGTCTAAAGAGTTTTTTTACTTCAGCGTGGAAATTTCATCCCCCCCTTGGATGAGGTTTGATAAAAAATGCAAAGGCCGCCCGGCCAATTTGCCCATCTGCCAACCGTAAGGCTGGACAGGCAACAAAAAATCAGAGTCAATTAATGGGCCGTTGATGGGCTTAATTTCCCTCTTAATTGTGGGCGTGCACGCTTCCAACTTTTGCATGTGCCCCGCCAAACGAAATATCGCGCAGGTGCGTGATGATGTAGGGAGGAGCGCCCAACGTCTTCTAGTGTGATTTTACACCCGATTGGGTCAGGCACTTGCCTGCCTGCAGCATGCAAAATTCTACCCTTAGATTTGTATTCCCTATCCCTTCTTGTCACATACTGTTTATCATTTTTTCTCTCTTGCCCTGTCTCTGCACTTTGGTTTACCACATTTTTCCAAATTTGATCCCTTGATCCCACTAATTAGTTTAAAACCCTCTCTACTGCCCTAGTTATGCGACTTGCTAGAACAACAGTCCCAGGATGGTTCAGGTGTAGACCGTCCCTATGGTACAGATGCCACTTTCCCCAATACTGGTGCCAGTGCACCCACGATCCAGAACCCACTTCTCCACACCAGTCTTTGAGACATGTGTTCATTTCTCTGATCTTATTTGCCCTATGGCTCAGGTAATAACCCAGCGATTATTACCTTTGAGGTTCTGCTTTTCAATTTAGTGCCTAGCTCCTCATCTCTCTATGCAGAACGTCTTTCCTAGTTGATGATACCAATGTGGACCACAACAACTGCTTTCTCCCCCTCCCACTGTAAGTTCCTCTCCAGCCCCCAGCAAATGTCCTGAACACTGGCACCAGGCAGACAATGCAGCCTTCTGGACTCTTGCTCTTTGCATGATCAGTTAGCTCATCCCCATTCAGCCCCCATTCTTATCCAAACAAGCTGAGAGAACCTCAAATTTATTGCCCAATTGCAAAGGCTGAGGTTCCTGTACTGCTGGCCTCTGGGTCCCCTTGTCTGCCTCCCTCACAATCACACCCTCCTGTCCCTGACCACTGACCAAATCAGAAGACCCCATTCCAAATGGTGTGACTGCCTCCTGGTGCAAAGCAGACAGGTAACTTTCCACCTCTCTGACGTGTCGCAGTGTCTGCAGCTCAGCCTCCAGCTCAATGACTCTAAGCCGAAGCTCCTCAGGGGGAAGTGGTGGCATAGTGACATTGTCACTGGACTGGTATTCCAGAGACCCAGGGTGATGCTCTGGGGACCAGGGTTCGAATCCCACTACAGCAGATGGGAAAATTTGAATTCAATATAAAAATCAGGAATTAAAAGTCTGGTAAATCACCACAAAACCATTGCCAATTATTGTAAAGATCTTTCTGGTTCACTAATGTTTTTTAGGGAAGGAAAGCTACCGTCCTTACCTGGTCTGGCCTATGTGTGTCTCCAGAGCCACAGCAATGTGGTTGACTCTTAAATGCTCTTGGAACAAGGGCAATTACGGATGGTCAATAACGCTGGCCTAGCCAGCGATGCCTACATCCCGTGAAACAATAAAAAGACACTTGCTACAGACGTGTTTACCCTGGATCACACTGGCATTCAGAGCTCCCACATGCTGCAGCCATGACACATCACTTGTCCTGCCTTCCTTAATGTGATTTAATTAATTACTTATCTATATTATTCACTTATTTATTTTCCTTTTATCTAATATATTAATCTTACAACCAACTGGCATTCTTTTTAAACCTTAGGAATAGAATGCACCTTAACCACTTAATGGGACTTTAAAAACTATTTATTACAATTAGAATAAGTAGAATCGAATGGAATAGAAAATAATAGAATAGAATGGAATAACTTACCAGTTACTCATCAATCAGCTTCTTCCCCTGTACCAAAATAAGAGCCAGCCACTAGAGGCTGAGTAAAGATAGAAGAAGGAGCCCATCCTGCCCCTCTTCACTGGACTCCCTCTCTCACCAAACTCCCACTTTACACTCAGTACACCCAATGCAGCTCTTTCAGTGCAGACAAGGTAGCACTGAGGATGGCCTGTTATGATGCTTCCTGAACAATGAATTCAATCTTGTGAAAAAAGCAGTTTGAGCTAGCTAGCTAATTAAGCAGCTGTTGCTGCTCTTAGAGAAACTTCAGAAAGTTGATCCTATAATCTAAGATGACTCCTCAGTGCAGCATTGAAGGATTGCTGCAACGTTCAAAGTCCAGTTTTTCGGATGTGGTGTTGAACCTTTCCCCAAGTGGATTCATAGCGTCCTATTTGAAGGAGAACAGTGGAGTTCTCCCTGGGGTCCTGGTTACCATCACCGAAGCAGGCAATCCATTCATTATCTTATTGCTGCTTAAGGGAGCATACTGTATTCAAATTAGCTTTGTATAACATGGATTCTCCACAATACCAAAGTAAAACAATATATAAAACATGGTGCTGCACATCGATCGGGGCCTGACTGCGATTTCACGCTGGGCGGGCCAATTAAGGCCTACTCAGCGTGAAACGCATGCTGCAGTGCCTGTGTTGGTGGGGGTGGGGGGGAAGGAGGGTGAGTGGGGAACTCCGCATGCAGCGAAAGCTCCCTGAGGCACAGAGCTCAGGGAGATGAAGACTTTGAAAAATTAAAAAAAGAAAGAATTTTAAAAAGTTAAAAACATGTTCCCTCATGTGACCCTGTCACGCGAGCGGAGACATGTTAGAAATGACTTTGAAACTTTTTTTTTGTGAATGACGGATTGAAAACCTTATCCTGCCAGTGGGTGAGGTTTCCCAAAGGCCGCTTTGGGCTTTTCACCTACCCGCCAACCGTAAGGATGGACAGGCAGTGAAAAATTTAATTCAGTTATGTCTTTAAGGGCCTAAATAGGCCAGTTAATTGTCGGCGGGTGTGCTGCCGACTCCCGCATGCGCCGGCGGACTGAAATATCGTGCAAGTGCGTGATGATGTCGTCGGAACACTCGCCCAACCTCATCGCGCGTCATTTTACGCAGAAAATTCTGCCCATTAACTCTGTCTCTCTCTCCACGGGCGCTGCCAGAGCTGCTGAACTTTTCCAGCACTTTCTGTTTTTATTTCGGGGTTCCAGCATCCACGGAATTTTCACCTTTATCCTGGGAAATACCTCTCAGGGTTCCCAGTTGCTTTTGAAAAAAAAAGGCGGCCAGAATTATGGTCCCGGAAACGAGAGGGCTGTTAACCTGATACCATGAGGAAACATTACTGTTGCCTATTGTAAAAGAAGCCAAGGAATAGCATTTAATGAGGGTAGAGGAAATCATTCCCGGATTTATGGGATGGGCCGGTCGCTGCAGCTGAATTTATGGAATTTTTTTTGGCAACGGACCTTGATGGAGATGAAATGGGGGAACTTTGTACGTTGTCAACTGTGGGAGGTTATTTATTTAGGTTCCCCTACATGAAGAAATTACAGCTGTAATAAACCTCTTGGAGAATAAGAAAAAATGGCAACTTGGATGATAAATTGCCTAAATAATAGAAAGTACAGGACAGCGATCAACGGTGGTAGCTCTTACTGGGCTGTTGCCATCAATGGACTACCACAGGGAGAAGTGTTTGAGTCTCTCCAGTAAAGCTGTAACTGAAATAGCTCATAAACCTGTTGGATGAAGCTCGTGGAGAGTAGAGTCTCGGAGTTGTTGGAGGTCTGCAAACACATGGGGGAACATTTCCCCCCTTCAGGGGGGTTTGTGTGGGGGCCAGGCGGGAGCGAGCGTGGACCCGATCGGGGACGCGCCGCCATTTTACGTGGGCGGGCCAGTTAAGGCCCACCCCCAGCGTGACGAGCACCCGGAAGAGCTGTGCGCTCCCTGTGCGGACGGGGAGGGGATTCCCTGAGTCCGGGCCTACTACCCTTTCGCGCATGCTTGCGTTTGATGTTTAAAACCTGAAATAAAGCACTTAAAAAAACTTTCGAAACATGTCCCCTCGTGAGACACTGTCACAGGAGCTGGGACACGTCAAAGAACTATTTTTAAAAATTTTATCGACTTTTAAAACCCTTCATGAAACCTCATCCCGCCCGTGGATGAGGCTTCATGAAAAATGCGAAGGCCGCCTTGGCTCTTCAACTGCACCCCCCCTCCCACCAACCTTAAGGTTGGACGCGCAGCTCAGTTAAATACTTTAATTAGTTTTTAACAGGCCTTAAGTGCCTTTGACAGCTCAGCCGGTGCGCAGTTTCCCTGGGCTGAATTTTCCGGTTGGCGAACGCATAAAATGATGCGCAGTGACATCGGGACATTACCACGCATCATTTTACCCATTCGCCAACCGGAAAATTCAGCCCACGGAAACTGCAGATGAACTGCAAATGAAGATTAGCATTCCTATTAATCTCCAACTAATCCCCCACACATTTCCTGTAGCCTTAAAATAATTTCCCTTTTCTGTTTAAAATATGATTTCAAAATAAGCGGTGTTAAAAATACCCTCGTCGGGATATGTCATCATTAATTCTCCCATCCTAATCTGGTCAGAAGGTGAGATTATCTAAGCAGTTCCATCATTTATAAGTAAACTGCCACGCAGAGGAAGAGAAGAAACACGATGTGGCACTTTGCAGCCTTTCAGTCACAACATTGGGCTGGATTTTGCCGCCAGCGAACAGGGGGTGGGACCCACTTGCCGATGCGTAAAATGACATGGGATGATGTCAGACGGAACCCCCCCCCCCGACATCACCGCGCCCCATTTAAATTTTCAGGAAGGTGGGGGCGCAGCAAAATCAGCTGTGGGCCCGCCGACCTGTCAATGGCCACTTGAGGCCATTGACAGGATCATTTAAACAATTAAAGGACCTGCCCGTCCAACTTAAGGCTGGCGGACAGGCCAGGAGCCCCGGCGGGAACCAGAAAAAAAACATGAAACCTCATCCAGCGGAGGGTTGAGGTTTCCATGCAGGATTTTAAAAAGTTTAAGTGTAAATTATGAACATGTGACATGAGGGGGACATGTTAGGGAATTTTTTTTTCTCTATTTTTAATATTTTTCACAGCGGAAGCAATCTCCCTGAGGCAGCACTTAGCCTCAGGGAGATGTGCACTGTTACGTGCGCATGCGCGAGAGAGTGCGCTCTCGTTTTTGGGGAATCACCCCCCACCACACCCCCCCCCCCCCCCCGTGCCCGCACAGGAAGTGGGTTTACTTGTAGTTTCAGGCAGCAGTTTTGTAACAAAGGAAATGTTGCAGCCAATTTGCACCCAGCCATGACCCCAGCCAAAAGCGATGTGATAGCTTCCAGGTTGTTGTCTTTGTAGTGAAGCTGTTTTTTAGTGAAGTGGTCAGGATACCAGGGGGATCTCACTGCTCTCCTATCCAATTGCTGTCCCTGGATCTTCAATGTCAAACTGAGAGGGCAGATAGGGACTTGGTTTTAATGTCTCAATCAATAAGGCCGAACCTCCCTCAGTGTTTCTCAGTACCATGCTGGAGTGTCAGCCTACACTTTTTTCCTTTAGAATGTGGGACCTGGACCCATAACTTTCTAAAGTAGAACTAAAGGTTTTGCCCTTTGAGCCACAGCTGATATGACAACGGTGATACCAGTGACTGCACTTCAAAGAGTGATCTGTAGGGATATGGTGCTTTGGGATGCTTTGAGAATGTTATCAAGAGCTGGGTAAAAGCCAATTCTTTCCACTCCCTTAAAATTTGTTTCTGAAGTCTGAGTTTGAATTATGTACACAAATGAGGAGGACATCATATAAGATCACTCATTCGGTGCACAATATATTAATACAATGTTTTTTTAGTTCTGCTCAGCTCAGCACTGAAATGAAGGGCAGAACTCCCACTTCATCTTTCCACTTCAAATTGGAAGTTAGAGACCAGCGTGTGGGCGGTAATCATTCTCAGCAGCTCTATCTAGATTCAAAAGTTAAATGTAAAATGCGGGCGTATATAAAACGAATCTTTAACCTTAAGAACCTGCAGGTTAAAGCTCACAACTGTGATGTATTTTAAGTCCACGCTTCCTTCGACTGAAGATCCATCAATGTTAGATTGAAATGTGCTGCTTGAGTTGAATTGGAAATTAGACAGAAATCTATCGGGGGTAAAACCTGGGCTGTGCACAAAATTGAGAGTGATCATGGCATGGCAGAAGAACTCAAGACCATCCTAAGTTAACCCTCAGGTCTCATTGTCATAATTCAGGCACCCTACCAACTGAACTAAATTGTAGAAATGTGGTCTTTGCTTCTGCCTTAGCTCCTACCTATTTTTAAATTTCTGTTTGTCTGTCCCTTTTACTCCAAGTTCCACAGGCTTTAACTGACTTCCAGTGTGGAATCATTTTTACCCCCCCAGGCTCACCTTGTTTCAATTTGCGTCTGATGGTCTCTGTCCTTTCTCCTGTGTGTTCAGCTTGATTTCTCCTTCCTAGCCTGTGTAGTCCAGTTCCATGTCATCGGGGATATCTCAGGATAGTTCACTCTTGATAATTCAAAGCTATCTATTGTTCCCAAATTCGAGTTAACCAGTTAAAATAATCAGAAATATTTGCATTAATGTAGCACCTCTACCAGAGAGAAACATCCTCAGGTGCTTCACAGAGGCTTAATCAGGCACAATTGGATACAACAGATAATTTCAGTTAAGTAACATTGAGTTAAGACTCAATTGCGTGTTTTGTCAAAGCCCATGTCTACTGTAATTTTGGTTGGGGAAATGGGGAGGCCTGTAGTTTGAGTTTAGATGTAGATAGAAACAGAAAATAGAAGCAGGAGTAGGTCATTCAGCCCTTCGGGCTTGCTCCTCCATTCAATATATCAAAGCTGATCCTTTATCTCATCTCCATGCTTCCACTCTCTTCCCATACCCATTGACGCCTTTAGAGTCAAGAAATCTATTTATTCCCTTCTCAAATATATTCAGTGGCTTAGCCTCCACAGCCCTCTGTGGTAGAGAATTCCATAGGTTCACCACCCTCTGAGTAAGAATTTTCTCCACATCTCAGTCCGAAATGACCTACTCCATATCCTGAGATTGTGACCCCTTGTTCTAGACACCCTCCCAGCCATTGGAAACATTATCTTTGCATCCAGCCTGTCCAGCCCTGTCATAAATTTATATGTTTCAATGAAATCCCCTCTTATTCTTCTAAACTCCAGTGAGTACAGGCCTCGTCGAACCGATCTAAGCTCATACAACAATCCTAACATCCCAGGAATCAGTCTGGTGAACATTCGCTGTATCCCCCCTATGACAAGTATACCCTTTCTTTAGGTAAGGAGACTAAAACTGCATGCAATACTCCAGATGTGGTCTCACCAAGGCCCTATATAGTTGCAGTAAGACATCCTTGCTCCTGTACTCAAATCCTCTTGCAATGAAGGCCAACATACCATGTCCCTGCCTTCTTAACTGCTTGCTACACCTGCTTGTTTGCTCTCAGTGATTAGTGTACAAGGACACCCAGGTCACTTTGTACATCAACATTTCCCAATTTATCACCATTTAAATAATAATCTGCCATTCAGTCTTTCCTACTGAAGTGGATAACTTCATATTTACCCACATTATATTACACCTGCCATGTATTTGCTCGTTCACTCAACTTGTCTAATTCACCTTGAAGCCTCTTAACATCCTCCTCACCACTCACCTTCCCACCTAGTTTTGTCATCCGAAAACTTGGAAATATTACATTTAGTTCCCTCATCCAAATCATTGAAAAATATTGTGAATAGCTGGGGCTCAAGCACTGATCCCTGCCATACCCCACTAGTCACCACTTGCCTTTCCAAAAAGAGACTCATTTATTCCTACTCTCTGTTTCCTGTCTGCTAACCAATTCTCAATCCATGACAATATATTACCCCCAATCCGATGTGCTTTAACTCTGCACACTAACCTCTTATGTGGGACTTTATCAAAAGCTTTCTGAAAATCCAAATACACCACATCCACTGGTTCTCCTTTATCTATTCTGCTAGTGGCCATTGAGAATCTGGCTGGAAATTGAGCTGTAGGAAAGGGACGTGCAGGCTGGTGTTATTTGACCCTACCTGAGGTGCATTTCTCTGAAAATTTGGGAACATTTTTGAAGTTTTTTTGGGGATTCTCCAGGGATTCCCTCCAAAATACACAGAAAGGCTTCAGTGAGACTTACAGCAGTTGAGAACAGGAATAAAATCTGTTTGTGAAACTCCTAAGCAGAAAAGGCATTCAATTATGGGCATCACACCACAGGAAGGATATATTATCCTTTGGAGGGGATGTAGCAGAATTGTACTGGATTAAAAGGGTTAAATTCTGACAACAGCTTGCAAAGACAATGCTTGTCTTCCCTTGAATATTGAAGTTTAAGGGATGATCTTAGGTTTTTAATATGACTAACAGATTTGATTTTGTAGGGTAGGGAAAAATATTTCCTCTGGTGGGGATGTCTAGAACCTTAACATTAAAATCAGGGTTGGGTTGTTTAAGATGATGTCAGGAAGCATTTCTTCACCTGGAAATCTGGAACTCTCTCTCTGAAGAAGATGTCCTATTGAGGCTGCAGGTCAACTGAATGTTTCAAAACTGAGATTGACGGGTAGAATTTTCCTCCCCGTCGGTGGGGTTGTGCAGGGGTGGGCATGGACCTGTTCGGCGCCCCCGATTGGGTCCCCGCCGCCATTTTCCGTGGGCGGCCAATTAAGGCCCCGCCCAGCGTGATGTGCACCCGGAAGCGCATACGCGCGAAAGAGTGCAGAAATCTCCCTGAGGCACCTCTGGCTAAAGCTTAATTTTAATCTTTAACAGTTCAATAAAGTGTTAAAAAAACAATTATGACAGGTCCCCTCATGTGAAACTGTCACATGAGCTGGAGCGTGTGCATTAATTTCAAATAAAAACGTCTTGAGAAAATTTAAAATCATTCATGAAACCTCATCCCGCCCGTGGATGAGGTTACAAGAAAAATGCAGAGGCCACCTGGGCTCTTTGCCTGCCCCACCAACCTTAAGTTTGGTTGGGTAGCGCCATTAATTACTTTAATTGTTGGTTAAAAGGACTTAATAGGCCTTAATAGCAAGCCGGCTGCACGCCCGCCGAACTGACAATCTAAATGACACGTCTGACATCACCCCGCGACATTTTACACCTCGGTGAGTGGGCCCCGCCCCCGCTCGCCAAGCCGAAGATTCTCCCCGATGGATTTTTATTAGGCAAAGAACCAAAGCAGGTAGATGAAATTAAGATACAGATCAGTTACTATTTAATTAAATGACAGAACGGACTTGAAGGGATAAACGTCTCCAAGTAGCCGGCCCCAGAGAAATTGGACATCATCCCTCTGCTCCCCCTGGTTTGAATGGAAATCAAAAAAAATATGCCAATCATCCTTTTTATGGTCCAATCCAACAACAACAACTTGCACTTATAGAGCACCTATAATGTAGTAAAGCACCTTAAGGTGCTTTTAGCAATAAAAAAATCTCAACACCGAGTCACAGAAGGTAACATCAGGACAAGTGACCATAACCTGAATCAAAGGAGTTTTTTTTTCAAGTATGGAGTGTTGGAGAGGTGGAGAGGCTTAGGGAGGGAACTCCAGAGTTCAGGGCTCAGACAGCTGAAAGTTTTGATGGAGTAAATAAGAAGAATCTGTTTCCGGTGGCAGAGGGTCGCTAACCAGAAGACATGAATTTGTGGTAATTGGGCAAAGGAACCAGAGGTGACATGAGGCAAGTAAAAATGATGCAGCAAATTTCCATGATCTGGAATGTGCTGCCTGAAAGGGTGGTGGGAGCAGATTCAGCATTAACTTTCTAAAAGGAATTGAATAAATACTCAAAGAGGAAACATTCATAGAGCAAATGGCCAAAGATTGGGGTCGGTTAGCTCAGGCAGCTAGCGTGTGATGCGGAATAATGCTATTATGATGGGTTAAATCCTTGCATTGGCTGAGGCCGTTCTGGGGGCCCACCTCCTCACCTTGCCCCATAGTGATATCATGGCATAAGCCATACCTAGCAACCTGCCAACAATGAGCATGTTATATGAAAAGAAAATGGGAAAAGAGCAGGGGAGTGGGATTAATTGGATAGCTTTCAAAGATCTGGCACAGGCATGATGGGCATGATGGGCTGAATGGCCTCCTTCTGTTTTGTATGATTCTATGAATCTCTGCTAGTGAGGATTAAAGTCCTTTAGTCTAATATGCCACAATATTAATCCTTGTCACAATGTTAATTGTGAGAATTAACCATCATCACATGAGTTATTAATGTGCCCAATAATATTTTAAGCACTATCACTTATCATGTAACTTATCCACAACCAACAGATCAGATCTAAGCTCTGTGGTCCTGCCACATCCACTCATGGTGAAAATTAAACAACTTACTGGAGGAGGATACACAAATATCCCCATCCTCAATGATGGAGGAGCCCAGCACATCAGAGCAAAAGATAAGGCTGAAGCATTTGCTACAATCTGCAGCCAGAAGTGCCGATTGGATGATCAATCTCAATCTCCTCCAGAGGTCCCAGCATCACCAGTCTTCAGCTAATTCGGTTCACTCCATGTAATATCAAGAAAAGGTTGGAGGCACTGGATACTGCAAAGGCTTTGGGCCCTGGCAATATTCTGGCAATTGTACTGAAGACGTGTGCTCCAGAACTTGCTGCGCCCCTAGCCAAGCTGTTCCAACACTGCATCTACCCCACTATGTGGAAATTGCCCAGGTATGTTCTGTAAACAAAAAGCATAACAAATCCAACCCGGCCAATTATCGCCCTATCAGTCTACTCTCCATCATCAGTAAAGTAATGGAAGGGCTCATCAATGGTGCTATCAAGCGGCACTTGCTCAGCAATAACCTGCTCACTGATGCCTAGTTTGGATTCTGCCAGGGCCACTCAGCTCCTGACCTCATTACAGCTTTGGTTCAAACATAGAAAAAAGACCTGAACTCTCAGGTTGAGGTGATAGTGACTGCCCTTGACATCAAGGCCTCATTTGACCGAGTGTGGCATCAAGGAGCCCTAGCAAAACTGGAGTCAATGGGAATCGGGGAAAACTCTCCACTGGTTGGAGTCATAACTAGCACAAAAGGAAGGTTGTTGGAGGTCAGTCATCTCAGCTCCAGGACATCACTGCAGGAGTTCCTCAGGGTAGTGTCCTAAGCCCAACCATCTGCTTCACCAATGACCTTCCTTCCATCATCAGGTCAGAAATGGGGATGTTCGCTGATGATTGTACAATGTTCAGCACCATTCGTGACTCCTCAGATACTGAAGCAGTCCATATCCAAATGCAGCAAGACCTGGGCAATATCCAGGCTTGGGCTGACAAGTGGCAAATAACATTTGTGCCACAAAAGTGCCAGGTAATGACCATCTCCAACAAGAGAGAATCTAACCATCGCCCCTTGACATTCAATGGCATTACCACCACTGAATCCCCCACTATCTACATCCTGGGGGTTACCATTGACCAGAAACTGAACTGGACTAACCATATAAATACTGTGGCTACAAGAGCAGGTCAGAAGCTAGAAACCCTGCGATGAGTAACTCACTTCCTGACTCCCCAAAGCCTGTTGACCAACTACAATTCACAGGTCAGGAGTATGATGGAATGATCTCCACTTGCCTGGATGAGCACAGCTACCACAATACTCAAGAATCCAGGACAAAGCAGCCCGCTTGATAGGCACCACAAACAAACATTCACTCCCTTCGCCACTGATCCACAGTAGCAGCAGCGTGTACGATCTACAAGAAGCACTGCAGGGATTCACCAAGGCTCCTTCGACAACACCTTCCAAACCCACAACCACTACCGTCTAGGAGGAGAAGGGCATCAGATAGATGGGAACACCACCACCTGGAAGTTCCCCTCCAAGTCACCCACCATCCTGACTTGGAAATATATCGCCGTTCCTTCACTGTCGCTGAGTCAAAACCTTGGAACTCCCTTCCTAACAGCACTGTGGATGTACCTACACCATAGGGACTGCAGCGGTTCAAGAAGGCAGCTCATCGCCACATTCTCAAGGGCAACTAGGAATAGGCAATAAATGCTGACCTAGCCTGTAGAGCCCACATGAATGAACTTTTAAAAATGTAAGCTTGAACACAGTGCTTCACAAGAGACAGAAAATTCATAAAATGCCTGCCTAAGAGTTTCCTAAAATGTGAACTGAATTTCATTTAAACTAGAGTTGGGATGAAGTTTTCAATTAATTTGCATATTAAAGGTTAAAGTCTTTTAGAGATGCTCACTGACCTTTACATATTGATGATAGTCACTGAGACAACAGTAATGCTACATTTTGATACCAGGCACTGCTGTAGGAATCTATATATGATTTCCATTAGCAAGTATAGCACCTTAATAAAGACACAGTGAATTTTGTTTGCTTGAAAAAAATGCTACAACCTCCTTGGATATTGAGTTGCATAATTTCTTCTTTGTCAACTGGTTTCTGACAGTCAGTTTAAGCTGTTCGTATACATACAATTGGCCTTATAAAGTAGCTGAACAAGGGGGCTGGCTATTAGGTATTAAAATTTAACAGAAAGATGTTGGATTATAATGTACTTGCACCTTCTGTGAATTTACTCAGAGGTCTATCTAGCTGATTTATCTTCTGTGTCTCTCCTCCCACTTTCTCGCATTCCAATTAGATTTGAACAAGTCAATACGTTTTACTGCAAACAAGATTCCCAAATTAATACAAAGGGGAGATTGTTTTGCTGATGTTGTTCTTAAAAATAAACAAGGACACCACTACAGAATCGAATTGCTTTCTCTTGTACTCTTCGCTTAATGATTGTTCCCAGCATGTCCACTGTCCATCAAAAACTGAAATATTGGTTCAAGCTATATGGTATTGTGAAAATATCAAACTCCCTTTTTAAAAAGATTCTTGAGGATATGAGTTCCTCTTTAAGAGAGATCATGTTGCTTGCCCTTTAAAATAAATGATACAAACAAAAGCACCAAAGTCAACCAGGTCCAACCTGCATTCTCTCGGTTACAGTTAA
Organism: Carcharodon carcharias; assembly: GCF_017639515.1. Taxonomy (NCBI): domain Eukaryota; kingdom Metazoa; phylum Chordata; class Chondrichthyes; order Lamniformes; family Lamnidae; genus Carcharodon; species Carcharodon carcharias. The sequence goes on from NC_054473.1 coordinate 183,813,612, forward strand.
ACAAAAGCATTCATATTTTTCTGGTTGCTTGTCTCATTTTTAGTGTTAGAACTTAAAAGAAAATCATGCCTTATCTGCAGAAATTAAAGTGTGTTTTATCAATATAATAATAAATAATGTGATGTGAGATATCGATTTTAAGTTCACCCATGAAAAGGACCTTTCTAGCTCATTTGTGAAGTAAAATCCATCTTGCAATTCTCATCTTGTATTGCTCTCTAATGCAATTACCCTGTACTGCAATTGTCACTGTTCTAGTACTCGAAGGAAGATTGTCCAAATCAGGGATGATTTTGTGCTGTGGGCTTGAGTGGACTGACTACAAACTCAGTGAAAGAATCAAATCCATTTCAGTGGGAGTCATTAAGGACAACTGATAGAGATCCAGGGTGAGGGAGGAGAATGTTTATCCACTGAAAGGAAAAACAGCAGTTCAGACCAGTAATCTTATTTCCCAGTTTTACGGGTGCTCCATTTTAAGGTATACAAGACCAATTCAGACCGGTAGTCTTATTTCCCAGTTTTTACTGTTTTTTGTTCTAGGCTAGATTACAAGCCAATCCCCCAAAGTGTAATGTAAAGGCCTTAGGTAGAGCTCCCAGTTACCCTTAGACAGCAGACACTAGTGATGGAGGATAGCTGTACCAAGGTCAATAGGAATGGAGAAGGTGCGGGCTGTTGTTTAGGGCAAGGATCTCCTATCTGCACATGTCTGATGGGGTGGTCTACAGGGACTTCCAGCAATTTCTCAGGACATGGAAGCCTTTTCCTTTTCATCAAATGTTCCATTATGCTCTCCCCACCTCCGCTGTTCTGCTGTAACCATTGATGCCTCACCTTGAACCACTGTTTGTTTCTTCACTTGCCCCCATCGTCATCCTCTTGCCTTACACCATCATCCCATTTGTCTTTTCATCACTCCTCCACCCTATCATAGACCTGCCCCTTCTGACACCTTCTAGATGTGAAGAAAGGACATGGACCTGAAATGTCAACTCTCTGCTTCTCCCTCCCCAGATGCTGCCAGGCTTGCTGAGAATTTTCAGCATTTTCTGATTGCATATCAGGTTCCCAGCACCTGTAATGTATGGTTTTTAAAGGACAAGTAAATTCAGGATCTGTGTCAAAAACAAAAACAGCTGTGAAGAAAGGTCATGCAGATTGAAAACGTTAACCCTGTTTCTGTCTCCACAGATTCTCCTAGACCCGCTGAGTTTTTCCACCGTTTTCTCTTTTAGTTTCAGATTTCCAGCATCCAAAAAATTTTGCTTTTATCAGGGTCTGTGTTGTCTGGAACACCCTGACACTACCTCAATGATTAGAATTAGTTATTGGTTATAGCCAGAATCACAATAAAAGCCAAAGGATTACTCTTAAATCTTCAGGTAGTTTTAAAAAGAAAGATAAAAACTGACATTTATAAACTGACGATCCACAAACTCATGATGTACAGAAGTTCTTTACAGCCAATGATGTGTTTTTGAAGTGTAAACACTGTTGTAGTGCAGAGAAATGAGGCTGTTAATTTGCACACAGTAAGCTCCCACAATCTGTAATGTGACGTGACCAGATTGTCTGTTATATTTAGCCGTATTGATTGGACATAAACACACAAGACATATGAGCAGGTGTAGGCCATCTCGCCCCTTGAACCTGTTCCTCCATGGCTGATCTGATCCGAGCCTCAACTCCACTTCCCTCTTCTTCCCCATAACCCTTGACTCTCATTTTCTTTTCAAAAATCTATCTGTCTCAGTCTTGACTATGTTCAAAAACCCAGCCTCCACAGCTCCCTGGGGTAGTGTATTCCAAAAATTCAAGGCCCTCTGATAGAAGAATTTCTTCCTCATCTTTAACTTAAATGGGCATGCTTTCATTCTGAAACTGTGCCACCCTAGTTCTAGATTCCTTTAGGAGGCGAAACATCTCAGCATCTACCTTGTCAAAATCTTATATGCTTCTATAAGATCACCTCTCATTCTTCTAAAGTCCAATAGGCATCATATAGCCGTGGCTGACAGCCAAATGTAATACCCATAGATTTTGTCGATGTTAATCTAATTTTAAAAATTGAGAACTGTTTCTTGACTGGCTTTTGATTTTGGACTGGAAACCAGAATTTCTGACTGTAGTTTACTGTGGAGTCCTCAATGTCAAAAATTCTTACTTAATTATCATGAGAACTTTCACAGTTTAGTGTGGGCCTTGTTTCATTGTGTGGGTGTTGACACTGCTTCTGTTAGCTACTTTTCCTTTCCTTTTCTCAGTGAGTTAAACCAATGTTTCTGTTGCTCCACCAATTTGGGAATTTGCTGCTTTCCACTGAGCATTTGGAGAGGTTGGGAGGGGGAGAGAGAGAATGGAGGTTTTCCTTCTCTCTGTTCGTGCCATTGTATTTTTATCTTGCAGTACAGTAGGTTAGGGATTTAATAGAGGTCACGCAACATGTTATACAGAAATGGATTTGTGCGCGGTGTAAGATAAGAATGCAGCAAAAAGATATTGGAGCATTCACTCGACAGGAATAACATAAATGAGTGAGTTAATAGGAATGAATGTAACGGCTTCAGCTGGAAAATTGTTTCAGATTTCCAATTTCCACTCAGGTATCATTCATTCAATTAAGGGCAATTGGCTGCACAGGCACTCACGGAGATACTAGCAAATTACCAAGGACCAGTTACCTTCCTTAGTGGCTGGGAAGTGGAGAATTGCAAAGCTCCATAGCTAGGGGTTACCTGCAAATCACTGTCAAATTGAGGACCAGAAGTAACTTGTCATTTTAATGTGGAGCCTGATCAAGTAATATCAAACTCATGTAATGTTTCTTTTCTTTCCAGCAGATCTCTATATTCATCTCAATATCACAGCTATTGAAGAGCCGTTTTTAATCTGTGCAGTAATCTTCTTTAGATGGCAGGAGGACAATCATATGAGCTCAAGCATAAGGCAGCGATACATCAAAAGGTGGTCCTCCGAGATCTGCTCCTCTCCTCAGACTGCAACCAAACTCAGAGGATGCTCATGCCTCACTCCTTTTCCCTGTCACATCTTGAGAACCTCACGACAAACTAATCCTTCATTTTTTTTCCTGATGCCTGGTGATAAATATCTCATTCCTCAGTAATGTGTTTCAATCTTGGGATAATTCCCAGACACACTTGAGGGGAGTTCCAATTAAAATGCAATCTCCCACCCTAACAAATGTCCTTTTAAATTTGTCATTCCTTCTTGCTAGCGTAACTATGAGCTGCCGGACTAGGTAAATCTTATTGCTTGCCATGTTTCGCTGAGCACTGAATATTAAACTGTTGAAGGGAGGCACCTCTTCTGTGTTTTGCTGGGGTCATTTCAGTTTTGACTGTACATGTATCAAAGCACCAACTTATTATCTGTTCAACAATGAGAACTGAGGCAGTTATGTGAGATTAACCACTTAAAAGAAATGGATAAGATTTACTGATGTTATCTTAGTTACGATATTCGATGTGGAAAATTGATGCGGGTTGCAACACAGGGAAAGACACTTCGGCCCAACCATCCTATGTTCTATGTTTGTTTGGCAACTTCTGCCTCAACTGCTAACAGTGGCAGTGAATTCCAGAGTGTCACAACTCTTTGTGAAGAAATACCCCCAGCTCTCTGTACTCAATACCTTACATTTAATCTTGTATCTATGACCGCTCAGTCTTGAGGATGAAAACACTCAACATATGATCGCTATCCTAAAACAAGCATTACCCTCATTCAATTAAACTAGCTGTTATCACTGATAAAATCACAGAGAAAGGAGCGCTGCAGGGATATGTTTAACAATCTTACATTATTGTTGCTGACAGTGATTCACAGCCATGGAACTGAGAGATAGTAAAATACATAATGCAACCGCCAAAATTTTATGAGAATTTGTTGTCTAGAAATCTATAGTGTACAGTAGTTAGCCAAGGACAAGAAGACTACCTGGGGCTACATGTCAGCCATGGCAGAGTGGTAGATCTCTCATGGCTGAAGTAAAAAGTTATGGGTTTCAAACCCTGCTCCTGACATTTAAGTACATAATTTTGGGCTGATAGGAACACTGCAGTGTTGGAGATGCCATCTCCCAGAGAATATGTTAAACTTTTAAGTGGAAAAAACTACATTAAGAAGATCCCTTGGCATTATTTGGGGAGGAGCAGTGGAGTACCCTCCAACACCGAAAACAAGTCATCTACTAATTATTTCATTGCTGTTTGTTCACAAAAAGCTTGCTGTGCACAAATGGGTTGCTGTGTTTCCTACATTAGAACAGTGACTACACTTCAAACGTATTTTGTTGGATGCAAAGTGCAAGCCAACAAATGGGGACATCCTGCAGTCATGAAAGGTGCTGTATAATTGCAAGTTATTCCTTTTTCATAAACTAGAGCTCCCTGTTCAGTTTCAAATGAAGAAATGCCAGCAATTCAGACACAGGCATTAGTTCTGCCCACAATGTTTCTCCGTCCATTGAACTTCACAAATGAAAATGGTGATGAACTAAGGGCTTGGTTCTTTAGTGAGGTAGCTCTCCAGATTTAAGGTTTGCAGGCTTGTATGCTGTTTTGTTTTTCCTTATTCTTTCTCTTTAATGGTCCTTCCTACTGGGCGTATTGACCTGAAGAGCAGCTAGAATGTTTGCATCTCTGAGTGATTACTGAAGAGAAGGCACTTCTTCTTTAACTCTTTCAACTTGCACGGCTTTTTAAAAATATTTGTTCTGGGATGTGGGTGTCATGGCTTGGTCAGCATTTATTGCCCCTTCCTAATTGCCCTTGAGAAGGTGGTGGTGAGCTGCCTTCTTGAGCCACTGCAATCCATGTGATGTAGGTACACCCACAGCGCTGATAGGGAGGGAGTTCCAGGATTTTGACCCAACAATAGTGAAGGAACAGTGATATATTTCCAAGTCAGGATGGTAAGTGGCTTGGAGGGGAACTTCCAGGTGGTGGTGTTCCCATGTGCCTGCTGCCCTTGTCCTTCTAAGTAGAGGTCAGGGTTTGGAAGGTGCTGTCGTTGTTGAGTCGCTATTCATAATTGCAAATACTTACTGCCCATCGGGGCAAAATTATTTCTACCTGTCTCTCATCATTAACCATCATTGTCTCTCTCCTGTAAGGTTTTTAATGAAAGAAGGCCTTTTTTTCTCTATTCATTCCACAATAAATGCCATGGAAACCAAACAAGATGGCCATTTATCTCATTGTTGTGCAAAAATTGGCAGCTGTGTTTGCCCATGTTTCGGAAATTACTTCAATTCAAAGGCGTTTTCAGGCTATAAAACAATGAGTAGTCATGGTCTAATTGCCTTGAGCGTGTGAAAACTGTCTCTAGACTCAACATATCACTCACTGTAGCACTGATGGACTGGGGTTGAAGCATGTACGATCTACTGGATGCACTGTAGCAACTCACTAAGCATGGCCTTCCCCTGTGGCCTCTACAGGGGCAGAGAGGCAGCTTTCATGCCCTCTAGACATTACAAAGATCTTCATAGGCAGATAGGAGTTGGAGTAGGCCAATCAGTCTGATCTTGGTTCGCAGCCTACAAATTACTTTCGAATTGCAGTCACTGTTATAAAGTCGGCAAACACAGCAGCCAATTTATCCACAGCAGGATTCCACAAACAGCAGTGATATGAATGTCCAATTTGTTTGTTTTTGGTCAGATTGGTTGGTTGTGGGGTAAACATTGTGGCCTGAATAGAGCAAAATACCATATTTCATTAACAATCTGATAGGAGAGAGACAATAAGATAAAGGCAAAATACTGCGGGTGCTGGAAACCTGAAATAAGAACAGAAAGTGCTGGAAAAACTCAACAGATCTGGCAGCATCTGTGGAGTGAGAAACAGAGTTAGTGTTTCAAGCCCGTATGGCTTTTCTCCAGAGGCCTGGCAACTCTGGACTTGAAACATTAACTCTGTTTCTCTCTCCACAGGTGCTACCAAATCTGCTGAGCTTTTCCAGTGTTTTCTGTATTTATTATAGGAGAGAGACAATGATGGCTCATGAGGACAGGCAAGTAGAAATAGTATTGTCTTGATGGGTCATAAGTATTTGTGATTAAGAATAGTGCCAGCATTCAGTGATTGCTAATGTCTACTCACCAGCAGCTTGATCGTACTATCCAATTCACACCCCATTCTGAGTTTGACATGAGCCATGCTTCTTCATCATTGTTGGGTCAATGTCTTTCAATCGTGCCCTACCGCCACCATTGTGAGGGAAACATTCCCTTCAATCTGCATCAATTCAAGGAAAAGGCTCACTACTACTTTCTCAGAGCAACCGGCGATGGGCAATATTTTAACCGTGGAGACTCTATCCATCTTCTGAGAGCAAGTAGAAAAAAACAGTGTTGCCTGAATCCAATTATTCCTTCGTACTCCCAAGACTTTTGAGTTGGAAGCACACAAGATTAAACCACTCCAAGGTGGTTGATCACAGATATGATTGATGAGCTTCTGTTAATTGTATAATAATTGTGTTCAATTCTCGCAGCAAGTCCACATTCCCCCTGTCATCCCCGTACCCACTGGCTCCCAACCAACCAATGTTTTGACTTGGAAATTCTGATCCCTCTCTTGTTTTCAAATCCCTCTATGGCCTCGCCCCTCCCTATCTCTGCAATCATCTCGAGCCCCACAACCCTCCAAAATATCAGCACTTCTCTAATTCTGGTCTCTTGTGCATTCCCAATGACAACTCTACCACCATTGGTGGCCGTGCCTTCAGTTGCTTAGGCCTCAAGCTCTGGAATTCTCTCCCTGCGCATTTCCACCTCTCTACCTCATTTTCCTCCTTTAAGCCACTCTTTAAAACCTATCTCTTTGGCCAAGGTTTTAGTCACCTGACCAGATGGTCCTTAGGTGGCTCAGTGTCATACTTTGTTTTATAAAGCCTTGGGGCGTGTCACCACATTAAAAGCATTATATAAATGTAAGTAGTTGTTGTTAATTATATCAGGTGGTGGACATTAACTGGACAGTCACTTGAGCCCCATTTAAATATTCACAAACTAAAACTATGGATTTTGGTTTAGGAGATGCATGTTTACAATGTGTAGATCTGTAAATTAATGCAATTGCATAAACATTAGCTCCAGTTCTATCTTTCTCTAGTTGGTTTTCTGGAACAGAACAACTTTCATTTAACCTTGAAAAGTATTTCGGCTTTTCATGGGGCTTATCAAATGAATGGTGTTCAGTGACAGTCAAAAAAAAAAACTGATTGCAAATGGTTAACAGCAGTCTTGCTTGAGAATTTTGTTTCCCTCACTGAAAAGATGTATTTAGAAACCATTCACAAAAAATGACGATGAAGCAGCTTCATAACAGTTTGAGGTGTGCAAGGATTATTATCTGCCTGGTTACATGTCGATTACATGCCGGGCAAGGCTATTGAATTGGTGAGTGGGTCTTTCAGATCTGAAGCACAGGGTACTGAGGCTGGACAACGACAAGAACTCTGTATGTAACAACAAATACAGCCCCCCCGCCCCCCCCACCCCCCCACTCCACTCCACCCCACCCCTCCCCCCCCCAGCAACCCCCACACCTCTCTCCTGGGCCCTGCCACCAATGATGAAGTGGTCAAAATCGGGGATGCTCAAGAGGCCAGAGTTAGAGGAGTGCAGGTATCTGGGAGATTCGTGGGGCTGGGGGAGATTACAGAGACAGGGAGAGATTTGAAAACAAGGATGAGAAATTTAAGATTGAAGCATTTTCTAACCAGGAGTTAGTGTAGTTCAGCGAGCACAGGGGTGCTGAGTGAACCAATCTTGGTGCAAGTTAGGACACGGACAGTAGACTTTTGGATGACCTCAATTTACAGAGGGTAGAATGTGGGAGACCAGCCAGGAGTGTATTAGAATCAGCAAGGCAATAGAAGTCTAGACTATGCAATCTGTTCTGATAAGCTGTAATATTTATTTTGCAGTAAGAAACATGTATTGCTGTCTACATGGAACTGCAAATATCTATACTCATTTTTAAGTTAATCTAGAAAATCAAACAAAACAGACATGCACAATGATACAAGTGAAATTGTTGTATCTGACATAACTGTAGTTCTTAGACATAACCTTTTCATGTACACCATTCAAAGTTTCCTGATTCAGATGGTGTTCATGCCTTATTCTCTGTAATGTCAGTAAGCGTTAAAACATCTCTGAGTTCACTTTCACTTAGAGACAAGTCTAAGCCTTGAAGCTTCAAAGGTTTGAAGATTCCTTTGATCTGGTCTCATGTTTGAATTAAAAGAGGTGACAGCAGGAACAATACCATGAATTTTTTCCGATCATTAAAAAGCAAGGAGAGATCTCCTGCTCTGTTGCACATGCCTCGCGAGGCATTGGCATTTGACGGGGAGAATGCTGCTGACCTGAAGCTGACATATGTAAAGGACACTGAAGGTAGCAGCCAATACTGCACCTGCTCACAAATGGCACCACAAGGCTTAACACTTTGCTTTTTTCCTCTTAAGTTTTCTTTTCTGGTCTTCTGAATGTGGTGGGTAAATGCCACGCTCAAGTATTAAAAAGCAGAGAAGGAGAAGGTGTCAAAAACAAAGATTTCCAACCTTGCTATCAAAACAGAAAACTAGAAACGCTTATATAGTGCCTTTCATGACAACCAGATATCTCAAAGTGGTTCACAGCCAATTATACGTCACTGTTGTAACGTAGGAAATGCAGCTGCCAATTCGCGTAAACTAGCTCTCACGAACAGCAATGTGATAATGACAAGATAGTCTAAAAACAAAAAATTCCGGTGCTGGAAATCCAAAACAAAAACAGAAATACCTGGAAAAACTCAGCAGGTCTGGCAGCATCGGCGGAGAAGAGCAAAGTTGACGCTTCGAGTCCTCATGACCCTTCACCAGAACTAAGTAAAAATAGAAAAGGGGTGAAATATAAGCTGGTTTAAGCGGGGGGGGGGGGGCGGCAGAGAAGGGTTGGGGGGGATTGTTGGGACAAGCAAGCAGTGATAGAAGGAGATAACCAAAAGAAAAATCTATATAAATTATTGGAAAAAACAAAAAGGAGGGGGAAGAAATGGAAAGGGGGTGGGGATGGAGGAGGGAGTTCAAGATCTAAAATTGTTGAACTCAATATTCAGTCTGGAAGGCTGTAAAGTGCCTAGTTGGCACTCCCTTTCCGTTTCTTCCCCCTCCTTCTTGTTTTTTCCAGTAATTTATATAGATTTTTCTTTTCCCACCTATTTACATTATTTTTAAATGTATTCCACCCATTGTTTATTTCACCCCACCCCCACTAGAGCTACCTTGCTTGTCCTGCTCTCCACTCTTAATTAGCACATTCTTTTAGATAATATCACCTCCTTCAACACCTCTTTGTTCTTTTGTCTGTGACATCTTTTGGTTATCTCCTCCTATCACTGCTTGCTTGTCCCAACAACCGCAACCCCCCCCTTCTCCCCCCACTACCACCCCCCGCCTCCCCACCTTAAACCAGCTTATATTTCACCCCTCTCCTATTTTTACTTAGTTGTGTTGAAGGGTCATGAGGACTCGAAGCGTCAACTTTGCTCTTCTCCGCCGATGCTGCCAGACCTGCTGAGGGTTTTTGTTTTGACAAGATAGTCTGTTGATTTTTGATTGAGGACTAAATAGTGACCAAGACACTGGGCTTATGTACCGGTTGAGAAATCTGCCCGGGGTTTCTCTACCATGGTCTACCGCAAGCCTACCTTCACTGGTCAATACACGCTTCGGGATTCTTACAGTTCCACACGCTATAAAATTGATCTTTTCAGCAACCTTGTAAATACGGCCTGAGCCATTTGCTCATCGTGCAAGTTTGATGCTGAAATAGGGCTCATCAAAGGCATCCTGAAGGGTAATGGCTACCCTGGTCAGATCATTTCACACTGTATATTGCGCTAACTCATAAATGGGCCTAAGGCCATCACTTTCAGCCCTAAAAAGTGCGCAGTCTACCTCAGATTACCCTGGAAGGCCAATGTATCTCAAAAATTTGATCAACAGGTGAAGCTAGCTGTCTCAGGCTGCTACTGTGCAGTAGCAACAGGAGTGGTATTCACCACTAACAGGATGCTGCCATCAAGCCAAAAAGATGTTCTGCAAACGAATAATGTGGTATATGAATTTCAGTGCCAGTGTGATGCTAGGTACGTAGGCCATAAGTCCCAAAGACCGTCTGATCATATCAAACAGCATGGCCCAGCCGCTGTTCGCAAGGGGCAGGAAGAGGCAGTACCCTACCAGCCAGTGCTTGGAAAACTCAAAACACAGTGTCCAACTTTAGAAGTGATTCTGTGAGTGGACAGCATTTGCAGAATAATCATCAATGTGCTAAGAATTGCGTTGACAATCAATTTAAGATTGTCAGTCGGACTCGCAGTGTGCTGCATTTGTGTGTACTGGAAGCTGCATATATTAATAGATAGGGCCTTGCTCTTTGCAGGCAGAAAGAAGATGTACAGACATTGTGCCTGTTTCAGCTAAACAAAAACAAAATAAGCGGCAGCCATTCATTGACTCATTCCTCAAAGCAATGCTTTGAGCAATTAGGGTCAAGTTGCCTGGTTTAAATTTCAAACAACACTTGGCAATTAACTGTCAGTCACCATCACTGGTGCATTCTCTATGGCAATGCCTCCACCAATCAGAGTCCACTTGTCAACCAATCAGCACTCTCCAAATACAGTACAAATTGTTGTTTTGCCCCCCCATCATATTGGTATTCTTGCGAGTGTCCTGATGAGTGCAAGATGAAAAGCTCAGGCATGTCTCTTTATTCAGCAATACTCTGATTTACTTCAAGGACCTGTGGACATGCAGTCCAAGGTCTGCCACTTCCTCAACCCTTCTCAATAACTTCCCATTTATTGAGCATTCCCTAGCTTTATTTGCCCTCCCTAAATGCATTACCTTGCACTTTTCTGGAGTGAATCCCATTTGCCACTTCTCTGCCCAGACCATTGATATCACTCTGGATTCGACAGTTATCCTCTTCAATATCAACTAAACAGCCAATTTTTGTGCCATCTGCAAATCTCCCAATCATTGCTTCTATATTTAAGTCTAAATCATTAATGTATTCAACAAATAGCAAGGGCCCCAACACTGACCCTGTGGAACACCACTGGAATTTGTACTCTTTGTTCCCAGTCACTGAGCCAATTTTGGATCCAACGTGCCGCCTTCCCCTGTATCCCGTGAGATCTCGCTTTCCTGACTAGGCTGCCATGTGGGATTTTGTTAAATGCCTCACTGAAATCCAGATCGACAACATCCACTGCACTACCCTCGTCAAACTTCCTTGTTACTTCCTCAAAAAATTCTATTAAGTTATCCCTGATCAATTTGTGCCAGTTTATCCTATCTCAGAATTGTTTCTAATAATTTGCCCACCACTAAAGTCAGACCGACTGGCCTATAATTTTCTGGCCTAGCCCTCGCATTCTTTTGAAAGAATGGTACAATGTTTGCAGACCTCCAATCCTCTGGGACCTAACCTGTGTCTAGTGAGGATTGGAAAATGATCCTCAGAGCATCCACTATTTCCTCCCTGGCTTCCTTCAACAGCCTGGGATACAATCCATCTGGTCCTGCATATTTATCCACCTTCCAGGATGCCAGTACCTTCAGTACTTCCTTTCTCATTGTGATTATTGTATCTAATATTTCTCACTCCTCCTCTTTATCTAGAATGTCTGCATCATCCCTCTCCTTAGTGAAGACACAGACAAAGTACCCATTGAGAACCCTGCCTACATCTTCTGCATCAATCCACAAGTTTCCATGTATATCTCTGATAGGCCTGACCTTTTCCTTAGTTGCTCTCTTGCTCTTAATCTTAGGATTTTCTTTGATTTTTTTTATATCCTGTCTTTGCTTTTCTTATTTGCATTTTCACTTCACCCCTGTACTTTCTATACTCCTCTAGGCTTTCTACAATACTCAGTCTTTTGTGACTGGCATAAGCTTTTGTTCTCTGCTTTATCTTGTCCTATATGTTTCTAGATAATCAAGGGGCTCGAGCTTTGGCAGTGCCACCCATTGTCTTTGTGGGGACATGTCTACACTGTGCCTGTAGAAGCTCACCTTTGAATGCCTCTGCAATGATTTGACGGAGTGGACAGGTTTCAACAACAGATAAGCTTCATTACAGAGATCTTTTCAGGTGCTACATGCTCGATCAGGACTCTCGCCAGGAAGCCCCACCTGCTGGATTGCCTGCGCTTAGGATTCACTGGTCGAAGCCTCCCAGAACATCATGTAACCTCTGATAGACAGCTGGAGAGGCTATACCTTCAGTTACTACATTTCCTCAATCTTTAGTAGTTTTTTTCACAATTCCTATTTACACGAAAACATTTAAATATCCAATAACATATACATATATACAAATTCAGGTGATTAAAGGTAAAGTGTGATAGTATACTCCCCACTTGCCTGGATGAGTGCAGCTCCCACAATACTCAAGAAGCTTGACACCACTCAGAACAAAGCAGCTTGCTCGACTGGCACCACATCCACAAACATTCACTCCCTCCACCTCCGATGCACAGTAGCAGCAGTGTGTACCATCTACAAGCTGCACTGCAGGAACTCGCCAAGGCTCCATAGACAGCAACTTCCAAACCCAAGACCACTGCCATCTAGCAGGGCAAAGGTAGCAGATAGATGGGAACACCATCACCTGGAAGCTCCCCTCTGAGTGACTCACCATCCTGACTTGGAGATATATCGCTGTTCCTTCACTGTCGCTGGGTCAAAATCCTGGAGCTCTATTCCTAACAGCACTGTGGGTATACCTACACCACATGTACTGCAGCGGTTCAAGAAGGCAAATCACTACCACCTTCTCGAGGGAAATTAGGATGGGCAATAAGTGCTGGCCCAGCCAGCGAAGCCCACATCCCGTGAATGAATTTTTAAAAAGTCTCTGAGACGCTCTCCTTATACAACTCGAGCACCATAGCTCTACTGCTTGAGGTTCCTCAACAGGATCAACAGAATCAGGAAATACAGCACGAAACACATCATTTGAAAGTGGCAGTTCTGGGTTTGGCAAGTCTGTAGGACATCAAGCATGTCTATTCTAAGCCGATCTGTTACCTCAGGAATTGATGGTTCGACTTTAATCACGGGAGGAATAATTGGTTGTTGGAATGTCTATCCAGCACAAATATGATCTACGTGCTTAGGAACAATTATATCTTCCTCTTGTACGTGCAAAAATAATGGACCAGTCTCTGAGATAATGGTTCCAGGAACCCAACAAGGTCCACTTCCAAAATTTTGCACGAGTACCGTGTCACCTGGCCCTGCACTGAATGTTCGAGCTTTGCTGCGTATATCGTGATTCAATTTTTGATTATTCTAATTCCATTCTACCTTCCCCTCTAAATTTGGAAGCACCAGGTTTAACCATGTACATAGGTGATATTTCATCAATAATTCAGATGGTGTTGAACCCGCAGTTGAATGTGGCGTTGTACAATAACTGAGGAGAAAGCGGGAAAGTCAAATTTGTAGAGTACTTTCTGATAAACTCTTCACTCCAGATTTGAAAGTTTGCACAGCTCTCTCAGCTAAATTTTTTGACAAGGGATGGTAATGGGGCTGTCTTAATATGTCTGATTCCATTCAGATTCATGAATTTCTGAAACTCTGTATTGGTAAAGACTGTATCATTATCAGAAATGACAATTTCTGGTAAGCCATGTATCCTAAAACAGTGACATAACTACTTGATAGTTGTGCTTGATGTTAGTGGTTTGACTTTGTATGCGTCCAACCACTTAGAATATACACCTACAATCACCAAAAACATGGGACCTAAGGCTGGTCTTACATAATGAATATGTAATCTAACCCAGGGTCCTCCAGGCTACTCCCATAGATGCAGGGGAGCTGAAACAGGTAACTTCTGTTGTTGCTGACAGTGGAGACAGCATCTGACCATGCTTTCAATGTCACTGTCTATACCAGACATAGCTTCACGCAAGCATTTTCACCTTTGATATGCCTGGATGTGCACTGTGAAGCTCTGTCAACACTGGTTCTCTACCTTGTGATGGGACAACAACTCTTGGCCCCCAGAACAAAATTCCATCTTGGCAGCTTAACTCTGTTTCTGGCGTGGAATGGTCTCAAATCTTCAGATACAGACAAATTTGACCATTCTTGTAATACAAAGTCTCTGACTTTCAACAATATTGGATCTCTGTTTATCCAATTTCTAAATTGATTCACACACACAGGCAAAGAATTCAAGAAATTCAGTCATAGCACAACTTCTTGTGGAAGAGGAGCATGAACAATGCTACCTGGTAATGGGAAACGTCCACATTTGCAATGCACAAGTCAGGGCAGTACATGAAAAGTATATGCAGATAATATCAGAGCCCAACGTTGTATTCTTGCTTTGTTACAGAGAGCTCTTCAGGTGCTACGTGCTCGATCAGGACTCTAGTCAGGAAGCCCCACCTGTCCCGGATTGCCCCCACTTAGGGCTCATTGGTTGGAGCCTCCTAGAGCTTCATGTGACCCCTGATTACCACCAGGAGAGGATCTATCTTTAGTTACTACAGCCTCCCACTGATCTGACACAGTTTTTTCCCTTAATAGCTGTATCCAGTCCATTCTCGCCAGCTCACCTCTCAGCTTTGAAAATGTGTCTTCCCCACATTGAGAACTTTTATTCCTGGACACCCAGCTGGACAACAGTGGAGAGCTGTTGGAGGAGGACGGTGTGGTAAACCATGTCATAGACCGAAGACAGTTCTAGGACAGTGAGGATGGAATGATTACCTGTGTTACAGTCACATAGAGTGTCATTTTTTACTTTGATAAGAGCCATTTTGGCACTGTGGAAGGGCAGAAATCTGATTAGCAGCAGTCAAACTTGAGTTCCAGGAACGATGGGCATGATTTTGGGACATATCAACACAATCTAGGACCTTTAAGAGGAAAGAAATGTTGGAGATGGGCAGTCTTTCCTGTGAAAATGCCTTGTCCCAGGCATTCTTCGCTCTAAGCCATTTAGTATCCTATAATTCCATTTTTGATTGGATGCCTTGAAGCTGAAACCCCATTTAGACAAAATATTCAATCAATTTCCAGGACACTGTGGCTATAAACCAGGTTTCCATTGTACAATATTCCATCCATTACTGTCCCACTTTTTCAGTGCTCTTGAATGCACAAAGAAAAATCTTGTTTTACCTATGGTCATAATGGCATGACTATTTTCTTAAAAATCCCAAAGGGGGCACTCAGTTCAGTCTCAGGTGACATTGTCTGCTCTTTTGCCGGTGCAGTAATAATACGCAAGTAAATACAAGTCTGAATATCCTTGTCACTGCTATCAATGCTTGTTCATTGATCGTGCATTAGCGGCATATAGAAATGTATCCATTGTAGATAGAACCTTGCCTCTGTGCCTGCTTGTTAGCTTTGTATTCACAAAGGACAATCATACAAAGATTTCACAAGTAGAGCAATTAGCAGCTCATGCCCCATTTCAACACTAACAGCATGACCCTAGATAAACTGATTGCACTTTTCACAAACAACTACAAGACCAAACAGCTCCATCTCAAACTATACACGTCTTGTCTCTGCATCAGTCATTTAGATGAGTGATGAGTTTCCACCTATCATTACACTTTTGTAGCCCCACTGCTCCTAACTCTATCTGTGATGCATCAGCTGAAATATCTGTTTGTCTTGCAGGCTTATAGAACTTCAGAATTGGCTCTTCCAGGACTTATATCACTTCTTTATTTGATCTTATACTTTTTTTAAAATTTAATTTAGTGGATATGATAGATAGGCCACGATTTGTTGCCCAAATTGCTCTTGAGAAAGTGATGATGAGCCATCCTCATCAACCGCTGCAGTCCATGTGGTGTATGTACTTCCACAGTGCTGTTAGGAAGGGAGTTCTTGTATATAGTGCACTGGTGGTGGAGGGAATGAATGTTTAAGGTGGTGGAGGGGGTGCCACCATATTTGTTCTTTATACATGTGGGTGCTAGGAATGAGCTTTAGCTTTAACTTTAATTTTAATTTGCATTTCTGTATTTGTGTGTTAAGAAAGGGAGAACTTGAGTGTTAGTTTCACTTTAAAAGATGCCTACATTTTAAGGAGGTTTACGACTCTTGAAGGGGAGCTAAAACAAACACAAGATAGAGAAAACTGTGCTTTTCCTAGCAACAGGGGTCCAGAGGGAAAGGCCCCACACGAACACAAAGAAACTGAAAGCAGCTTAAGTTCAGTTGGTCATTCTGCTCTAAGGTGAATGGAGCAGTTTAAGTCTCTCTAGCTGATATACAAGCAGACTGTTGAAGAAACTAAGTCTAAGGACTGAGATGGGTTCCTCTGAAGTTAAAGTAACAGTGAATGTCAAGTGAGTTCTGGATCTCAAGGGAAAACCAAGTTGTCACTGTGTACTGGGAGAGGGAACTGCAGGGAGCAGGTCCTAAAGGAAAAAAAAAGACCAAGAAGCCCTTTAAGTTAAGCCAAAGGACAAGGAGAGGAATTTTGAACAAGATCCTGTTCAGTGGAAGTGGAAGCAAGGAGCAGAGAGGAAGGCTCCAAGTTTAAAGCTACAGGATACAGACTTAAAGCAAAATAAGCTTGGGAGAAGCCAGAAGATCCAAGGAGACTGCCCAATGTTTGTAACTCTACTATGGGCATGTAAAGTAGTGGTGTTCTGCTGGCACAGCTCAGCATTGGAGAGAGTGGATGGAAGGAATCTTGAATGCATGTGGTGATCCAGGGAAGAGGAACATTGGAAGGAGAGTTCAAAATGTTGGAGGTGGACCTTTGTGGAAGGGGCCTGAGAAGGAGCCTTGTTTGGGAGAAAATTCCAAAGTGGGTTCTTCGAGAGTGGAGATTGGAAACCTTGTCTGAAAAGTAGAGTTCAGTAGGACTGGCTAGCTCACAGTCTAACAAGCGTCAGGGTGAATTGATGAGAGATACATAGCATTTGTTTGGGTTGGCATCTGTCACTTGTTTTCAGAGAATGTGGTGTGCCTGACCACAGGTCACCTATTGGTTTAAAGGGACTGTGTGCTTACTGTGAACATTAGAGTATAAGATAGCTTTTGTAACTTGTGTTATCCCTATGAATCTGTATATACCTGTGAAGGTAGAGTTGTGGATGAAGGAATATTATAATATAGTTCATTTTTTCTTTTTTAATAAGTGTTTTATTCTTTTGTTAAAAATTCATCAGCTGACTTCTGTGGCTCTCTTTAGTAGCCACTCTCCATGTTTCTAAACAAAAAATAAAAATTAGGATCTATCAAGCCAGGTTCCACCCTGAGATCGAGCTTGTTCAGTATCATCATCAGTTGGGATCATAACAGCCTGCAAGACTTTCAGTCACCTGAAGAGTGGAGAAGATTGTACATTAACTCAGAATAAGAGGATGCCTATTTAGGACTTATATATAAGGAGAATATTTTCAAATAAAGGGTTGTAAATCTTTGGAATTCTCTATGCCAGACAGCTGTGGATGTTCAGATGTTAAATATATTCAAGACAGGTGCTGACTGATCTTTGGGGATAGTGCACGATGGTGGAGTTGAAGTAAAACATCAGCCGTGAACTTGTTGAATGGTGGAGCAGGCTTGAAAGACCAAATGACCTACCCCAATTCCTAGTTCTTGATTACTTATCAGTTCCTTAATGGAAATGTCATGATTTTAATATTCTTATACTTGCGTTAAAATCACACAATGGCAGCACCCTTTCCCAACGTCTGTAATTTCCTTCAATGCTACAGTCATCTGAGATCTCTGCTCCCCTCCAATTCTGGCCTCTTATCCATCCAGATTTTCATTGCCCCATCACTGGCAGGCGTTTCTTCAATTCCCTGGCCCTGAGCTCTGGAGTTCCCTCCCTAAATCTCCCCAACTCTCTATCTTCTTTAAGCCACTTCTTAAACCCCACCCTCTTGGAGCCAACTGTTTGCCTTATACCCCATTAACCCTTTGTGGGGCTCTGTGTCAAATTTTGTCTGATAATCATTCATTGAAGCACTTTGGGATATCTTTGCTATGTTAAAGGCACTATAAAATGCAATAAAAACAGGAGATGCTGGAAAAATTCAGCAGGTCTAGCAGCATCTGTGGAGAGAGAAAAACAAAGCTAACACTTCCAATCCAGCATGAATCTTCTTTGGAACTGGAGGTAGAAAGGCGGTGGGTATTCTGTTGTTGAAAAAGAGAGGAAAGGCGGGTAGAACAACATAGGAGGCTATGGTTGGCTCAGGGGACAGGAGAGATTAAATTACAGAGATGCCATGGAACACAAGGCAAAGGGAGTGGTAATGATAGTATAGAAGACTAAAGCTTTGGTCCAGAGTAGGTGTTAATAGCAGGATGAAGGTCAGTGCAGTCTGAAAGCAAAAACATGAGAACATGATACAGACTGGAATTTGGGGGAAAAAATTCAAAATGAAAGTGCTGAGTTCAAGGTTTGAAGTTGTTGAACTTAATCTTGAGTCCAGAAGGTTGCAAAGTGCCTAACTGGAAGATGAGGTCCTCTTCCTGCAGCTTGTGTTGGGCTTAACTGGACTTCAATGTAGAGTTGGGGAGACATTGGGGAGATGAAACGCAAACTGGCTGACCACTTTGTGGTACCTTCACTCAGTCTGCAACCCTGACTCCTACCTTCCCTTTGCTTGTCATTTCAATTCACCATCTTGATCTCATGCTCATTTCTGTCCTCGGCCTGCTACAATGTCCCAGTTGTATGTCTGCAATGTTTGCCCGAACTGCTGGGCACTTGGTTTAGCATCTCTGACATTTGTAGACATCCTGGAATACGGCACCACAGTTTCAGTTTAGGAAATGATCACAATCACCCAACATGGATTTTCTGATGCACAGGCAGGATTACAATTAGCATAATCAACCTGATACATATTCTTCTTACAATACCTAAAAGTACAGAAAGATTGTTTATCATCAGCCCTCCAATGCTTTGTCTTCAGTCATGGAAGTGCCACATTAATGCAGCGTGGCCATTTTCTCAGATTAAATTTCATGATTGAGCAGAAAGTGTTTTAATCTGCACATAATCATATTACATATGATCAAGGATACCAACAGGGAGGCATAATTTTTATTAATAATTCTTTTGCTTTATGCTATTCAAAAGCAATAAGTTCCTTTTAATTAAATACATACTCACTAGTTAATTGTCTGATCTGAAAATAGAATCGTAGAATTATACAAACCAGAAGTTGGGGGCATTTGATCCGTCCTGCTGATGCTGGCTCTTTAATCAAATTATCCAATTAGTTCCAAGCCTTCCCTATAGTGCTGTGATGTATTTTGCTCTCCAAGTGTTTATGCAACCCCCTTTAAATGTAACTCTGTGCTTCACCACCTTTTCAGCCAGTGCTTTCCCCATCATAACAATTCTCCCTATTTATGCTATCAGACTGGGCTGGAAGCAAAGACAAGCTGCGATCATTTGTTCAATCATTGAGAGGTGTCTTTTCAAATACCCATGGGGATACCTATCCTCTGCTCATGTATTCTGGAAGATTGTAGCAGTGCTTTTGCTGGTGGGTCATGTCATATCACAGTCACCATGATGGCAAATCGGCCCCACAATTTCCTTCTTGAAGGAGGTCCTAATGGATGAGTTGGGAATACGAGATTGAAAACACTAAGCGCTGGAAATGCTCAGCAGATCAGGCAGCATCTGTGGAGGAAGAGACGGAGCTTATGAACCATATTTGTGTACATTGTAAGGACTGCTGAGCTGGCTGAACATGATTCCCACCCCTTTCCCAGAGTCCCTAGTTTTCAGTGGCACAGGGTGAATGCTCTAGGCTTGGCTGTGTTCATTGCTGGGGTAGGCATCGCATAACCTCACCACCCCCTCTACCCAAATTTCATGGTGTCAGGCCAGCTTTTCCATGGTTCATGATTCCTGGGCCCCCCCCCCCCACCAGAGGAATTGTGAACCATAGTCTGAATTCTGGATCCTTTTGATAGGCAAGTTCAAAAGCTTGTATCCATGGCCCCAATGGCCCCTCCTTGCTAATTCATGCCTTCCATACACGTCCCATGGCCCCTCATACCCTACATGTCAACTCAGGGCACTTCCATGCCTATTGACTCAGTATACACTATGTCTAGCACCAATGAACCCTCCAGTAACATTGGCATGTGTGAAACTGCTTAAAAAATCCCATTCATAAGGTTTTTTAAAGAAACTGAGGTTCCTACAACCCTATAAAAATGTCTATCAACAGGACCTTTAAAATATCAATATCAGAGGCTTTAAGCAATGGACACCTCTTAATCTTGTGCAAATCAACAAGATGCCATTGATAAAAGAGATCATAAGAAAACAAAATATTATAACCCCATAGAGATACGAATCAAGTGAAGTCAACAAATCTTTGCATCTGTGTAAACAAACTCACTTACTTAGTCTTTTTATAAGATTGTGGGTTCTCAGATAAGCATGCATAATGAGATCTGGCTGTAAGCTTACCATAAAAGGCTACTATAAAAGGACTAACTTTGTTGACACAGGTGCAGAGAAGTGAAAACTTTACTTATTCACAGCTTTTTGAAATTTTAATAAATAAGCTATTATTTTCTGCGATCTTTTTTGTCAGTGACAAAATGTTTATTGATGCAAGATATAGACAATTGCCTGGTAGTACAGAACTTAAATATTGTTGAAAAGAGAGACCTGTTGTCAAAGCTTTTCATCTTGCACTCATCAGGGCAAATGCAAGAATGCCAAATTTTAAATGATCATAACAATTTATAATGCAGGAGAAAAGGATGCTGCGTTTGGCAAAATATCTCTGATTGACCAAATTTTTTGCCATGAATAAAGGAACAGGGAACCATAGGCTCTCCAAGCTCTTGGGTAATTCAAAAAAAGGTGTAAGGCTTGAACATATTCCTTTGTTTTCAGAGAACAGGTCCCTGTGTATGAATGCATGTCACTTCTAGCAAGCATAAATGAACCGCATTACAGGTTTGACTTATATTGGTTGTCAGAGTTGCTATTGGCGTACTCAGGACTGTTCAGTAAGTGCGACCCAATCGCAGAATCATGAGAGTGGATGTTTTGTAGGCTGCACATTCCAATAATTGACTGATTGAATCAAACAATGTGTTCTTTCCATTGTCCCTAATAGGCAGAGTATAGGCCATACTCAACAAGCCAGCGCTTGCAAAACCCAAAACAAAATATCTAATCTGTCCTGGTATACTAGTGAGGCATTACAACAGCCCCATACTTTTGAAAGTAGTGTTGAAGTCTTAGACAACACTTCACGATGCCAGTTAAGGGTTAAGAGTACAAAGGGACTGAGAACTAATGGTGCTTTCTCCTCATACAGTGACTTCACTTTTTGTTTCTGATGAGGTTTTATATTGTTTAATCTCAAGACCTGAAACTCATTTTATTTCTACGCGGGATATTTGCAATAAGATTGCTTTCTGCAGATGAAGGTGAAACTGTGACCTATGATCATGTCTACGCGCATCTCTCAGATATTCTCACCAGGTCTTTTGTAACAAATCGAGAAGGGGGAAGAGTCCAAAAGAGAATTAAACTATTACTCTTTATCCATGGGCATGGTTAATGTCTATAAATGCAATGCAACTAGAGAAATCCTTTATTTCTTAAATATTTTAGAGGGTCTCCTTCCAAGATTTTCAGTTCTAAGCTTGGTAATTTTGCCATTTTAGAATAATATCGGAAGGCACTTGCAGCAATATCTCTATATGTGTCAGACATCAATTTTTTTCCACTGTGTAGTGAATTTAAGAGCCCATTTATCAGCATTAAGCAGCTCAGTAAATCTTCAGGTTTATTTTCTGATACGAACCTGCTGGTTTCTATTTTATTGATATTACTATTCTCAGTGCTTCCCTGAACTTAGCAGTCACATTGCATCTGAGTTTCAGGCACCCTTTCCTACATGATCTTCTGTAGGTAGGCAAATCCGCATCTCCCTCCTTAAATTCTTGACCCTAAAGTTAGCTCTGAACTTGTAGGGTGGAGAGAATGGCCAAAGCTCAAAGCTTAGTGCTCCTCAGCATTCTTTTAAGAGTTTATTGTTCCACCAGCAACTTACATCTGTGCCCTCCTCCCTTCAATTTAAATAAACGCTTACAAACGTCTGTATCCATAATTCCCAAACTGCGCCCATCCTATGGATCAGTGATCATTGGTTGTTTCTGCTACTGCCAACCTTTATGCAGTAAATTCCAGGTCATTACCTCTTGCTACTCAAAAAGCTCTTGCTCACATTCCCCTGGCAACTCTTGCCCAAAATGTTAAATCTATGTCCCCTAGTCCTTGTACCAACAGCTAATGGGAAGAGTTTTTCCCTTTATTTCATTGAAGCCTGTACGAGGTGCTCCTATTACCCCAAGGAGAACAGCCTTGGTCTTTCCAACCTAACTTGTACATAAAATGGTTCAAGGGATGGACCAGTCTGGTAAATCTCCTCTGCACTCTCACTCTGCACCCATTCAAATCCATCTTAAAGTATTGTGACCAAAACTGAACTCAATACTCTAGTTGGGGTCCAACCAAAGTTTTATAAATATTTAGCTTAACTTCCCTGCTTTTGTACCCAATGCCTCTAACTATGAAGCCCAGGATTCCATATGTTTTGCTAACCACTCTCTTGATATGTCCTGCCATCTGCAAGATCGATGCACATGCCACCCCCAGATCCCTCTGTCCCTGCACATTCTTTAGAACTGTGCCGTTAAGTATACGTGGCCTCTCCTTATTCCCTCTGCCAAAATGCATCGCCTCACACTTCAGGTGAGGTGGCACAATGCTGCAGAGTGAAATATTTTCCCTTAATGCACCCAGACATGTGCCAATCAAGCCTGCATGGGGAAATACCACAGTTTCAAAGGTGCACTGTCCCAGCAATCTATTTTAACCTAGTAGCTTCCCTAACCGAGGCAGCTGAAAGTAGGTCAGACAAACTCAATTCACACAAGTCCCTTGAGATCTCACTTACTGTAACGTCTTTCTGCGCTAAATTGGAATGGAGGTCCCAAAGGATGCGTGAACAGTATTCGATCACATTGTACTAAACCACAGCAATTCCCCTGTCTTTATTAAAGAAAAAAGTAATTCTGGTATACCTGCCAGACAGTACAACGCCTCAGATATCTTTTAGATTAATGTTATAATTTGTAGGCAGCTGACCCAAAGGGTCTTCTATTCCTTCATAATAAATCCACCCCTCTCACTCCTTACTGAGAATGGCTGAAATAGTGGAATATTGCGAGAAGAAAGGGTGGTGGATGTTGGTTTGGTTGGAGAGGATAAGCTCACAGATCTCAAAGATACACGTCAAATTCACGCCAATGGACACTCCAAGGGGATTCTCCGCTACTAAAAACTGCTGAGCCATGTCCCTCTGCAACCTTCACTTCCCTTTTGGAGGTTTTTTTACCCTCAGCAGCGTTGCTAATATTAGGAATAGGGTATAGAACCCTTTCCAATTCAGTCACCGCGCTGGTCAGTTTAAGCTAACCTGCCTTTCCGGAAACCCACTGGGTTCGGGTGGATCATGTTACCAACTGTGCCCCCTGACCCCCATCCCCAGCCAATATTATTCCATTAACTTTCCACCTGAGGAAACTCCTGATGCAGCTGCCTGGGTGGCTGGAGAGCGATTTGAGGCTGATACCTTTGGACAATTGAGAATGGCCAAAATGCACTTCCCTCCCATAGAAAATCAGACACAAGGGAACAATGTGAACAGAAAGTGAAAGAAGTGACATTTAATTTTAGCAGTGAATACTCACCGCAATACCTTTGCATTAGATATTGCTGAATAATGTCAACATCAGCTGCTTAGTGCAATATTTTTGATAGAATTTGAGTTAGGTTGCTATTTTTGACTTGTCATCTGTTGTAATGTCACAACGATTTACTTAATAAAATTGTTTTGAACAGTTTAGAATTACAGGTTAATTGTGTAAATACAAAAATAACAGAATCAAACAGAACATAAACAATACTTTATAAATATAGCTCTCAGTAAATATACACAACACAATCACGTCCCCAAAACAAAGCACCAAAAAATTTGCCCTTCTTGCCCACGCTTGAGAGTCGCTCCTCACACAGTAGGCAATTCAGAAAAAACCTTACCCAGTGAGTGGTGAGAATGTGGGACTCACTACCACAGGGAGTGGTTAACGTGATTCGTACAGATACACTAAAGGGGAAGCGAGACAAGCAGATAAGGGAGAAGGAGATAGAGGGTTACAATGATAGATTTAGATGAGAAAAGCTGTAGGTTAAGCATGAATATAGACTGGTGGGGCCGAATGGCCTGTTTCTGTGCCATATACGTGATCCAACATTAAAAAGGTGTGAGTAAAAGAAGCCCACTCCTCAAGAGCTGGCACTCTACTGCCTCCAGTTGACATTTCGAGTCCTCATGACCCTTCAACAGAACTAAGTAAAAATAGGAGAGGGGTGAAATATATTTCACCCCTCTCCTATTTTTACTTACTTCTGTTGAAGGGTCATGAGGACACGAAACGTCAACAGTACTCTTCTCCGCTGATGCTGCCAGACCTGCTGAGTTTGGATTTCCAGCATCTGCAGTTTTTTGCTTATATATTTTTAACCCTACTGCCTCCTCTGCTTTCCCAGCCCAGCAATTGTTCGAGGGAAGCGTCACTAAATTTGGGGGGGGGGGGGGCAGCATGTTTCCTCCCTTTGACAGCCATGACTTTGCAGCAGCTTCCGATCCCTTAGAGAGAGTTGAGTTAAAGGCACGCCCAGTGGCAGATATCTCATCACTGGGGTGCTGTTGTCAGGGGGACGGCTTCCATTAGAGGCACAGCTGCAGGCTTGGGGCCTGTACTGGGAACAATTAAGGGCGGTTCGATGGGGGTCGTTTGTACAACAGCCATAGCAGCTGCTTGCCTGCCCTTAGGCTGAATCGTACCAGAAGTTGGCACAGACCAATATTGGGCAGGGAAAGCAGGGTTTGACCCGCCGATGGCAATATGGCTTTTTCCACTGTATCAAAGGGCACTTTGTGGTAAAAATGCAGAGGAACAGGTTTCACGTCGAATCACTGGTGGGGCAGCCTCTGATTCCCCGTGCCGCTGTCAACTCAGCTCTTGAGTGGAACGAGCGTCATATTTAAAGGGCGTCCCCGCACAGAGCTCTCTCTCTCTAAGGGATCGGAAGCTGCTGCAAAGTCATTGCTGCCAAAGGGGGGAAACATGCTGTCCCCAAATTTAGTGACGCTTCCCCCAAACACCTGCTTGGCGCAGGGGGGGGGGGGTTGGGCATGCTGTGAAGTCCTCTACCCCCCGCCCCCCCCCCCCAACCCCTCCGCTCTGGGCAAAGGCCAGCAAGCAAGGTCACCAATCCAGCAAGGGTGGTGGTGGCAGCAGTGGTGGTCAGTGCCAATGCCCTGCAAAAGAGGACAGCCACCCAGTGCTGCAAGAGGATGAATGATCTCCTCCATTCCACCAGGGTAAGTCACTCTTCTTATCACTCTCAACTCACACACTCACAAACCCATCACACATCCACAGGGATCTCACTCACTGCCAGTTCAAGGGACATCACCATTCACTCTCTCACACTCACCTTCATCTGCCCTGTGGACCATGTCCTCATCCCATCCATGGGACCACTCACCACCCACACATGCCAGGCATCCTTCTCATTTGACCTGGCAGGCGTCCTGCTTACACTCTCCCCATCTGTCTTCATGCAGGATAAGCTGGCACTCTACAAAAGGGAGACTGGTGGAGGAATGCCCGACATCAAGTTCCTCACAGACGTTGAAAAATCTGAACCATTCCTGTGCTGACGGTGAGGCCGGCGATGCTCAACCAAGTGAGAATCCAGCAGTGCAACATCCATCAGACAACCAGGCTGTGAGTCATTCCCCTGCTGTGCAGTCCCCGGCCATACACCAATCATCTCCACAATAAAAGCAAAATACTGCGGATGCTGGAATTCTGAAACAAAAACAAAAATTGCTGGAAAAACTCAGCAGGTCTGACAGCATCTGCAGAGAGGAAGACAGAGTTAACGTTTTGGGTCCGTATGACTCTTCATCAGAACAGATTATCTCTCTTTGCTTTTGCAGGCACTCCTGTGAGCCGGGGGAATCAGGTCCTTGACTCCAGCCCCAAGGACACCACGGAAGAGGAATATGCAGACAGTGACATTGAAGACCCGTCACAGTGCTCACCCATACCCTCCACCAGCACAGAGACACACACCTCGGTAAGACCTAATTCTAGAGTAGCCTTGGGGTCACAATCTGGTGGGTACGATGCATTGCTGATCCACAGCAAGCAGAGGCATGGAATTCCCAGGCTTCCGGCACTCAGAGGACTTGTTTTTAATTATTCATTCATGGGATGTGGGTGTCGCTGGCTAGGCCAGAATTTACCTAGCATGCAAGGACAGCAGGTAATAAGGAAGGTAAATGGGATTTTGGCATTTAGTGCGAAAGGAATTGAGTATAAAAATAGGGAAGTGTTGTTGCAAATGTACAAGGCATTGGTGAGACTGCACCCGGAGTACTGTGCACAGTTTTGGTCCCCTTACTGAGGAAGGGTGTAGTTGCACTGGAGGCGGTTCAGAGGAGGTTCACTAGATTGATTCCAGAGATGTGAGGCTTGTCTTATGAGGAGAGATCGAGCAGTTTAGGCCTATGCTCGCTAGAGTTTAGATGATGAGGTATGTACAATGCTAAAGGGGACAGCCAAAGTAAATATGGATGTTTCCCCTTGTGGGGCATTCTAGAACAAGAGGCCATAATTTTAGGCTAAGGGGTGGTAGATTTAAGTCAGAGATGAGGAGGTATTACTCTTCTCAAAGGGTCATGAATCTGTGGAATTCACTACCTCAGAGTGCAGTGGATGCCGGGATGCTGAATAAATTTAAGGAGGAGATAGACAGATTTTTAATTAGTAACAGGTTGAAAGGTTATGGGGAGAGGGTGGGAAATTGGAGTTGAGGCCGAAATGAGATCAGTCATGATCGTATTGACTGGTGGGGGTAGGCTCGAGGGGCTGAATTGCCTACTCCTGCTCCTAGTTCTTATGCTCTTATGTTATGTTCTGTTTGCCCATCCCAGATTGTCCTTGTTCAGAGGGTATTTAAGAGTCAACCACATTGCTATGGGTCTGGAGTCACAAGTCACATGTAGGTCAGACCAGGTAAGGACAGCAGATTTCCTTCCCTAAATGACGTTAGTGAACCAGGTGGGTTTTTTACAACAATCAACAATGGCTTTGTGGACATCATCAGACTTTGACTTCCAGATTTGTATTGAATTTAAATTCCACCACCTGTCATGGTGGGATTCGAAGCCGGACCCCCAGAGCATTCCCCTGGATCTTCGGATTACTAGGCCACTACACCTGTTAAATCATGCTGACGTGGGATTGAAACTTGACGTGGGGGATGATTCTGGCGTGTGTCCACGATAATTAAAATGATTACAATTAAGTTCCTGATGTTCGGTGGTGGGATCATGGCCCACTATTGACCGGGGGGGTGGGGGGTGGGGGGTGGGGGGTGGAGGGGACAATTACATCCTGGATTACGTCACAGGGAAACTCGACTGGGGCCTTCTCACAAGATTCTCTGACCTTGCCACCGGACACACCCTCCATGCAAGGATACTGATTGAGATGTGTCTGCTCGTAACAATCAATGCAGCAGGAGGGTTTTTTTAATAGAAAGTGCGAGCTGCTGACGAAGGCTTGAGTTAAACCCCTCATCTCCTGTCTGATCAAGTCCGGAGGGTCAAGGGCCAAATTTTAAATACCTCCCCCCCTACGATGGACATGATTTCCGCAAGGGGAGGGGCATGTGAAATAGGGTGGGCCCTAACTTCACTACCTTCCCGCCCACTCCCAAGCTCACCCCCATAATCCAGGGAGGGGGAGGTGGGGGGGAGGGGGTGGAAATTGGATGCCCGCCCGCCATATTTAAATGAATAATCAATGGTCAATTAGGCTTGTCATCAAACCACTTAACTCTCATAATGTGCAGCCCATGTCAGAAAACGCTGGGCGTGGCCAATTGGACAGGAGCGGGGAGCCTGATTTTTTAACTTCCCTGACTAAAGGGTGGCAAGGACGTGGGGGTGGGTGGGAGGGGGGGGAGTCGGGGGGGAGCATGGATCTTCGGGGGTTGCCCTTTGCCGATCGCAGGGCCCCCCTTTGGTCGAAGCCCCTCCTTTCTACCTGCTCTCTCCCTTAAACCCACCCACTCCCCACCTCCTCCCCACACCCCACCACCCCACCCCCCCCCCCAAACCACCTCGCTAACCTATCCAAACCCTCCCGGACCAAACCTGCTCGGGGGATCCAGGGGCCTGGATCTTCTTTCCCTCCTGTAATTCTGGCAGTCAGCGCTGACGCCTTCCCGGTGCTGCTGGGACTGGAGGGCTGGACTTCCACCCCACAGACAGGATGAGGTTTCCAAAAGCAAATAATAAAAATAAAAATTTTAAAATTTAATTAATAACATGTACTCATGTGACAGAGTCACATGAGGGGAAGTGTTTTATTACATTTTTCAATTCTTTTTATTTTGATAATTTTTCATCCCCCCGAGGCAGCTCTATGCCTCAGGGAGATTATCAAGCACGTATACACACATGTGCGCACACTCCTACCCCTGCCCTCATCGGCAGTGCTGAGCGTTACCGCTCGTGTTTCACGCTGGGCGGGCCTTAATTGCCCCACCAGGGTGAAATCACCTACCGGCCTCGATTGCGGGTGGCGATCGACTTCCTGACCGTACCCGCACCCCCCACCCCCCCCACCCTGCTCAGCTCACCCGACAAGGGCAAGTTTTCTGCCCCAGGATTCGGCTTCACTGCTGGCTGCAGAGAAACCGAGAAAGCGAGGAGGGGAGGGAAGAACGAAAAGGAAACCCTGTGTTGAGGTGGAAGACAGGAATATTTAAACAGCAAAGGGGACAATGATGCAAGGTAAATGCGAGCTGGTGATGGGACAAGTAAAGGTACCAAAGATGGTTCTAGAACGTTTGCAACACAGAACGAGGCCAGTCAGACTGGCATGTCCATATTGGCTCTTTGTAGGAGCAACACAGCTTTTTACCCTGTGGCCTTACTAATCTTTTCTCTTCTAGTGGAGCTGTAAATGGCAACAGTAGATTCAGTCCCTTTGTGACGTTGCTTCAATATATGTAGCGCAGCTCTGATTGGCATATTGCTGCATAAAGTTAAAATACATCATTGCCACAGGAAGCGATACAACACAACCTATGATACAACAGTTGGAGCAGTGTTAACCCCCAGAGAGCATGTGCATTTAGAACTCCCCTGTAACCCTACGTACAGTCTACTGAAGAGTCCAAGTGTTTTTTTTTTTAACTATTCATCAGTGTGTGATTGGTCAGGTTGTGTCAGTAAGACAACAATTCCGAGCTCCTGCTTTCCGAGAACATGGAAGCAGTGGTTACGACCTGAAAGCGTTTAACGCATTGCTGAATCTAAAAGGCTGCCAATTGAAAGATGAGGTGCCTTTCCTCGAACAGTTGAGGTGGCCGAGGGCAGTGGTCAAAGCAGGAGTGGGATGGAGAATTAAAGCGGGAAGCAACCAGAAGTTCAGAGTCACGGGGCAGAATTTTGCCCTTGGTGGGCGGGAGTGGGGGGGGTGGGGGCCCCACCGGCTTGGTGGCAGGCGGACAGCCGAATCCCACCGCCGAAACGGGCCCCGCCGCCATTTTGAGTGGGCAGGCCGATTAAGGCCCCGCCGAGCAGCCTGTCCGACAGGAAGCACCATGCACTCCCTGTGCTGGGGTGGGGGGGGATTCCCCAACTACCAGAGTGCGCTCTTTCACGTATACCACAGCACCCTGAGGCTAAGCGCTGTCTCAGGGACTCAGGGAGAGGGCTGAAAGTTTTATAAACTTAAAAAATAGAAAAATAAAAAAATCATTAACACGTTGCCCTCATGTGACAATGTCACACGAGATGGGACATGTTAATAAATATCACATAAACTTTATTAAAGTTTTTTAAAACAGACATGAAACCTCATCCCGCCGGTGGATGAAGTTTTGTGTATTATCAGGAGCCTCCCACTGGGACTCCCAGCCTCCCCGCCAGCCTTAAGGTCGGATGGGCAGGGCCTTTAATTGTTTTAATTATCCTGTCAATGGCCTCAATTGGCCATTGACAGGTCGGCGGGCGGACAGCTGTTTGTGCTGTCCCCCTGCCTTCCTGAATATTTACATGGGGCGGGATAATAACGGGATCCCCCCAACGTCATCCCAAGTCATTTTCACGTGAGCGAGCAGGCCCCGCCCCCAACTCGCCGACGGAAAAATTCTGGCCATGGTTGTGGACTGAACAGAAGAAAAATCTTATAGGCCCCATGGTATATACTTAGCTTGCCTACAAAGAGACACCCTGAGCTCCCTCGTTCGACTGCAATGGTGTGAAACATAAAAAGAGGAGGCCATTCAGCCCTTTCAGCCTGTTCTATCTTTCAGGTGGCTCATGACTGATCTGTACCTTAACTCCATGTATCTGCCTTATATCTGTAATGCCCTTGCCAAACAAGGATCTAGCAACCTCAGTTTTAAGATTTTCAATTGAACCACAGCCTCAGCAGCTTTTTTATGGAGAGGGTTCCAGGTTTTCACTATCCTTTGTGTGAAGGAATGCTTCCTGACATCGCCCCTGAATGGCTCAGCTGTCACTTTATGGTTGTGTCCCCTTATTCTGGACTCCCCCCACCAGAAGAGCTAGTTTCCATATATCCTATCAAATTCTTTAATCAACTCAAACACTTCAATTAAATCACCCCTCGATCTATTAAATTCAAGAAAATACATGTTTCTGCAACTTGTCATTATAATTTAATCATGTTAGCACCGGTATCCAAGACCAATACACCTTTCCCGAGATGCAATATCCAGCGCTGATCATGATTCTTTAAATGGGGTCTAACCAGAACTCTATGTAACTCTAACCGATAATGTACTCCTTTATATTCCAGCCCCCTTGTAAGAAAGGACAGAAGTTTTAAGAATATATTGGATAGATACATGGATGGGAAGGGTCTGGAAGGTTATGGACTAGGTGCAGGTCAATGGGACTAGCGGAATAATATTTCGGCACAGACTAGAAGGGCTGAATGGCCTGTTTTTCTGTGCTGTAGTGTTCTATGGTTCTAAGAACAGAGGGAATAGGGGCAGGAGTAGGCCATTTGGCTCCGTGAGCTTGCTCTGCCATTTAACCAGATCATGGTTGATCACCTACTCAACGCCATTTTCCTGCACTAACCCCATATCCCTTAATGTCTTTAATATGGGGAGACGATGGTTTGGTGGTATTGTCACTAGACTAGTAACCCAGAGACCCAGGGTAATGACCTGGGGACCTGGGTTAAATCCCACCACAGCAGATGGTGGAATTTAAATTTGGATTCAAGAAAAATGTGGAATTAAGAGTCTAATGATAACTACTGCCTAATTTTGTCAAAACCAATCTGGTTCACTAATGTCCGTTAGTCACCTACATGTGACTCCAGCTCCAGGCCCACAGCAATGTGGTTGACTCTGAATGAATTTTTAAAAATCTAGAAATTTATCTACCTCTGTCATTAAAAATACTCAATGGCTGATCCTCCACAGCCCTGTGGGGTAGAGAATTCCAAAGATTCACCACCTTTTGAGTGAAGAAATTCTTCCTCATCCCATTCCTCAATGGCCTACCTCTTATTCTGAGACTGTGTCCCTGGTTTTAGACTGCAACTCCCATCCCCCAAACCAGGGAAAACATCCTTCCTGCATTTACCCCATTGTGCCCTGTTAAAAAAATTCTGCTTCAATAAGATCAACTCTTATCCTTCTGGAACATATAGGCCCAGTCCCCTCATAGGACAAACCCAACAACATTTCAATTACATAGGAACATACAAATTAGGAGCAGGAGTAGGCCATTCAGCCCCTTTAGCCTGCTTCATCATTCAATAAGATCATGGCTGATTGTAACCTCAATCCCACATTCCTGCCTACCCCCGATAACCTTTCACCCTCTTGTCAATCAAGAACCAACTAGCTTTGCCTTAAAAATATTCAAAGACTCTGCTTCCACCGTCTTTTGAGAAAAGGTTCCAAAGACTCACAACCCCCTGAGAGAAAAGATTTCTCCTCATCTCTGTCTTAAGTGAGCGACTTCTTATTTTTAAACAGTGACCCCTCGTTCTAGATTCTCCCAGAAGAGGAAACACCCTTTCCACATCCACCCTGTCAAGACCCTTCAGGACCTTAAAGGTTTCAATCAAGTCACCTCTTACTCTTCTAAACTCCAGCGGATACAAGCCTAACCTGTTCAAACATTCCTCATAAGACAACTCACCCATTCCTGGTATTAGTCTAGTAAACATTTTTATATCTGTCCACGGGTTTTTAGTGGCCATTGTTTTTTTTTGCTTTTGTTATGAGTATTAGAAAAATAACCCATTGATAGTCAATGTGTTCCAAATGAAGGGATGTCTTCTGGTGTATGGACCTTGGCCGTGAAGGACTGGATTGAGACTGCTCAAGTCATTTCACCTAAGACTCTTACAGCTTGTCATCCCATCAGTCTGGGCAGGGTTTGACCTTGGGCCGCACTCACTGGGGAAAAAAAAACAGCATCCAATACATTTGATCAGCCTGTACCTTCAGCAGAGCAGAACACAGAGGCTGTATGGAGGGTGGAGTCCACGGGAGGGAGAGGGGGAGATGAGGTGAAAAGATGACAAGTAATCAAAGAAAACCATGTTCACATAATTTTGAAACATGTTTATTCGCTGCCAGTAAACTGTGTCTACATCTAAAGTTTTTTTTTCACTCTGCATGTTAATCTGCTGCATATAACAGAAATGTATTGAATTTCAAACCATCCATTTATTCCCTACATTCAGGTCAAGGTATAATTTATTGCTGTCAGATGGAGCTGGAGTCGAACAGTCACATTTGATAGTTTCTGTTTCTTAAATGATGAAGACAAATGGCTTTTCCTTGATTGAATGAGTACCAGCTGCTGTCGCTTGTGAGCTGCTTGTCCCTACTTGAAGCTCGGTGGGTGAGGGGAGCTCAGAGTGTGGAGAAATTAGTTATAAACGAGGATAGCAGATGTTCTCAGCATTGCTACCGGTTAGTGACAGGCAGAGCTCAATAGCTTGGTGGTGTACTGATCAGCTATTGCGAACCTGGGAGGACAGTGCGCTTGTGTGCCTCTGCGAGTAAGCGGTGCCGAATTAAGTGACAGCTTTTTCTGCTCTGGGTCCCTTGGAATAGGATTGCGTTTGCGCTCAAGAGAGTAGTCAAGAACGGCTGGTATATGGCCTGTCAGAGGGCCGTTTCAAGCAGGAGATCAAGGAAGAGCTTGTGTTTATATGGTTTCATGTCGCAACCTCAAGAAAAAAAGACAGAAAGCACTTCACAAAATTATGCGGCAGCTGATGTGGGCACAGCAAGATCCCACAACCAGCAAATGAGATAATTAGCCAATTAATCAGCTTTTCGGCTGGTATTGCTTAAGGCAGGAATGTTGGCCTAGGCAGAGGGAGAGTTTCCCATTCTTCTCCCATTAATGTCATTTATATCCACTGGAATAGGTGTGACTGGGGCTTGCCTTAACAGCTCTCAACAACAACTTCTGTTTATATAGTGCCTTTCACATGGTAAAAAGCCTCAAGGTGCATCACAGGAGAGTTATTAAACAGCATCTCCCGCTAAGCCACATAAGACGGCATTGGGACCTGTGACCAAAAGCTTGGTTAAAAAGCTGTGATCCCTTGGCAGACTTGCAATTTTCCACTCTTTATAAACTTGAGATCAGCGACCTTCAGCTAACTCACCCTAAGATCTGGGACTCCCTCCCTAAACCTCTCTGCCTCTCTATTGTACAGTGGCCTCACAATAAGATGCCACCCGACCTGGTTATTTCATGTCTTCTGTTGAAGTACGGTTTCATTTCATCAGGTACAGGCTCCTGTGACCAACCATGTAGCACTTGTTGCCATAGTTGAGATAGGACTGGGTCCTGACTTGTGCAGTCTCTGATCTGTCGAGCACATACCAGCGAGGAATCTAAGAAATTTAACAGGAAAACAAGTTCCTGTGGAACTGGGACGTGCTCATCATTTTCTTGTAAAGGCAAACGACTAAGGGCATTGACATTTGCGAATTGATTGCCAGGCCTATGTAAGGAAGTGTATCCGTATGCTGCTAGAATTAAGGTCCATTGGTGTCTTCTTGCTGAGGCTGTGGGTGGTATAGCCTTGTCCTTACTAAACAATCCACTCAATGGTTTGTGGTCTGAAACAATTGTAAAATGGCGGCTGTGTACGTACTGCTGTAATTTCTTGACACTAAAGACGATAGACAGGCCTTCTTTCTCTATCTGTGAGTATCCCTTTCCCAGGGTGGTGAGCACTCTTGATACATAATCTATTGGCCATTCCGTGCCACCATCCATCTGATGGGAGAGCACTGCTCCCACTCCGTGGGGAGATGTGTCACATGTCAGCACCAATTCTTTCTTCTGGTCATAATGCACTTATAGTTTGGACGAGAGCAACAATTGTTTCACCTTTATGAAAGCTTCTTCCTGGGGCATCTCCCAAGACCAACGTTGATTCTTTTTGAGTAGAGAACGCAGGGGGCCAGCACTGTAGACAAATTGGGTAAGAATTACCCATAATAATTGATCATTCCTTGGAATGATTTGAGCTCTGAGTTGTTCTTTGGTGCAGGTGCCTCTCTTATGGTTCTCACTTTCTCCTCAACCAGGTGGAGGCCCTGTGACTCTACCCAGAGACCCAAATAGAGTACCCCCCTCACTTGGAACGTGCACTTATCTTTTTTTAGATGCACTCCAGCTTGCAAGAAAAATTTTAAGACTTCTTTTAAGTTTGTCAAATACTCTTTTTCAGTGAATATTGTCACCAATACATCGTCCAAATACAACCTGGGGCAGTCCCTGCAGTAAGCTTTCTAGTGTTCTCTGGAAGATGGAACAAGGGGAGGAGACACCAAAAGGCAATCATGTATATTGGTGTATATTGGGACAACCCTTTGTTGTTATTAATTGTGACAAATTCCCGGGAGGCATTCTCCAACTCTAATTGTTGATAAGCATGACTCATGTCAACATTTGCCTAGGGTGTCCCTCCTCCCTGCGTGGCACACAGGTTTTTGATTTTTGGTCTAGCTTAGCTACTTTATTAACCGTCAGTTTGCAGCGTCCACAAATTCAGACACTTTGGTCGGGTTTATGGGTGCTGTCGATTCTGAGAACTGAACAGGTTGCGTAACGCCCAGTTTCTCTAGTCTGTTCAGTCCAATGTCGACTTTTTCTCGCAGAGCATATGGCACCAGTCTTACCTTCATGAAGCGAGGGGTTGCTTCTGGATCCACATGAATCTTGGCCAGCAGGCCCTGAATTTTCCCCAGTTCATCCTTGAAGATGGTGGTGTAATTTCTAAGTAGCTCTGGTAACCCACTTTCTCTTTGCTGGAAAATTTCAAACTATTCTAATTTTATCTCCTTTAACCAAATTTGCCACAGGAGGTTTGGTCCTTCACTTACTACCACCATCAAGGATAACTGTGCTGATTGGCTTCCATAATGGACAGTTACTCTACTTATGCCTTTTACTTGAATATCTTTAGCCATATATGTTTTTAGTTTGGCGGCTGTTTCTTCCAAATCTAAACGATGGTCACCATTATTCAAATACCTGAATTACTGTAATGGAAGCTCTTGTGTCCACTTCCATTTTAACAGGTTTGCCATTTACTATCACTGTGACAAATATTGGTTTTGTCTTTCCAACTTTCAGATTAAACAATGAGTAAATGTCTGAATTTGTTGTTTTAGGCTCTTCTACGTTATAGATTTCATTGGGCTTCTTTTGATTACAAGCCTGCTTGAATCTTTCCTTGCACTGCCTCATTATGTGTCCATTTCTGTGACAATAGTAACATTCAGGTTTTTTTTAATTGCCAATCACTAAAAGACTTTATTTCCACCTGTATTAAAATTATTCTTTGATTTCACTGCTAAGTTATTTTTCTTTATTCTTCGGCTAGTGGGGCCGGTTTCCCACATCTCGGCAGAGTCTTGCAATTTCGCGTCTCTTTCGACTGAGGTTTCCCACGCAATGTGGAGGACGGCATCATTTTGCGCACCCTGTATTGCTTTTGAATCTCTTATTGAGCTTTCCATGGCCAGCGCTATCTCTAGCACGTTCTTGAAATCCAGATTCACTTTGGACGATAAACTTTTCTAAATAGTGTCCTAAATGATCTCCAAGCATGTCGTTCAGAGTTGTGCTGAACTCATAATGTTCCGTTAACTGTTTCAAGTTTGCCACGTAGCACTCAATTGCCTCACCTGGGGTTCTATTTCATGAATGAAATCTAAATTTGTGCATCATTACTGAGGACTTGGGATGAAAGTGGCCCTTCATGAGGTCCACCAATTCATCGCAACTCTTCAGATCTGGGGCACTGGGTGCTGTCAAACTTCGAATCAAGCTGTAGGTTTTTCTCCCACAAGCATTCAAGAGGATCGCTCACCTCTTCTCTTCCCCCATAATCTTGCCCATTTAAAAAGAACGTGAGGTGTTCTATGTAATGAGGCCAATTGTCTGTGGCTAATTCAAGAGGATCAATTCTCCCAAATTGTGGCATTTTGGGAGAGGATAACTTCTTCAATTCTAATAGAGTTTGCTACTTACAATCACTGGGAGAGAGAGGTCCGGTGCTGATTTGTTTTTAACTTGATTACTTCTGTTCCATCCTATCCTGTCCTCATTGCCAGTTTGTTGTAGGGTGGCCGGGTTTACCATTAATGATAGAATTAATCCGCAGACTCTTATTGTGTAGAAAATTTAAGATCATTTACAATATACTCTGGAGCAACTGAGTGCAAGCAGCGTGCTTTCAGCTCCAACTCTAACGCTACACTAACTGCTAAGGTAGCCAGCGCTACTCTCCTATTGGTTACTACAGATCATATGATCTTCCTGACAAGTATTATTCTTAAAGGTACATTACACACTAAATAAAACCAAAACTACTACACTCTCTTTCCTCTTTTAATGTGCTCCTTAAAACCTACCTCTTTGACCAAGTTCCTGGTCACCAGCTGCTTTACCTTCCTGTGTGATGTGGTGTCAAACCTGGTTTGATAATATGCCTGTAAGCACCTTGGGACATTTAATATGTTAAAGGCACTACATAAATGCAGGTTGTTCTTGTAGGTTCTGTGGACTGTCTTAAAGGAGGAGAGAGAGGTAGAGAATTGAAGATATTTCGGAAAGGAATTCCAGAGCTTAGGGCCTATGCAGCCGACGGCATGGTAGCCAATATGGCAGAGAGGAAGTTCAGGGATGCACAAGAGGCCAGAATTTGAAGATCGCAGAGAGCCTGGAGAGTTGTAGGACCAGTGGAGGTTACAGAGATAGGGAAGGGGGTGAGCTCAAGGAGGGGTTTGAATCCAAGAATGAGAATTTACTGCAATATTAATATCTGCTTCAACATCAAAATGCCTGAGGTAACAAGAATCAAAAACTGGTTGGTTGAAGGGAATTTCATGAATCTTTCAGCAGTATAAGGGTCAGTCAATAAATACCTAATCAGCCAAGTTGAAATTCTGACTTGGATCATTTGGATTCAAACCTTACTCACAATCAATAAGCGAAGGGGCGAGACCTTAGAATCTCTTGCAGCAGGGAGTCAGCAACTACAGGCACAGGGTAATTATTCTGGCTGTAGCTGAAAGGTGAGGACCCCAGTCTGGAGTTCAGCATTAATTTGGTGAGCTGGCCTCCACTGAATTACTCAGAAGAATGTGTAAGCTGTTTCTCCCGAGCCCCTTGCTGCAACACTGTCTGTAGTCCCTCAGCTGTTGACAATACTTCAAGATAATTTCTCTGACTGGCTTTGCAATGAAGCTATGTTTCAGCCTACCTGATTTGCAAAGCAAGCTTTGCAGCTTTCACTGCAGCTGCCACCTACATCTGTATAACATTTTAAATGCAGCAGGCTTCCAAAGACTTCACAAGGTCAGCCACCAGCAAGAGCTTCAGCTGAATACTGTGGCAATTTAGTGTGAATCGCCGGTATAGATTCAGAAATTGACAGAAATCAGCAGATGATTGGGTGCAATGAAGAGGGATGGTAGGAGGTTCGTGTGGAGCAAAAACCACCTACATAACCTATTTGGGGCTGAATGGCCTGTTTCTGTGCTGTGGGTTTGAGGTGGTTCTATACAATCTTGTGGATACTCGTTCAGGAAATGGGGGCACTGGATGTGTTGTCCCATGGGTCAGTGCGACCAGGGGAGTTTCTAACTTATATCAACAACATGTATCCATGAAACCAATATAAAAATGTGAATATCTGTAGAATAATGAAGGGGATTGTGGAAATAGTTGCAAAGTTCAAAGGTTAATGGCTGAATTAGTGAGCTTTCTTGTAAAGAGGAATCTTACCATAAAGAACTGTTTCAAGCATCAAACTACATTGACTGCTTTTGCCCTTTTTTCATGCTTTGTTAATTTATTGGGGTTTTTTTGGTGAATGTATTTGAGTTAAACCAAAGGTGATGATTTCATTCGGCAGATCTGGCTCAGATATGTTGCTGAGCCTCAAGTGTGAGGGAGCTGAATGAACATCAGTACAACAAGGTCAACAGTTTCAAGAGGCTACATGAGGTGTCTGGTTTTAGCTGTCCCTTTGCAAATCTTGGAATTTTCATGTTATTCTCCGAAGCGTCTTTTAAATCCCCGTTTCCAACACTTATTGTTAAAATGATTTTCGAATTAAATTATTATTTCACTGCAACTATCTGAAAATCAACAACATCAACAACTCACGTTTACATAGCCCCTTTGACAGAGAAAAATGGCCCAAGATGTTTCACAGAAGCATTACCAAACAACATTTGACACCCAGGCAGTTGATCAAAGGATTAATCAAAGAGGTAGTTTCAAGGAATATCTTAAAGGATAAGAGAGAAATAGAAAGACGGAGCAGGATAGGGAGGAGACTCCAGAGCTTACAGTGCAGGTAGCTGGAGGCATGGCTGCTAGTGATGGAATGGAGATCTTAGAGGTTTTGGGGCTGGAGGAAGTTACAGAGATAAGGAGATCTTGGTGGAATTTGTAAATAAGGAAGACAATTTTCTCCTTCTCTCCTCCAAGCCAATTTTGAAGTTGGGTTGCTACCTGACCAGGATCCAATGTAGGTCAGTGACCACAGCGGTGTTGGGTGCATGGGATGGTAGAAGTTCAAGTACAGGCGGGCCTGTTTTCGATGCATTCAAGTTTATGTGGGGTGTAAGTTGGAGAGCATTGGAATAGCCAAGTCTAGAGCTAACAAAAGCATGGATTCAGGGTTTCAGCAACAGATGGCCTGAAGTAGAGGCAGAGACAGGTGAGGTTATGGAAAATTAAGTAGGTGGTCTTAGAGTTGCAGCCACTACGTAGTTGCGAGCCCATGCTAGATGCAAATAGAATGTCAAGGTTGTAAATTCCCTTGTTCACCCTCAGGAGGTTGCCATTGGAGAGGGCTCGAGGTGATGGATAAAGAGTGAATTTTTGTGTGGAGTGAAGGTGATGGCTTCAGTTTTCCTAATATTTAGCTGGAGGAAATTTCTGCTCCTTCAGTTCTGGATGTCAGACAGTGGAGAGGTTGAGAGAGTTTGCTGCTGACGTACTATTGGGTCTTATCAGCAACATGTGGAACCTGGTGTTGTGTTTTTGAATAATGTTGCCAAGGGACAGCATGCAGATGAGAAACTAGAAAGGCCAAAGGATTGATCCCTGGAGGACTTTTTCACCACCTTGTTATGTTTTTTTTTTGGTGAATGTACTTGATTTAATAACTAGTGATGATTTTATTCGACAGAGCTGGTTTAGGCATGTAGCTGAGTCTGAACTGTGAGGAAACTGAATTAACGTCAATACAATGAGGTCAGTCGTCCATGGTTTTTCATTCCTTGGTTTCAGCTATTCCTGTGCAAATACTGAGATTCTCATATTGTCCTCCAAAGTCTCTTTTAAAGCAATATTTTCAGCACAGATTGAGATTGACCACAACGTAAAGATAGCAAAACCATTCAGGATTTAAGCTTAAACCTAAGGTTTGGCTCCTTTAAAGGGATTCTGAGAGCAAAGCATTTTTTCTAAAGGGAATCCCAATTCTGATGACATTCAAGAGTCCTGAGGGCCAAGCCCCTTCCTTAATCAGGGCACCAGAGCAGAACTGCCTCTCTGAAGGAATCACAATGAATTAAACCACGACCATAGACCAAGGACAAATTTGCAGGGTTTTGTGGAAAGTGTGGGATGAATTGCATAACCCTTTCTAAGAGCTAGCACAGTCACAAATGGTTGCAATGGACGCTTTCTGTGCTGTAAATTTCTATGAATCTAAATTCAAATTGACAAGACCAACATGAAGAATGGAGCTCTGGGTCCTGGAAACAAAAATCCCTGGAATCAATTAAGACCACAGGTGAGTGCTGCAACTAGGAGTCTATTAAACTCTTTCGGGGCAGGAGGTCCAGAATAGGCTGAGTGGCCTGCTCCTGCTTTAAATGGGTGCAGTAATTATGTTACCGCACTAGTAATTCAAAGACCTGGACTAAGAATCTAATCTGGACCTGAGTTCAAATGCCGCCATGGATACTGGAGAACATGGATTCTGTTGAAATAAATTCTGGAAATAAAAAGTGAGAATCAATTAAAGTGACCATGAAACTGTCAATTTGTGGTAAAAATCCAACTGATTCAGGGAAGGAAAGCTGCCATCTTTAGCTAGTCTGGGAATATAGTTGACTCCAGTCTCACACCAACTTTATTGATTCTTAGATAAAGGCAAAATATTGTGGATGCTGGAAATCTGAAACAAAAACAAAAATAGCTGGAAAAACACATCAGGTCTGACAGCATCTGCGGAGAGAAAGACAGAGTTAACATTTCGAGTCCGTATGACTCTTCTATCCAGCTTCACCTATTCCACCACCCCTTAAACAATGTATATTTCACCAGATTTCTACCTCCCTTTAGCTCAAACGGACTCGAAATTTTAACTCTGTCTTTGTCTCCACAGATGCTGTCAGACCTGATGCGTTTTTCCAGCATATTTTGTTTTTGTTATTGATTCTTAACAGGTTTCATATGTGGCCTATCAATTGTATTAAATCCCTATCAAGCAGATCAAGAAAATGACACACTACCAAATTCACAATATGCAGTAATGGGCAGCAAATGCTAGCTTTACCAGTGACACCCACATCCCTACTAAATAACTTATGATGGGGAGAATATTAAAATTAATTATAGAATGAAACAACACAGAAAAAGCCAATTTGACCTCTTGAGTCTATTTTGGCTACTTGCAAGACCAATGCATCAAATAATTCAGTGATCTGACCACAGCAGGTATAGGTAACACATGACTCACTCTCTTCCTTTTACTCCTTGAATATTTTGGGCATATGGTCATAGGATGGATCATAGAGTGCTTTCAACACAGAAGGGAAACCATTTGCCCCATTGTTTCTGTGCTGGCTCTCTGCAAGAGTAGCTCAGCTAGTCCCATGCCCCTACCCTTTCCCTGTAGTCTTGCATTTGTTTTTCTCTCCAGGTGCTTATCCAATTCTCTTTCGAAACCCACGATTGAATCTGCCTCCACCATGCACTCAGGCAGAGCACTTCAGATCCCAACCACTCGCTGTGTAAATGTTTCTTTTGGTTCCTTTGCAAACCTGGTTGCATACTGATTCAGTCCTCTGGTTATTGTCCCAAATACTGTCTTCTGGGTTTCAACCCTTCCGCCAATAGGAACTATTTTTCTCTATCTACTCTGCTCAGGGCTCTCATGATTTTAAACACCTCGATCAGTTCTCCTCCCAACATTCTCTCCTCTAAGGTGAACAATCCCCGCTTCCCCAATCTATCCATTTAACTGAAATTGCTCATCCCTAGAACCATTCTTATAAATCTTTTCTGCTTCCTCTCTAAAGCCTTCACATCCTTTCTAAAGTGCAGTGCCCAGAAATTGGCACAATACTCCAGTTGAGGCTAAACTGGTTTTATAAAGGTTGATCATTACCTCCTTGCTTTTGTATTCCATTCCTCTCTGAAGCCCAGTCTGCCTTTTTGCCACTTTCTCAACCAACCCTACCACCTTGAATGATTTGACCATGTATACCTTGGCCCTCTCTGTTCCTACACTCACTTTAGAATTGTGCTCTTCATTTTATATTGTCTCTCCTCATTCTTCCAAACAGAATGTATCACTTCACACTTCTCTGAATTAAATTTTATCTGCTGCATGTCGGCCCATTCCACTAACTTATGCCCTCTTGAAGCCTATCACTGCCATCCTCACAATGATGATCAACCTACGCCTTTAAAAGGCTTTTGGCGACAAGGTCCCTCTTTAAAGTAGGGCGTCCACTTTATGGTGATGGTTCGTCTCATTTGCATTCATTGGTTTCAGCTGTCCCTGTGCAAATACTGAGATTCTCATATTGTCCTCCAAAGCCTCTTTTAAAGCAATATTTTCAGCACAGATTGAGATTGACCACAATGTAAAGATAGCAAAACCATTCAGGATTTAAGCTTAAACCTAAGGTTTGGCTCCTTTAAAAGGATCCTGAAAGCAAAGCATTTTTTCTAAAGGGAATCCCAATTCTGATGACATTCAAGAGTTCTGAGGGCCACCTTGAATGATTTGACCATGTATACCTTGGCCCTCTCTGTCCCTATACTCTGAGCCAGAGGACTGTTTGTTCTTACTGCACTTTAGGACTTGAGACTAATGCCTTAAAAGATAGACTCGGGGGTTAATTTTACTGGGGACGTATTCCTCACCAATGCCAGCTCCCCAACCACTGACCCCCACCCGCCCTGCCCACCCATCATCACCCTGGTCGAAAAGTTAGTCAGCACCTTGCCAACTTCAAATCTGGCTGTCCTGCTGTGGTATCACTCCAAGGGTGGCTTTAATAACTTGAGAATGAGACTTCTGCCCCAAAGGGACAGGAAATCCCAACTTTGAGAGCTGTCGACCAATCTGATTGGCCAGCGGCTCTGCAGCCCGAGCAGTGTCAGTACTGACCTCTGCTGGTAACGCATGAGGTCCCGAGAAAAGCTGACCACATCTCGCGGACTTCAGGTAAGAGGAGCCCCAGCGAGGGTTGGGAGGGGGGGTTGCGGTGTCAGGTTTAGAGGCCAGGGGTTGGGTGAGGAGGCACAAAGGGAGGGGTGACATTTTGGGGGTTTCCCCCCAATCCCCAAAGAAGTTACGCACCCGCCCCCCTCTCCCCCCCAACCTCCTCCTTCCTGCCCATCTTTAGCTCTTGCAGTGAAACCTGCTGGGTTGGTCACCTTCATTCAACCTCCCCCACCCCCCCCCAGCTACATGTATTCTGGTGGCAGAGTTAGAATGAGGTCCTTAAGTGGCCATTAATTGGCTACTCCTGGGCCTCAATAGGGCTAAGGGTGGACTCCTTACCTGTCCCCTACAGGTCACAGGGCAGGTGGGAAGATGACGGATTGGCCACCATTTCATTTTGTGTCCTCCCCACCTTCTAATATGCTGGTGGGGGTGGGGGGTTGTGGGGGTGGGGTGGGGGGGGTGGTTGGGGGGGATGCTGTGAAATTCACCCCTTTCATTTTTATATCTCTATTCATAACCACCAGCTGTCTCAAAGTACTTTACAGCTAAAGAAGTACTTTTGAAGTGTAGCGTCTGTTGTAAAGTAGGAAGTACAGCAGGCTCTTTGTACACAGTAAGTTCCCACAAACAGCAACGTATAACAATGTAATCTGTTTTTGTGCTGATAATTGAAGGATAAACACTATCCAGAACACCAGGGAATACTCCCCTGCTCTTCAAAATAATGCCATGGGATCCTTTCCATTCACCCGATAAAGCAGATGGGGCCTTGGTTCGATGTCTGATATGAAAGATGACACCCCCAGTGGTGCAGGACTCCCTCAGGCTTGTACTGGAGTTGTCAGTCTTGATTTTGGTGCTCAAGCCCTGGAGTGGGCTTGAACCCAAAACCTTGTAAATCTAGTCTGACACTCCTCTGCAATATTAAGGGGGTGCTGCGTTTTAAAATGCCTGTTCATGTTACTGCTACAGACAAGAAGAGCAGAGAGATCTCCTGGTGTCCCGGCCAACTTTCATCCTGCTTACTGTACAAAACACTAAACACCGATTACTCATAAGGGATTGGATAAATACATTGTGGGTTCATTTATTAAGGGTGGGCACATGAGAACAGCTATCCATAGGTTTAAAGCTTGAAGATATCAGAGCTGTGTGTCTATGCGCGCTACTCAAAGCAAAAGTGAAACGTAGACTGGATCACATGACACATTTCTCTCCTGGTGATGTCATGCTCATATCCCTTAAAGGAATATTACCACAGCTTCCAGCACAGCAAGCCAGGTGCTGAATTGGTCGTTCACCCCCTTCGCTGTTTACACGCACAGAATGGCTGCTGCACCCACCTGTGTGATGAGTCCCTGCAACGCACTGTTTCAGGAAAAGAACTTTGGTATGTTACAGGCGAGGTGAGGTGGAAGAGCTTCTTCAGCAAGGATGCTCATGGTGAGACGCTTTTAAGAAGAAAAGTTCTGACATTGAAGCACAACAT
This sequence comes from Carcharodon carcharias, assembly GCF_017639515.1. Taxonomy (NCBI): domain Eukaryota; kingdom Metazoa; phylum Chordata; class Chondrichthyes; order Lamniformes; family Lamnidae; genus Carcharodon; species Carcharodon carcharias. The sequence goes on from NC_054473.1 coordinate 183,858,373, forward strand.
GTAAGCTGAGCTGAGATGTTTTTAGCTAAAAGTTGGAGAATAAAAACCAGGACACGTTAGCAACCCCTTGAGGAGATTTGTTTTCTTCACACTCCATGAACCAATTGCATCTACTCCCATTTCTTCTGTCTACAATGTTTACTTCTGAATCACTCAAATCTGATAATCCTTTGTGAGGTTCTGGTATATTAAAGCCTAACGGTGTTTCACGATTTTAAAAAAAAACTGCTTCCAATTGAACAACTTAATCAAACTGGGCACCAACAATTTCTTTACCTCTGTGGGGTTAAATGTGACGTAGCTGTTCCGATGTTGCGGCTAATTAAGTGTCACACTTTATAAAGCGAGATTCTATTGCACTTTATTTCAATGTTAATCTTTTCTTTATTTCAGTTGTAGTGCATCCATGGGAGAAATGAGGACAGTTTATCCACAACTCCACATTTTTTTTTCGTCGTAAAATCTTGGAGCACAGGAAGAGGCCATTCAGCCCATCCTGTCTCTTTAGAAGATCTAACCAATTAGCTCCAATCCCTAGCCCTTTCATCGAAGCCCTGTATATTTTTTTCCCCCCATTACAAGATCATAATTTAGCATGTAAAAGAAAATCCATATCTTTCCCCTGGCTCTTTTGCCAATTACCTTTGAACTGTGTCCTCTCCTGCCAGTGGAAACAGCTTATCTTTACTGGTTCTTTCAAAACACTTCATAATTTTGAAAGCCTCAATAAAGTATCGGCACAAGCTTTCTCTGTTTTTTGAAACTATGGGGAGAGTCGTCCCAGATTTGCACTAATTGTGGTAGCGGGTGGGAAAAGTGACATTCTACCCACAAGGGTGGCTTTTCACACCGTCTCCTCCCAAACCCGCCGCATTCATTGTGTACTCCTGGGGTACACGCTGTTTCGATGGTGGGGCGGGTGGGCTCTGAATCGCCTGTCATGCCGTCACCTCGCCGCTTCATTACGCCAGGCACCACATTTAAAGTACAGCCGCACTCAGTGCTGCCAGCCCAGGACTGCAGCAAAGAAGACATGACCCCCGAAAGACAAGAAGACTGCAGCCCTTGAGCACCTTTTGGACACTGTGGAGGCTCCACTGTGATGTCCTCTACCCCCCGGTCTGGCCGCAGGAGAGACAGCAACATTAGCACTCCGGCTTTGTAGGCGATGGCAGTGGTGATCAGAGCCAATGTTGTACAGAAGAGGTCGGCCATCCAATGCAGAGAGAGGATGAATTATCTCATCCATGCAGCCAGGGTAAGGCAACCATCTCTTCATCTAAACTCACACACTCAAACCCATCACACATTCACTGGCATCTCACTCACTGTTAGCACAAGGGACATCACCACTCACTCTCACACCCTCACATCTCCATCTGGCCTCATCTCCTCTGGAGACTGCCTCCTCAGCCCTCACCATATTGAGGCCACTTGCACAGATCAACATGTGCCCCCCACACACACCCTGGGATACCCTCCTTCCCCAGGACAGCTCTCATCCTGCAGCCTCTTCCCTTCCTTGAGGCCACTTCTCCCCCTTCTCTAAACAAGCCCTAGCCCTGCAGCCCTTTGAAAAGTCACCCACATGTGGCTGATCTGGTAGGTAGAGACCTGCCCGTGAGCTTCCCCCCCCCCCAAAAGTGATACGGTGCTGTCTATGAAGCCTGGCACTGATGGCTGAGTGCTGACACAAGCTGGGTAGGCAAACAAACCTCGAAGCCCCGAGCAAAGTGCAGCCCGCTAAATGCACACCTGATATAAGCTGTTGTGAAACACGTTGGCGTGTTTTCCTGCCCATGTAGCCAGACAATCCAATGGGGTCGGTGAGGCCGGGGCCTGGTGGTGGATGGGTCTGGATGGTTGATCTTATAATGATGTGATGTACCACAATGAGGTTCCTGATGTCCGATGGCAGGAAATGCAGCCTGCCATCAACGGGATGAGTGGACGATCGCCAATTGGTTTCATGACACCGTGAAACCGACTTTTGACCTGCTCGCCATATTGTCCGCTCATGCCGACGAACACGCCCGATGCCAGCGGGCATGAAAAATCCCGCCTATATTCCTGCGCCAATGCAGCGCTTCATCTTTTATACTCTGTTTCTCTTCAGAGCTCAAACACTGTTTCTGTCTCCACAGATGCTGCCAGACCTGCTGAGTTTTTCCAGCATTTTCTGTTTTTGTTTCTTTCTTTTGTTAATGTTTGTTTTGTATTTTGTTTGCTTTTTTTTAAAAAAATTAATTCTGGAGATGTGAGCATTGCTGCCAAGGCCAGTATTTACTACCCATCCCTGGTTGCCCTTGAGAAGATGGTGGTGAGCTTTTGTGAACCGCTGCTGTCTGTGTGGTGAAGGTGTTATTAGGGAGCGCTTTCCAGGATTTTGATCAAGGGATGGTGAAGGAACATTATATTGCCCAAGTCAGGATGATGTGTGACTTGGGAGGGGAACTTGCAAGTGGTGGTGTTCCCATGAAACTGTTACGCTTGTCATTCCAGGTGGTACAGGTTGCGGGTTTGGAAGGTGCTGTCTATAAGGAGCCTTGGTGAGTTGCTGCGGTGCATCTTGCCAATGGTACACACTGCTGCCACTGTCCGTCAGTGGTGGAGGGAGTGAATGGGCCAAATCTTGCATGGAATGGCAATCCCTGTCGGATTCCCGCTCTGCTCGTTTTCACTTACCCTAGGTGGGAGCTGCACATTTCTCGGCTGGATTCCAACCCGGGCCTGCTGAGAAATGTGCACTGCAGCTGCTCCTGGAGTTCCTTCTCTGCAGTGCAGGCTCACTGTAGGCAACGAAGCCACATCTTTTTTTCAACCGCACTAGCTTCTGTAAGGTGGTAAGTTTAAAGGTCCCAACCACTCTGAGAGGAGAGAAGGTAAGTCTGTAAGGTAAGTGTAAAGTAAGGATGAATCTGGTGAGGGAGCAGGTGATCAGAGCAGGTATGGGGGTGTTAGTCGGTGGGCGTGGGGGGGGGCGGGGGGCTGGTGTTGAGGGGTAGTCAGAGGTTGGGTGCTCGTTAGGGGGTTGGAATTGTTGTCAGGGAGTTGGGTTGTAGTTGACAGATGGGAGGAGTAGTTGGGGGATCAGATGCTCATGGGGTCTAGGGGGATATAGTCCAGGGTGTTGTGGGGAGAGGGGGGGGGTGGGTGTTGTTGGTCAGTAGTCTAATTACCGAGGAGTTAGAAGTCATTTTAATCCTTCTAACCTTTCCTGCTAAGTGGTGCAGAACCATCTGAAGTCTCAGACTTTCAGAGGGTTCCAGGCACAGGGTCATTGCCCAATGAAGTTAAAACTTCCCAGGTCATTCCCTGCGGTCCTTGTGCGGGGTCTTCTGGGGAAATGCCAGCCCATCTTCTGGGATATCTCTGGGCACGACCATCCAGAGAATGGAAGATCTGGAAAATTCAATGTTCGCAGTGACGGACGGTGTGCCAATCAACTAGAGTGCTCTGTCCTGGTTGGTGCCAAACACCCTGAATGTTGTTGGAGCTACACTCATCCTGGCAAGTGGAGAGTATTTCATCACACTCCTGACTTGTGTCTGAGTGGAAAAGCCTTTGGGAGTCAGGAGGTGAGTTACTTGCCGCAGAATATCCACATTCTGACCTGTTGTTGTAATTACAGTAATTATGTAGCTTGTCCAGTTAAGTTTCTGGTCAATAGTACTGCCAGGACATCTTGGCCCCAGGCCGCATTACAGTCTTGGTCCAAACAAGGACAAGAGAGGCGAATTCTGGAAGTGAGGTGAGAATGACTGCCCTTGACATCAAGGCAGCATTTGACCGAATGTGGCACCAAGGAGCCCTAGCATATCTGGAGGCAATAGGAAATTGACAGCTCAGCATCCATGAGGCGGAAGCAGAATTGGATTCAACCAAAATCTGTAACCCCAATGCCCAACAAACCAACACTACACAATTATCACCAAGCCAGGGACCAAGTATAATTCAATAAGGAGTGTAGGAGAGCATGCCAACAGCAGCACCAAATGTACTTAAATTGAAGTGCCAAACTTGTGAAACAACAACTTAGGATTCCATGCGTGCTAAATAACAGAAACTGCATTCCATGGACAGATCCCACAACCAAAGTGCCAGATCAGCTTTGCAGTTCTGTTACATCCAGTCATGAATGGGTGGGGGACAATTAAACAATGAATGGGAGGAGAGGCTCCCCAACGATGGCAGAGCACAGCACATGAGTGCAAAAGATAAGGCTGAAACATTTCAACTTTAGCCAGAAATGTTAAGTCAATTATCCATCTCAGACTCCTCCTGAGGTCCACACCATCATCAATGCCAGACTTCAGCTAATTCAATTTTCTTCATGTGAAATCAAATGGTTGAGTGCACTGGATACAGCAAAGAGTGTGGACCCTGACCCCAGCTATAGCGCTAAAGACTTGTGCTCCAGAACCAGTTGTATCCCTAGCCATGCCATTCCTTTGATAGCTCCCGGAAAATGTGGAAAAATGCTTCTAATACTCCCCAACATAAGTTAACTCTTTAACCATCATCAATTGGTGCAATACTCCTCTATTTTCCATCGGTATCTGCTGCCCCCCTTGTAAACCATTTTGTTAAATTGTTCTTAGAAAGAAAGAAGTTGTATTATTATGTAGCACCTACCTCAGCCTCAGGAGCAATTCACACCCAATGAAATACTATTGAAATGTAGAGCAGTATTTAATCGGCCTGACGGGCTTCTCAACCCCAATTGGAAAACTGACATAGAGTCATCAGTTCCGTGGAGGGAGGCTCCACAGTTTCAGGTGTCCTTCAGGTACATAAGCGACCACAGCCCAGCCTTCCGTAGGGTTCATGACCCTGGTGGCAGAGGTCCTGCCCACCAAGAGACTGTCCCTCATTTCTGTCAGCACCGCCAGAAGCGGTGTACCCACTAGAGGCCCAGGATTGCTGAGAGACCCAGGCCACATGTGAGTGGGGGCAGGATGAGGATCACGGGGTGGGATTCATGGGGCAGAGTAGGCAAGGGGGTTAGAGGCATGGGCAGGGGGCCTGTCTTTCAGAGCCCACCGCTTCTTGCCACCGAAGTTGAGTCTGCCCATTGGGCACAGAGTGCATGATGAGGAGGCTGCTAGCAAACCCAAAAGCATTTACCGGCGGCTGGAAGGAGGCGTAGGAAAGCTGTGCAAATCCAATTTAATCCCTGAGCCACCACTGAATTGCAGTGGGATCAGGGATAATTGGCGTTAATGGGCTCATTAATGAGTCTAATTGATGGCTGGGAATCCTCCTTCCTCTCTCCGACTTGATCAGGCAATGCTTTGCCACTGCCAAAACACCGATGTAGCGCCTAGCTCTCCAGCGGTTATGTGGACCTGGCTGGTATGGTTCACTCCGTGATGGGCTGGATTACATTCCACCTGTAATCACAGAATCACAGAACTGTTACAGTGCAGAAGGAGGCCATTCAGCTCATTGTGTCTACATTGTCCTCCAAATGAACAATTCACCTAGTGCCATTGCCCCACCTTCCCTTGTAATGCAGGCAACATGACAGCTAATTTGTGCACCACAAAATTGCATAAATGCCAGGAAATGATGATCAGGTAATCTGTTTTGTGCTGCCCTTCTTCAGACTGGCACCATTGGATCTTTTACGTCCACCAGGGAGACCAGCTGGGGTCTTGGTTTAACGCCTCACTCAATAGACGGCACCTCTGACAGTGCAGCATTCTCTCAGTGCGGCACTGGAATGTCACCTTAGATTTTGTTCTCAAGTCTCTGGTGTAGGACTTGAACCCAAGGGGCGAGAGTGATATCCACTGAGCCACAGTTGACACTGTATGCGTCAGTTGAGTTCTGCGAATGACACTAGGCAAACATAAGTTGCTGTTGCATGATAGTTTTTACCTTGAATTAATATTGATGATGATGGAATAACCATGTGCTGGATGCATAATCATTTTACTGTTACTTATCCACTAGTTCTATAGACCATTAGGGAAGAGTTGTGAAGCAAGAAAGCATGATACGAACTGATTCAGGACAGTTCCTTTTATTAAGAAGTTTGGCATCCATCAGCTAGTTTGTGATACTTCTGCTGATAAACCTTATGCCATAGCCCAGTGACAACTGGTACTGTGCCACAGGTTGGTTTACACAAGCTGTGGCCGATGGAAATAGGGATCTTATAAAACCTAGAGAGAGCATGGTGTGTATTACAGCAGGCACTTCTTTAGATTGGGCTTGTTAGTGTAACTGTGGAATAAGCTGCCATCTAGTGCAGTGACTGTGGATTGTGAGCAACAGAATTTTGAAATCAAAGTAGGAAAATCCGAAGAGATTGATTTCATCTGCAATATATCTTGCGTGCCTTGACCCCTCAATTAAAGGGGACGTTAACACTCTCGCTGAACACACATCATTACATAAGAGGAAAGACTTTGTTCCCAATTTTATGTGCCAGCACTCAATACATTTTTTGTATATATTAACAGCCAATAGATCAGCCAGAAGCAGGAGAATTTTTGTACAAGGTATCATTCCACTGGCAGGAGAGGACACAGGTTTAAGATATTTGGCACATAAAAATCTATGGGGGAGATGGGGAAAACATCTTGTACATTATAAGTTGTTATGACCTGGAACACGTTGTGTGAAAGACTGTTCAAAACAGATTCAGTTGTAACTTTTAAAAGGGAAATAGACACATACTTAAAAAAGCAAAATGCAGGGCTAGAGGGGAGGAGCAGTGAAGTGAGACTAATTGGATTGGTCTTTCAAAGACCCCAAAATTGGCATGATGGGCCAAATGGCCTCCTTTTGTGTTGCAGGATTCCATGGGCCATCTGGCAAAACAGATGTCTGGCCATTTTTTGAACCTGCTTCTGTTGATACAGTTGCCAGGTGGCCTCATTATGAATATTTGGCTGAACTCTAAGAATGACTAACAGACTCAGACCTATGGAGGAGCTGTTAACACAACTTGAAGGGGACTGCTAGCTTTGTTTGATTTGACAGTTTTATGAGATTGTAAATAAGTTTAGCCTTCTTTTAAGTGTGTGTTTTTGTTTATTAAGAGGATAGAATGTTATTGTTCAACAAGAATTTCATTGCCTGTGTTTGATTGACAGATTTATGAGAACTAAGAAGGGCAATGTTTTTAAACAGGATTTTTTAATAGCTGATTTTTTTTTTTGTTACCAGTGTTATTATATGACTCATTGGTTGTATAATTTATGCATACTGGGTGATTGGCCATGAAGGGGGCATGGAAGTCATGGGTGACATGGAAAGAGGATGGGAGATATGAGGAGGCATGGGCATGGAGGGGGAATGAGAGATATTGGGGGCAGGGGGCATGGAGGAATTGATGTGTGCATGGAGGGGGCATGAGGTGGGTGGGGAATAGGAGGGGTGATGGGTGAGGGTTGTGGCCCTAACAACCGTGAATATAAGTGGGACACTGTCCTTAAAAATGAAAGTGGGCCTTCTAACCTACCTGGCTCACAATCTGCCTGTTTCTATTGTCACCTTGGTCTTGCCTCATGCGGTGACAGCCCCAAATCTAGCCCGTGTCTGCCTCCTCAGGGTGAAAATAAGGAGGATGGGCACTGCCAGGTCAGAGGTGGCATTGCAAAGTCAGGAAAATTCTAGACCCCTAATATTCATGTTACTCACATTATTTACACTGTGTAAGTCTACTTTACAGAAGTGCAACAAATACTAGATGATGATAATTAGAGTTTGATGTGGTGATGAGAGTCTCAAAATGGAATTCATAGACTTAGCGCTCATTTTTTTTAATTATTTCATGGGACGTGTGCCTATCCCTAATTGCCCTCGAGAAGCAGGTGGTGAGCTGCCTCCTTGAGCCGCTGCAGTCCGTGTGGTGTAGGTACATCCGGAGTGCCGTTAGGGAGGGAGTTCCAGGACTTTGATCAGGCCAGCACTCTGGCTGCCAACCTTTTGAAAGGGCCGACCTTAGGGTGACCACAGTACTCACCTGAAATAGGCACCTGCACAATCAGGTGGTACAGTTTTCTCTTGCAACAGGATTAAGTAAAGTTGCTGAAGGCTGGTAACTGAGGAACGTGTGCCAAGTTGCATGGGGGAAGTGAAGTAAGAGGTGTGGGGGTTGGGCAGACTGGTGAGGTGGGTGATATTATCCTGTTCAAATAGATGAAGGGGTTTTAGGTTTGTGCCTGTAAGTGATTGGTGTTAGTAGAGATGGCTAGCCATATCGTTAGATGCCAGCTTAATATTCCTGTTTAACCAGAGTACACTGTGAAGAGCTAGTTGTGCAGCTATCAGTTCCCCATACATTTACATATGTATATATATATATATATATATATGTAGACATATCATTGAAGGTGGCAGAACAGTCTGACAAAGTGGTTCAAAATTCATGCAGAATCTTGGGCCTTATAAATAGAGGCATAGAGTACAGAAGCAAATGATTTATGATGAGCCCTTATACAACACTGGTTCGGCTTCAACTGGAATATTGTGTCCAGTTCTGAGCACCACTCTTCAGGAAGGATGTGAAGAATTTAGAGAAGTTGCATAAAAGATTTACCAGAATGGTTCCAGGCATGAGGCATTTCAGTTTTGTGGATCGATCGGGGAAGTGAGAGTTGAGGGGAGGTTGAGAGGAGATTCGACAGAAAGGCTTAAAATCAAGAGAGGCCTTGCCTGCTCAGTTCAGATCAGTAAGCTGCTCGCTGCATTGGTCCGCATTCCTGGGGGTGAAGGAGTTGGCAACTCTTCCATATGGCAAGTTAGGTTTCTTGCCGTGGGAACCCAACACTGTCTCTCCTGCTTTCATTGTAAAATGTTTGCAGATTGGATTGTATGGAATTATAGCACCTTCATCCCTGTTTCTGTGCCATTTCCCTATCCCTCTGCCAAGCTGGCTTTGTTAAACATTGTTGTGAGCTAATACAAAAACACTCATGAGACATTCAGTCAGCAGTCTGAGAAAAGCACTATTCCTTGCACTTAATACAGTGTCATGAACACTAGGAGCCCTGCAACATTGATCACAGGAGGTTACCTTAGCTGGTTTCTAGCCTGTTACAAAAAAATTCTGGATCAAGTCTTATAATTTTTTTCCACATCAAAGCTGTAAAACAAGTATAGGATTTTGCTGTTTGTGAATCTGCTCATAGTGATTAGGCAGTAACAATGCTGGCCATTTTTCTATTGCATTTCTTAGTGGATTTGGAGATTAGTTGTAGTTCCACATCACTGGTTAACCCCAGATACCTGAGTACAGATTGCAATACATTGAAGAGATAATTGATCAAAAAGCCCCATGGGAACCACAAGTTGAATTTATAAGAGAAGGAGCATCTTTATAAGGAAACGTTGGAGGCTCGATCATGGCGGATATAAGCTCTTTGAACTGTGACATGTTACGGAAAGTAAAGCAATTGGTCAACAAAGTGTAGCATAAACTTCACGGTGGGTAGGCATTCTGAAGTCTTGTTTGGCTTTAAGCAGAAAGGGTGCGAAACTTTGCATGACTATTCTACAGCACATGACCATGTATAACACATTACAGCACATTATTCGACATCACATTGCACTAATAGAAAACCCGCATAGCCTGTGGAAGGAGTTGGCCTGATCGACAGAGGAAGAAGATGGTGTGGTGATATTGTCACTGGATTGACAATCCAGATGCCCAGCTTTTGGGCTGATGGGGACACAAATTTAAATTCAATTAATAAAATCTGTAATATAAAACTACTCGCAATAATAGCGACCACGAAACCCTCACCGATTGGTGTAAAAAACCCATCTGGTTCACTACAGTCCTTTAGGGAAGGAAACCTGCCATCCTTACCTCACCTGGCCTGCATGTCACTCCAGCTCCACAGCGATGTGGTTAACTCTTAACTGCCCTCTGAAATGACCTAGCAAGACAGTCAGTTCAAGGGCAATTACGGATGGGCAACAAATACATGGTTCCCGCATTCTAAGAAAGGGAAAAAGAAATCACAAACATAACAACTTGTATTTAAATAGAATCTTGAATGTGCTTCAGAGGAGCATAATCAAACAAAATTTGACGCTGAATCACTTAAGGAGACATTAGAAGGGGTTGACCAAAAGCTTGATCGAAAGGCGTAGGTTTTGAGGAATGCCTTAAAGGAGGAAGGAGAAGTAAAGAGACGGGGTTTAGGGAGAGTTTTACAGAGCTAAGGGTCGAGGCAGCTGAAGGCCCAGCCACCAAAGGTGGAACGATTAAAGTCAGGGGTGCTAAAGAGGCTAGATTGGAGGAGCACAGACATCTTGGAGGGTTCTACTGCTGTTAGAGATAGGGAAGAGTGAGGATATGGAAGGATTTGAAAACAAGGATCAGAATTTTACAATTAAAGCATTGATTAACCAGAGCTAGTTCAGGTCAGTCAGCATGGGTGAATGGAACTCTGTGCAAGTTAGGGGTCTAGATGTCCTCAAGCTTACAAAGGATAGAATGTGGGAGACCAGTAAAGAGTGTTTTGGAATAGTCAAGTCTAGAGGTAACAAAGGCATAAATGAGGGTATCAATAGAAGATTGGTTGAGTCAAACATCAGTGGTGTTTTGGAGGTGGAAATGGACAGTCTTACTGGCACTCAGATATGTGGTTGGGAGCTCATCTCGTGGTTGAATATGACACCAGATGAGAAGCCCTGTTCAGCCTCAAACAGTTGTCAAGGAGGGTGATGGAGTCAATGGCTAGGGAATGACCCTTTCTGGTCACCTGTAATCTTTTGTCCCTTTGTATTTCTCCATTTCTGCTAGATGGCCATTCAGAGCTGCTCCGTGGACTTCTGTTATCTCTGTGAACTGGAAACTCTACACAGGTGAATTTGAACAGGTAGTGTTGGCAGGCTGCTTAACCAGAGTATGACTCAATACTGCCCTTGAACCATACCTTTACCCAGGGAGAATTCACTGGAGATTGATAGGGAATGGGAATCTTCATAGCATATTTTTCCATATGAATTATAGCACCTGCATCACCCCGGCTGAGATTCGTTAATTTGTTGAGGATTAATCTGGGACTTTCATAGTCTATATGGCTTGGTACAATACCAACTGTTGCATTAAATAACTAAGCCACCAGGGGTAGCTGTCATTCTATGTATTCCTTTAATTATCAGTGTCAGCTTTAACATGGTTTCAAGTGTGGTTACCAAGGGTCCCCTGATTCTCTACTTATAACACTCCATGTTTGGTAAACTGTGAATTGTTGGCAACACGTTAGATGAACATCAGCAACTTGCATTTCTATAACATCTTAAACTAGTAAAAAGAGCACCATAAACCAAAATTTGACACCAGCCACGTAAGGAGATATTAAGACAAATGGCTAAAAGTTCGGCGAAAGAGGTAGGCTTTAAAGACAGTCTTAAAAAAGGAGAGAAGTAGGTGGAGAGGAGGAGAGGTTTAGAGAAGGAATTTCTGAGCTGAGGGTCTAAGCAGTTGAAGGTGTGATCACCATTGGTGAAATTTCCAATGTTAAACCATTAAACCAAAGCTTCAAACATTCCATGATGTCATACTTCAAGGTTGTCACTTTATCAAAAACATTGGGCAGAATATTACTGGCCCCTGCATGTTGGGCTGGGATGTCTCCTCAATGTAGTCCTACCACCGAGGAACTTTCCCAACAGCAAGCTGCAAGCTTGATTGACTGCACCAGATGGATTTGCAGAATTATAGGTCCTATTAAGGACCATTTTATAGGGTCCCCAGTATTTTGTCAACAGTGGCTGCCAAAGGCTTTGCACCCAAGGGGGAACCACGGGCATGAAAGACAGTGTCTGCATCCAGCGATGGCCCCTGGAAGGGGGATCCACTTCAACCCTCAGGCCCCCTGATCTTTTTATTTTTAATTTGGATATTAACAAGAAGAGAGATATGTTGCTGAAGCTTTTCATTTTATTCTCATCAGGGCTAACATAAGAATGCCAAACGTCAAATGTTCACAACAATTTATGCTACAGGAGAAAAGGGTGCTGATTGGTTGGCAAGTCGACTCTGATTGGCTGAGATGCTGCCACAGAGAAAACAGTGGAAAACAAAAGGCTCCTCAAGCTCCCGGATAATTCAAAAAAGGTACAAGGTTTGAATATATTCCTTTTGCTTGCAGAGAATGGGTCCCAGTGTATGAATATATGTCACTTCTAGAAAGCAATGAGCTACATTTCAAGCATGACTGACTACCTTAAATTGGTTGTTAGTGTAGCAATTAATGCACTCAGGATTGTTCGGCAAGTGCTGCCCAATCACAGAATCACATAAAACAGTGGACATTTTGTTTTGGAATTTGGAAGCATGGGCTAGTTGAACATGGTCTGTACTTTGCCTATTACGAACAACCAATGGAACATGCTGCCTGATTCGACCTGTTAATTGCTGGGACACATGGCCTACATTCATGGCATCAACCCAGTACTAAAATTCATTCTCAATGTTTCCTATGTTTAATTTCCTCATCCGGAGGTTTCCGACCTGTTTTAGCAGTGCCCACCTCTCCCGGCCCTCAGCAGCATCAGTGTTAGGTGATATAGTTTGAAGTCAGGATGGTGTATGGCTTGGAGGGGAGCTTACTTGTGGTGGTGTTCCCATGATTTAACTGCCCTTACCCTTCTAGGTGGTAGAAGTCACTGGTAAAATGGATAAACTAGACCCACTACTAGTAAGCAAGGGCTCAGGACCTTCTTTTCACCCAAGATTGGGGCCCCGCAGCCTGTGGTGAAATTCAGCCCTTAAGTTCAGGTTTTCTGCTTTTTAATTGTAAACCAGCAGTGATATACAAACCAATTCCCCAGGGGCCAAATCTCCACAGATCGTCAAAAAAAAAGCCATATGGTTTTCATTCTTCTCGATGGAGTAATATTCCGAAATTGCAATGGAATAGGAAGGCTTCTATTTATTTCCATCTTGTCTTGCAGTACCACCAGGTCTTGCGCTATCCTGTGGTCTGACTCCAATGGCTTAGTTCAGCCTCTTCATTAGTTTCCACCAGTACGGCAGTCAAAAACTAGAGGCCATAAATATATGATAGTCACTAATAAATCCAACAAGGAATTCGGAAGAAACCTTGTTACTCGGAGAATGATGAGAGTGTGAAATTCATTACCACAAGGAGTAATTAAGGCAAGTAGCATGGCTACACTAAAGGGGAAGCTTGATGAGCACATGAGGGTAGAAGGCACAAAAGGAGCTACTGAGAGGGTTGGATGATGCAGAGTGGGAGGAGGCTTGTGAGGAACATAGCACCAGCATAAACCAACTGAGCTGAATAGCGTGTTTCTGTGTTGTAAATCCCATGTAATTCGTTTATGCAATCTTTTCATTTTATTATCAGCTGCAACGTTAAATGGGATTGGGATTGCTAAGAGAAAAAAATTTAAAAAAAGACAGATTTGCATTCATATAGCACCTTTCATAGCTTCGGGACATCCAACAGTAACTCAATAAGACTCCTTCGACAGCACTTTCCAAATCAGTGACTTCTACCACCTAGGAGGGTAAGGGCAGTTAAATCATGGGAACACCACCACACGTAAACTCCCCTCCAAGCCATACACCATCCTGACTTCAAACTATATCATCGTTCCTTCACTGTTGCTGAGCCAAAACCCTGGACCTCCTTTCCAAACAGCGGTGAGGGTGTACCTATGCCACACGGACTGCAGCAATTCAAGAAGGCAACTCACCACCACCTTCTCAAGGGCAATTAGGGATGGGCAATAAAAATGCTGGCCCAGCCACCGATGCCCATGTCCTGTGAAGGAATAAAAATGTTTTAAAATCCCAATATGATTTACAGGCAATGAAGTACTTTTCAAAATGTAGCTGCTGTTGTAATGTAGGAAATGCAGCTGCCAATTTCCACACAGCAAGTTCACAGACAGTGTGTGCATGACAGCGAAACACTTCTCTGACTCGGATATCCTCAACAAATTACCTTATCAGAATAAAATGTTATGTTTTCTATAAGGCACCTTTTGTTAAATCAAATAAAAACCCCAAGATAGGGTATAGTTGAAATAATCTCCCAATAATCCTGCTAAAATGAGTGACATTACATTACATTTTCCTACTTGAGGAGATTGTATACTCTGTCCTTCTTCACTTCTCTGAATGAATGGAACTTATTACATGAACCATCAGGCTATGTCTGTGGTGCAATTTAAAAGCTGCAAATATATTCAAATATTACAACTCGCCCAGAAACATAAATATGTGATTAGTTGGGAAGAGCCAGCCAGGAGTGACTGACACTTTGCAAAAGTCCCTTTCCTTGCTTTCAACTTGATTTCCTGAAATATTTCAGGGCAATAAGCTTATTGCTTCTCCTTCTAATTACACGTGCAGCATTGTGAAGGGAAGGCAGAAATCATATGAGCAGTTATATGGATTTTCACACCTCTCTGGTCCCTGGGTTTCTGGTTGTTGCTAATGATAGTAGTTACAAGAGAACAGAACCTGAGGCAATATTTACGAAAGGTCAGACAGGTTGGAATCACAGCCGGAATATGGCATTCCAGGCTATTGTGAAAGAATGCAAACTCTATTAATGTGCGAATGGCTCCCCAATTAATTAAGACCTTTCATTCGACAGACTCCATGTTCATCTATCAACATACCTGTAACCAAGCTTTTTTTTAAAATTCCCTAGACTTTGCTTTAATTTATTTTCAAGTAGGATTTTTTTTCCTTCCTGCTCCAAATTTCTCTTCTCGCTTTAAGTTCTTGATTGCTGCAGGGACAAGGTTTTATGGAGTAGCAACCTCTCACCCACACACTGTTGAGTGGTCAATCTCCATGTCTGAGCCTGAACAATGAGTTTCAGAAGGTTTTGGGGAGGAATTGCAAACAATTGCAATCCTGTCCTCACTTATAACATCCTGTGAATTAATTAGCAGGGAGTCATAGAAATCATAGACAGAGATACTCAACTACACCCACTTGAATGCTGGAAATCCGAAATTAAAAACAAAAAGTGCTGGAAAAACTCAGCAGGTCTGGCAGCATCTGTGGAGAGAGAAACAGAGTTAACGTTCAGAACTGAAGAGAGGCAGGAAGGGCACAGTTCTGAAGAAGAATCGTATTTGACTCGAAACATAAACTTTGCTTCTCTCTCCACAGATGCTACCTGGCCTGTTTCTTGTTTCTAAGGCTTTCTGTTTTTTACTCCCAACTTCCGTGCTTTCTCCATAGCCTTATTTACCAGTATTTATTTGTCTTATTCCCTTCTGAAAATTTCTATTTAATCTGCTTCCACCTTCCTTTCAGGCGTAACTGACAGCAGGAAAAAATTAGTTTTCATGTTCCCTTTGATTCTTCTGCCAATCATCTTAGATCTTTGCGATCTGGTTAGCGACCCTCCCGTTCTAAAACCATAGCGTGCCCATCAACTGAGCGGTAAGCACACGCTTTCATCCTTTGCCTCTGATTCCAAATCAAGTCTAACAATACCCCCCCTTTGCATACGTTGACAGTCATCCTTGTCTTTTCCTCCCTATGCAAAAAAAAACCGTCATCAATTGCAAAACTGTCAAAGCTAAGCACCTAATCCATATGACAAGCTTTCTGACACATTTAATGCCAAGTAGATTAACCTGTTGACACAGAAATCATTATTTCTCAAGTCAAACTTGGTTACCGATTTATTTTCAGATTTTTTTTGCCATCTTACTTTAACACATAACCGATCGTGAGTGCCGCAATTTGAAAATTTACCCTCTAAAATGTAAAAAGAAAGAAAAGCTTGCATTTCTATAGCACCTTTAATAACCTCAGGACGTTCCAAAGTGTTTTTTTTTACAGCCAATAAAGTACTTCTGAAGTATGGATACTGTTGCAATTCGAGGGAAGCATGGCAGCCAAAACAGGCAACGGCATCTCCCACAAGTAGCAACACAAAAAGTAATCAGATCAACCATATTTGATTGATTCTAATTGAGGGATAAATATTAGCCAGGACTGTAGCGGCCTCCCCTGCTCTTCTTCAAAATAGTGCCATGGAAACTTTTACGTCCACCGAGGAGGATAGCATAATGAAGTCTTGTGGTGAAGCATGTAGTGGCCCTGCCTCTGAGCCAGCAGCTCCGGGTTTGAGTCCTATCCTAGGACTTGATGACCAAGGAGGGTGCATTCGTAACCTGGCCAAACAGGTTGAGTATCGACCTGCAAGTTCTCCCAACACACGCCAATGGCAGGCAGTAAGAGTGGGAGAGATTCCTGGCCACCCACGTGATGGAATGAGTGATGGAGTCTCTGCCAGTACTATCCATAGCTCCAGACATTCAAAGCGCACATCACCACAGCAACTCAGACTTCCTGAGTGAAGTGTAACACGCCACCTGAAAGGTGTCTCTCTTGTTGAGAGTATCCTCACGGCCATCGATGACAAGCCGACAATTCATATTTGCGGACGTTCCATCTAGGGATGTTAATTCTCTAGGAAAATTCAACCTCTTTGACTCCTCTTCTGAAGCCATCCTAAAATGCCTTGCAATTCCCCTCAGTGATTCTTATGTTCATCAGATATCCAGATAGGTCATAGGATCAGGAAGAGGCATTCAGGCCCTCAAACATGTTCCTTCATATAATTCAATCCTGGATGATCAGTGCTTCAAGTCGATTTACCTGCCATTTATCCAAAAAACATCGCACCATACACTTATCTAACAAAACCCTGTCACTCATACTCCTGAAGCTCCAGTTTCCCCCAGTACGCACATTTGCGTCAGAGATATGGCAATACTGCCATCAGGGCAAAAGGTAAAGCTGAAGCATTTGCAACAATCTTCAACCAGAAGTGCCAAGTGGATGATCCATTTCGGCCTCCTCCAGAAGTCCCCAGCATCACAGATGCCAGTCTTCACCCAATTCAATTCACTCCACGTGATATCAAGAAATGGCTGAAGGCACTGGATACTGCAAAGGCTATGGGCCCTGACATTATTCTGACAAAAGTACTGAAGACTTGTGCTCCAGAACTTGCCGTGCCCCAAGCCAAGCTGTTCCAGTACAGCTACAACACTGGCATCTACCTGGGAATATTGAAAATTTTCCTGGATGTCCTGTACACAAAAAGCAGAACAAATCCAACTCGGCCAATTACCACCCCAACAGTCTACTCTCAACCATCAGTACAGTGTTAGAAGGGGTCATTAACAGTGATATCAAACAGCATTTGCTTAGCAGCTCATTGAGGCTCAGGTTGAGTTACGCGAGCGTCTCTCAGATCCTGACCTTGGTTCAAACAAGGACAAAAAGGCTGAACTCCTGAGGTGAGGTGAGAGTGACTGCCTTTGACATCAAGGCAGCATTTGACGGAGTGTGGCATCAAGGAGCCCTAGCAAAACTGGAGTCAATGGGAATCAGCAGGAAAGCTCTCCGCTTGTTGGAGTCATACCTAACACAAAGGAGGATGGTTGTGGTTGTGGAGGTCAGTCATCTCAGTTCCAGGACATCACTGCAGGAGTTCCTCAGCGTAGTGTCCTCGGCCAAACCACCTTCAGCTGCTTCATCAATGACCTTCCTTCCACCATAAGGTCAGAAGTGGGGATGTTCGCTGATGATTGCACAATGTTCAGCACCATTTGTGACTCTTCAGATACTGAAGCAGACCATGTCCAAATGCAGCAAGACCTGGACAATACCCAGGCTTAGGCTGACAAGTGGAAAGTGTAATTTGCGCCACACAAGTATCAGGCAAGTAATGTTTGTGCCACAAAACTGCCAGGCAATGACCATCTCCAACAAGCGAGAACCTAACGACCACACCTTGACCTTCAATCACAGAATGTTATGGTGCAGAAGGAGGCCTTTCAGCCCATTGTATCTTTACCAGCTGTCCAAACAAGTGTTATTATTCTCCTGCCTTTTCCCCCTACTTTTGCACATTGTTTCTATTCAAATAACCATCTAATTCCCTCTTGAATGCCTTGATTGAACCTGCCTCCACCACTCTACCAGGCAGTGCATTTCAGACTCGAACCACTCGCTGTGTGAAGAAGTTCTTTCTCACATCACATTTGCTTCTTTTTCAAATCACTTTAAATCTGTGCCCTCTCATACTCGATCCTTTGACGAGCGGGAACAGTTTCTGCCTATCTACTCTGTACAGCTCCCTCGTGATTTTGAACTCTTCTAAAAAAATCTCCTCTTAGCCTTCTCCTCACTGCGGAGAACAGTCTCTTCAATCTATCTTCATAACTGAAGTTTCTCATCTCTGGGACCATTCTTGTAAACCTCTTCTGCACCCTCTCCAATTCATTCACATCCCTCCTATAATGTGGCACCGAGGACTGTACACAATACTCCAGCTGAGGTCCAAATAGTGTCTTATATAAGCTCAGCATAATCTCTCCGCTCTTGTACTACACCCAGGCCTGTCTGCTCCTGCACACGCTTATGAATTGTACCCCTTATTTATATTGCTTTTCCATGTTCTTCCTACCAAAATGCAAGACCTCACACTTCTCTGCATTGAACTTCGCCTGCCACCTATCTGCCCACTTCACCAATTTGTCTATATCCTTTTGAGTTTCTGTACTGTCCTCTTCACAGTTTAATGCTTCTATGTTTCATATCATCCACAAACTTTGAAATGGTCCCTGGCACACCAAGATCGAGATCATTAATATACATCAGGAAAAGCAAGGATCTTAATACTGGACACCGGAGAACTCCACTACAAACCTTCTTCCAGCTCGAAAAAATATCCATTGACCATTACCTTCTGGTCCCTAATACTCAGCCAATGTTGTATCCACATTGCTATTGTCCCTTTTATTCCATGAGCTATAACGTTCTTCACAGGTCTGTTGTGTGGAACCGTATTGAATGCCTTTTGAAAGTCCATGTACACCACATCAACAGCATTGCCCTCATCAACCCTCTCTGTCACCTCTTCAAAAAACTCCAGCAAGTTAGTTAAACATAATTTCCCCTTTAGAAATCCATGCTGGCTCTTCCAAATCAACCCACATTTTTTCATGTGACTATTAATTCTATCCTGAATTATCGTTTCAAGAAGCTCTCTCACCACTGAAGTTAAACTGACTGGTCTGTAATTTCTGGGCTTATCCTCACAACCTTTTTTGAACCATGACATCATGTTTGCAATTCTCCTGTCCTCTGGCACCTCCCCTGAGTCTAGGGAAGACTGAAAGATTACGGCCAGTGCCCCTGCAATTTCCACCCTCCCTTCCTTCAATATCCTTGGATGCATCTCACTCAGTCCCAGTGGCTTGTCAACTTTAAGCATCAACAGTTTATCCAACACTTGCTGCTTATCAATTTTGAACCCTCCTAGTGACAGAGTTTCCTCGTCCCTGTCACCATGGGCAGGACTTTCCTGTCGGCAAGTGGGGGGTGCGGGGCACGCATGCCGATGCTTAAAATGACGCGCGGTGAATTCGGGCGGAACCCCTGATGTCACCGCGCCCCATTTAGATTTTCAGGAAGACGAGGGGTGCAGCAAACTCAGCTGCGGGCCCGCCGACCTGTCAATGGCCACTTGAGGCCATTGACAGAGTAATTACACTAATTAATGGGCCTGCATGAGGGGACATGTCAGGGAAATTTTATTTGTCTATTTTTAGCCTTTTTACATTTAGAGCCGATCTCCCTGAGGCAGCACTTAGCCTCAGGGAAATGAGTGCGCTCTGTCGTGCGCATGCGCACGCCCATGTAAAATGGCGCTGCGCCCCCAACTGGGGGCGCCAATCGGAAGCACACCTGTGTGCACCCACCCTTCAACCTCGCCACCCGACGGGGAGGGGGGGGGGGGGGGGAATCCTGCCCCATGGCACCTTCTCATGTGCTCTTAGGGATGGACAATAAATGCTGGCCTAGCCAGTGATGATCACATCCTGTGAAGGAATTTAAAAAAAAGAGTTGCAGGATTCTGCTACCCTTTTGTGTGAACAAATGCTCCCTGATCCCCATCCTACTTAGCCTAGCTCTAATTTTAAGATCATGTTCAATCATTCCTGACTACCCCTCCCCTGGAGCAAATCATTTCTCCATGCCTACTCTATCAAGAGTATTTAACCTTCTAAATAATCATTCCGATCATTCCTCAATTTTCTCCACTCGAGGGAAAACAAACCAAGTTTATGCAACTTCTCAGGAAAATACCGCTGAAGTAGAGATGAGCCATGATCTAATCGAATGGCAGAGCATGCCTGAGGGGCTGAATGGCCCCCTTTCTGCTCCTAATTAGATTCTAATTGATGTGTGCATACCCAGGGCACAGACACAGTTTCTACTCACAAGCTGCAGCATGGGAGGATGGGGTGGGCTGTCATGCTCCTCAAAAGCACTGAATAGTCTTGTAATATGCTTTGTTGATTATTATGGCTTCTCTTTAAGATGCTTTACCCGAGGGTGGGGGGTGTGGTGGGGGAGGGGGGAGGTGCGGTGGAGGTGTAGGATGATGTGGAAGGAATGAGCTATATTTTACTCCTATGGGGAATTAGATAATAGGTTGTGGTGGCTGTTCTCTACGGTTCTGTTGTAGGGTGGCTGAGTTATGCTATTGATGATAGGCTTGATCTGCAGACACTTCTTTGGTGGGAACATTAAGTTAATTTAAAATATACTCAGCAGCAATTACATGTGTGCCTTCAACTCCAACTCTTTCTCTACACTGGCTGCAATGGTAGCCAGCGCTACTCTCCTATTGGTTACTACAAATCATGTGATCTTGCCTAACAAGCATTATTCTTAAAGGTACATTACACACTAAATAAAACCAAAATTACTACATTCCTCCCCCTTTAACTCGGCTTTACATATTATATTTACAAGTACATATTTTTCAAGCCAACGTAATATTTACACTGGGTGAGGAATTTACAAGTTCAGTCTTTCAGGGGGTTTCCTGGTACGTGTGGAATGTCGCAGCTCCACAACTTCAGATTCTTTATCAGGAACCTCCTTGTCTGAACATCAGGTGCTTCAGTGGGCACTTACTGTTCTGTATCCTCAACTCTTACAGGAACATCAGACATGTCAGTCCTGGGTTGAGCATCCTCAACAAGAAACATCGAGCTGGTGGAACCAAATCTTGGTGATTTGTCACTCTCTTCCTTAAATGGTCCACATGTTTACAAATGATCTGCCCTTCCACCTCCACGTGGTGAGATTTAGGTCCAGTCACCACACTTATTTCACCTGGTAACCACTTTGGTCCTTCCCCAAAGTTTTTCCCATATACTGGCTCTCCCACAGTAAATCTCCTCTCACGACTATGCCAGTCGTGTCTCGTTTTCTGGCTTCCCCAACTCCTTTCCACCTTCCCCTCCAAATTCGGCATTATTAAGCTCAACCTCATCCTGAGATGGTGCTTCAACAATAACTCCACATGTGTGCCACCGGTTGTTGAGTGAGGGGTGATCCAGTAATGAAAAAGAAAGCGTGCTAGCTTGGTTGCCAAGGAATCACCAATTAGTTTTCTCATGCCTGCCTTGGATGTTTGAACAGTCCTTTCAACCAGTCAGTTTGAGGAAGGGTAGGTAGGGTGCAGTTTTCACAAGAGTGATAACATTGAAGCTGATAAACCGTTGAAACTCAGCACTCGTAAATGCCGCGCTGTTATTCTGATAGTCTGTGAAAGGCAAAAAAACTGATGTAGTTTCTCAATTGTCGCGGCTGATGTTGGTGACTTCACTTCATGTACGTCAAACCAATTTGAATAGACGTCAACAATGGGCAGAAACGTTACTCCCAGGAAAGGTCCAATCTACCTGAACACCACCATGAGCTTAACACAACTGTCACTGCCAACTTTTGCAGTTGCTGATATTGCACACAGTGCTTTACTAAACTCTCTGGGCTGAATTTTCCATTCATCTTGCGGGCAGGGCTGACCCAATCGTGGGCGGGCGCGGAGCTGATCGCCACCGGCGATCCAGGCCGCGCCGCCATTTTGCGCGTGTGGGCCAGTTAAGGCCTTGCCCAGTACATTTCACATTCCCATGGAGAGCGGGAATTTCAAAATTTGCGGCGGGCGTGCACAGACCACCCATTCCAATGGGGAACTGGCAGTCTGTATAAAGAAAGGCCAGGCAGCCTCCTTTAGGCTGCTCGCCATGGCCAGCTCCAGGTGCAGGGGGGGTCTGCACGGTGGGGTCCGGAGGAAGACAGGCCTGAGGAAGAGGGCAGGCTGCAGGGTAGTCCACTGGGGGGGGGGGGGGGCAATGTGCCCCTCGCTTCTCTGATGCCTGCCTTGCTAGCTTTCTTGAGGAGGTGGCAGCACAGCAAGAGGTCTTGTTTCCCGAGGATGGGAGGAGGAGGGCCCCCACGTCATGAAGTGGACCTGGCAGGAGGTGGTGGAGGTGGTCAGCGCCCAAGATGCTGTCTGTCGAACAGGGACCCAGTGCTGCAAGCGCTTCAATGATTTGCTGCGCTCTGGAAGGGTTAGGACCATGTCGGCCTTGGCCATTTAATCCAACAAGTAGCCTTAGCCTTTGAGGATCCCCTCCCCCAACCATGTCTTGCTGTCATTACTGCATTGGCACACGCTGGGTGGGTAAACGGGTACTGACCATGCTTACATCAGCCTTAGTGGTGGAGGAGAAGATGGGTTCTCCCACAGCATATGTTGGTGTTTGTGGCATTTGAGTAGTCTGGGGGCAACCTGCAGGGGAGGCAGCTAGACACATACTCAGAACTCCAACACATGTCTTATTTTTGGCGATAAGATGGTGAAAGTGGAGCCTCAAGGTGTCGTGGCCAAGTGCCATCTGCTGGCATCGGCGCCGCACCTAGTTGTGCCTCCTTGCCATGGGCGCTAAGACCCGTGTGTTATTCAAAGTGATGGACGCCAAATGCATCCAAGGTGGCCATTGGGGGAGGGGGTTGGGACCAGCTGTATGTACTATCTTCTGGGGACTGATCACCAGTAGTGTGGACAGGAGCTGCTGGAGGCCTCAGATGGGCCACAGTGGTTGGGGTGCGGCGTGCACATGCAGAGTACATAAGCGATCAGCCCAAATAA
Organism: Carcharodon carcharias; assembly: GCF_017639515.1. Lineage (NCBI taxonomy): Eukaryota > Metazoa > Chordata > Chondrichthyes > Lamniformes > Lamnidae > Carcharodon > Carcharodon carcharias. The sequence goes on from NC_054473.1 coordinate 183,881,373, forward strand.
ATGGTGTTCTCTGTTCTGCAGGCAAAAACTGAACATAACACCCAAGCGCGTTTGCGCACTGGTGGTGGCCAGACCATGCTGCACACACTGACCCACTTCGAAGAGCAGGCCCTGGAGCTGGGGGGGGAGGCAGGCGGCCAGGTCAGCAGGTGCCGGTGAGGCTGGGGTCCAGCAACCAGGTATTTGAGGTCCACAGTCTCATCCACTCTGTCTCCCCACCATCCAAACCACTGATGGTTGCTGCAATCATTAATGCAGCAACATTGCTCATTCACTGACTGATACAGTCAGATGTGTGGGTCATACACAAAGGTCCCGCAGCCCCTTGAGGATGCACGTCTCTAGCACCTTCCAAAGTCACCTTATCCCATTCGTGACCACTATCCCCATGGCCTAACACGCCATGGCATCGCTGCTGCACATCCAAAGACTTATTGCATCTTAGGAGGGTTTGTACCTCCACCACCCTTTCAGCCTGTGCGCCCCACATTACTCTGTCCAAAATGTTCTCAGCACCTCATCTGTCAACCTCATGGCACTCAAATAAATGCCACCATGTTAGTCATTCCTGCGCCAAGGGGAAATGTTGCCTTCTCTCCACCTGTTCTATGCCCCTCATGAAGGTTTGAAGGTCAATAATGTGACCTGTCAATCTCCTGTGCTCCACGGCAAATGTCACAAACATATGCGATGATTCCTCATCACTCCAACTCTCCAAGCCAACATGCATCCAGGTCAGGAACCTCTGCACTCTCCCCACTCCAATTCCATCCCTCCCATGAAGTGCAGGTCACAACTGAATGCAGAAGTGTAGCTGTGGCCTCGACAGCGTTTTCTGCACTTGCAACATGACCTCCCTTTTCCTACATTCTAATCCTTGGCTAATAAAGGCAAGTCTGGCTTCGACATTGTTAAACACCTTATGTTCCTGTTCTGCTACCTTCTGCCCAGCAAGGTCCCTGTAATCGTCGTGACTTCCCACGGTCCTACCATTACTCATGTATTCCCATACCTTGTTTGTCTTGCCTAAGTACTTAACCGCACACTTATCCACATAACATTCCATGTGGCATTCCTTAGGCCCTCTGACCAACCTGTCTGTGTGCGCTTGTAATGTTTGGGCCTCCTCTTGACTATTTACTACCCCACCAATGTTCATCTCCTTAAGTTCTTGAAGGTTGAGCGTATTATGAGCCTGTGGGGGGGGTGGGGGGGTGGTGTGTGTGTGTGTGTGTGTGTGTGGAAAGGCATGAATTGTGTCAATAACTTAATGCTAACTGATCCACTGTCCTTGTTGTTCATTTCAGCATCGCCACCGCATGGCTGCCAGGAGGACGTCCAGAGTCCCCCTTCCACACCTGAGGGGCGTCAGTTGGCACAAGTGTCACATCCTTTTAGTGAGCCAGGCACCAGCACAGCGACTACCACGTCGTTGGGGAACATAACATCGGCAAGTGTCTCAGGGCACAGTGGAGAGGGCACTTCACAATCGCTGGAGGAGATGGCACGGACAGAGGGTGCCGATGGCGCCAGCAGCCGGCGGACTGCAGGGGACCAGGCACATGCTGAGTCGAGCAGCGATGATGTGCCTCTGGAGATGTCAGTCATGCAGCAGCTGCAGGACAAGTGGTCGGGTGTGCGGGAGCATCTGGCAGGGTTGTATGAGGGTGCGCTTCAGTTGGTCTCTGTGGTGGAGGAGTCCGGGCAGAGTGTCAGTGATGGCATGAACTCATGTCAGAGCATCAGCGTTTCTCCATTGAGATAAAAACAAAAAAACTGCGGATGCTGGAAATCCAAAACCTCCATTGAGAGGTTGGCGACTCTCATGGAGAGGGGCTTCCAACGGATTGATTAGCATCTGATTGGGTTACGCTCTGACCTGCATTAGCCCTCACAGCACTAATGGCCACAGGTAGTCATTCCCAATGTGGGAGATGTTCTGGGCACCAGGCATCGGCACTCAGTGCCCATCCATCTGCGGTGAGCAGGGAGGTCCAATGGGACATCACATCGGCGCAGCAGCTTCCTGTCATCGCTGCGGGCTCCTCTCAGGGCGCTCCGGATGAGGGCAGCAACTCCTCCTTCCCTCTGCCAGTGACCGTTACATCCATTGAGGCTGCGACAACTGGGGAGGTGCCAGTTCTGAAACTGGCCACTCCCTCCCAGGTGGGGCCATCACAGGCTCCACGGGCCAGAGGACGGCTGCTAAGGTCATCGAGGCCAACAGGACAGCAGAGTCAGCAGCTGTCTCATAAGCCACTCCGAGCGATGGGACAGCACCAAGACATAGCACCCACAAACGTAAGCATAAGGCACCTTGGACACACCACAGGTTTCTCACTGGTGCTTTTCTATTGCCCCTAGATTAGGGAATTTATTTTTGTCAACGTCGGAGCAACATTTTGTTTAGTTTTTGGTGGCACCATCGGATGGATGGGAATCAAGTCCACGTTTGTTACCATGGCTGAGGGTGTTTCCTTTTTTCTGCATTTGTATGTTTCACAGACGTATCATGAGTGTTTGAGTGGACATTGATGTTTCTGTACTAAGCCCTTAGTTGCAGCTGATCAGGTGGAAGATGTAGCACCTAAGTGCCACGTGTGGATGTGCCAGGCAATGCTGGTCCGGCAGATCCATGTGTGTGGAGCTAGCTGAAGGTTCGTTGGATTAAATTGTCCCGGGTGTCCCTGCCTCCTTGGTGTAGTTGCGGGTCAGCGTGCTGCCCCTCATCATCGCCCTGTGCTTCCTTATCCTCTGAGCCACTGCTGGATTCATCATGTGCAGCTGCATCCACTGTGTCAATATCTTCATCGTCAACTGCCTCCCTCCTTTCCAGCGCAAGAATGTGCAGCGTGCAGCATGCAACCACTATCACAGAGACACGATCTGGAGAGTACTAGAGTGTGCCTCCTGAACAGTCCAGGCATCGGAAGCACATCTTGAGAAGACCGATGGTTCTCCCCACCATAGCCCTTGTGGTGCCCTGGCTCCTATTGTACCGCTGCTCAGCTTCTGTTCTTGGATGGCGGAGACGGGCATTGAGCCACCTTCTGAGGGGATAGCCCTTGTCACCCAGCAGCCATCCATCCAGCCGGGCTGGAGCACTGAAGAGCCTCAGCACCTGGGAGTGTCTGAGGATGTAGGCGTCGTGGGAGCTGCCTGGGTACCTTGCACAGACTTGTAGAATCAGCATCCTGTGGTCACACACTATCTGCACGTTCATGGAGTGGAAGCCCTTCCTGTTGACGAAGGCATTGGGCTCACCTGCTGGCACCTTGATGGCCACATGTGTACAGTCTATAGCACCCTGGACACGGGGGAAGCCAGCAATGGCCGCGAAGCCTCTGACTCGCTGTGTCTGACTTGCCTGGTCCCGGTGGAAGTGGATGAAAGTCAAAGCAAATCTGAACAGAGCATCTGTAACCTGCTTGACACAAGTGTGTAGAGCTGATTGGCAAAGATCACCCACCGAGCCCTGGAAGGAGCCAGATACATAGAAGTTGAGGGCAACTGTGACCTTCAGAGCCACTGGCACAGGGTGTCCGCCCACACAGTTAGGAGCGATCTCAGGGCTAATCATCTGACAGATATAGTTGACTGTCTCCCTTGACAGTTGGCATTGCACCTCAGTCATATTGAGGTAGCTGCTTCACCGCCTGTATACCCTGGCAGCAGGATAGTGGCATCTTCTGTGGCCCCTTTACCTTGGACAACCTCTTGGCCCTGCGCCCCTTGTGCCTGCGCCTGGCCTCCCAAAGGTGGCTCCCCTGGAGGCTGATTGTCCAATCCTGGCCTCCTCCTCATTCCAGCCCTCCCTTCCTCCTCAGAGGAGCTGCCTCCAGCGGACATGTCAGAACCCATACCCAGGCTAAAGGGAGGCCTCCGGAAAGCTGCAGGCCTGATAAAGATTACTGTCTGCAGACTGGTGAGCTGAAGCTTCAAAGTACAGAGAAAGCTGCTGGAAGTCGATCTGAACTGGTACAGATCACACAGGCAAGTATAAAACACTTGCTGCAATAAATACTTCAGATAAAACATTAACAACTGCCCGGAGCCCACATATCCCGCCCGGGGATGAGTTTTGTTAAAAAGTCCCTTACCCGCCTGCCCGTTGTGCCCGTGCTCCAAGCCGAAGATCACACGGGTGCCTGAAAATCAGCATCGATTGCCAAGTTATGGACCTTAGCTAGCCCTGTAATTAATGGCGGGCGCACGTCAAACTTCATCGCGTGCTTTCCCAGCTAAATATCGCGATGGCGCGCGGTGATGTCGGGACGCTCGCCCGATGTGAGCACGCGCCATTTTAAGCACTGACGTGTGGGGCCCACCACCCAGACGTCATCCGGAAAATTCTGCCCTCTATTTCACCATCCATCCCAGGCCACCATAGATAGTTGCGGGCTGTGGTCTTTATTCGGAAAATTCCTGGGCGGGCACTGTGTAGTCCAATTAAAAGTGGCTCCCTTCCCTTTGAAGGAACTATCACTCGTGACCCCCACAATAAGATGCCACCCTGCCTGGCTATTTCATGTCTTCCATTGAAATACGGCTTCATTTCATGAGATATGGGCTCCTGTGACCAACCATGTACCATTTGTTCTCGTTCTTGGGATAGGACTGGGTCCCGACTTGTCCAGTCTCTGATCTGTCGAGCACCTATCATCGAGGAATCTAAGAAATTGAACAGCAAAACAAGTTCCTGTGGAACTGGGACGTGCTCATCATTTTCTTGTAACGACAAATTACTAAGGGCATCGGCGTTTGCGATTTGATCGCCAGACCTATGTATGAAAGTGTATTCGTATGCTGCCAGAATTAAAGCCCTGTTAGTATTTCTGTACCTTCTTTCTCCCTGCCTCCTCCTTTTTAGCGCAGACTTTAATCTCGACCTTTTTGACTTCACTATTGGCCAGACTTCTCTCAGATGCAAGCTCAACTTGTCTGAGCTCAATGGTTGAGTCTCCTAAAACTTCATCACCTGTCTGCTTCTTGGAAAATTCTGTGACTTTTGCTTCCAAAGCCTCTTTGGCTTCATTTAGCTGATTCTTCAGCTCTTCCATCTCTTTTTTTTGTTTGTTTGCTGCCTCCTGGAAAATTGAGCATTGTTGTGTCTTCTCTGCCAACTCATTCTTCAAGTTGTTCAGAGAGGTGCTGAATGCTTTCTGTTTCTCTTCATACTTTTCCAGAGGTACAAACTTTGACCTGAGGGAATCCTGTCGTGTGTGAAGGTCTTTCAACAGGTTTTCTTTTCCCCTGCGAAGGTTGCTCACCTCATCTCAAACTCTGTCGTCAAGCAGGGTCTCTTCAAGTTCCTTCTGTTATTCTGCCAGGTTTTGGCTTAAGACAGCCTGTATTTCTTCAGGTTGTTGAGTCCTTACACACTCCTTTTTCAGAACATGAACATTTCCAACTTCCTTTTGGAATCTCAGTGGCCAATCAAGGTTGATTTCCCTTAGCCACATTCAGCCTAGAAGGCTTGGTCCTTTGCCTCTCAGTACTAACACAGGTAGCTTTGCTGATTGGCTTCTATAAGGGACAGTTACTCTGCTTATGCCTTTTACTTGAATGTCTTCACCCATGTATGTTTTTAGGATGGTGGCTGTTTCTTCTAAGTCTAATTGAAATTCGCCAATATTCAAAAACCTGAAGGTATGTTCCCCAATTAGTGTCGTAGAAGCTCCTGTGTCCATTTCCATTTTAACAGGTCTGCCATTTACTTTCACTGTGTCACATATTGGCTCTATCTTTTCAACTTTCAGATTAAGCAACGAGCAAATGTCTGAATTTGTTGTTTCAGGATCTTCTAAATTGTAGATTTCATTGGGCTTCTTCTTTTGTTTACAAGCCTGCTTGAATCTACCCCTGCATTGCCTCATTATATATCCATTTCTGTGGCAATAGTAACATTCAATTTGCTTTTAAATGCCAATTGCTAAAAGACTGATTGTTTCCACCTCTATCAAATTATTCTTCAATTTCACTGCCAAATTATTTTCCTTTATTCTTCAGCTAGTGGGGGTTGCTTCCCGCTTTTTGGCAGAGTCTTGCTTTTTCACACCTCTTTCGGTTCAGGTTTCCTGCCCAATGTGGAGGATGGCACCATTTTGCGCACCCTGTATTGCTTTTGAATCTCTTACTGCGCTTTCCATGACCAGCGCTATCTCCAAGCCTTCTTGATATCCAGATTCACTTCAAACAATATCCTTTTCTGAATAGTGTCCTCTCTCACACCGCATACTAAACGATCTCTGAACATGTTGTACATAGTTGTGCCAAACTCACAATGTTCCATTAGCTCCTTCAAATTTGCCACCTAGCATGCAATTATCTCACCTGGGGCTCAGATTCATGAATTAAACCTGAACATCTGCATCATGACTGAGAGCTTTGGTCATCAAAATTCTTTGAATCTGGGGCACTGGATGCCATCAAACTTCGAATCAAGCTGTAGGTTTTCCTCCCGCAAATACTCAAGAGGATTGCTCGCCTCTTCTCTTCCCCCATAATCTTGTCCACTTGAAAAAAGAATGTGAGGCATTCTGTGTATTGAGACCAATAACCTGTGGTGGGTTCAAAAGGATCAATTCTCCCAAGTTGTGGCATTTTGAGAGGGGATAACTTCTTCAATTCTAATGAAGCTTGCTAATTACAACCACAGGGTGAGGTGTAGTGCCGATTTATTTTTAACTTGATTTCTCCTGTTAAATTCTGTTTTCCTTGTCGCCAGTTTGTGGCAGGGTGGCCGAGTTGTGCTATTACTAACAGAGTTGATCTGCAGACACTTCTTGGGTGGAAGTTTTAAGCTTATTTACAATATAATCAGCAGCAACTGTGTGCTTTCGACTCCAACTCTATCTCTATACCGACTGCAGAGGTAGCCCGTGCTACTCTCCTATTGGTTACTACAGATTATGTGATATTGCCTAACAAGTATTATTCTTAAAGGTACATTACACACTAAACAAAACCATAATTACTACAAGTTCTCCCTCAGGTTTATTTGCTCTGCCTGCTTTGGTTTTTCCAAACTGACTGGGCTCTGTTATGGAGCCAAATTGGCCAAATGTTTCTAATGGGATGTTAGATTATGAGGACACTGTGGATAGTCACTCATGCACTCATGCTGTTTCCATCAGGAAGGATGGGACAATGGCTATCTCCAAAGGCTTGACTGACTTTCTTCATGTGTGAGCCCAGGTAGGGAGTGCCTGTATGGAGGATGTCGAGTGTTTATGCAGGTGTGTACTATTTATCAGGGGTCCCCCAACAATGGTTATGAGCAGAAATCCTAACTGATTCTCTTTAATCCTAATCCTTGGAGTCTAAGGGAAAATACAGTTCCTGCCCCACCTACTAAATCCAATGGTCCAACTTATATCAGCCAAATTAACACAGTCGGAGATTTAAACCTGGGATCCAGTTTTTTGGTGTACCTGCCAAGTTTAGCAACAGTATAGCACTTTTGGCTTAATAGCTAGCAACTGCTACATTGTGAAAGGGCAGAAACCAAAACTGAGCAATGCTCAAGGCCAGGTCCTCACTAAAAAGAAAGAACTTGTATTTATATGGAGCCTTTCACAATCTTCCTCCCTTGATTCTCTCCCAATGCCTAGTGGCACATGAGGCAGATGAAGCACACATTTCTGCCTGCTTCTATGGCTACTTTTTCATGGGGCAGATCACCATCCTGTCTCCAGAGTTTGTAGCTTCAGAGGTGCCACTCTGCATCAAGCATGGCTGACCAGGAGATTCTCCTGCTCTTACCACCTGCCATAGGCAGGGTGCAAGGATTTACAGTTTGATAGTTAACCTTTTTTGCCACGTTCTGAATGCACCTTCCGTGGCCATCAAGTCCTGGGGTGGAATTGGAAGCTGCAGCTTCTGCTTCAGAGGCGGGGACGCTACCCGTTGTGCCCTGAGACCTCTTTTTCATGATCTTAGGATGTCCCAAAGCATTTCATAGCCAATGAAGTCATTTTTCATTGTAGTCACTTTTGCAATGTAGGAGAAAATGTGCCAAATTGTGCACAGAAAGCTCCCACAACAGCAGTAAGATAATGACTAGATAATCTGTTTCAGTGACGTTGGTGGAGTGATAAATATCAGCCAGGGACAACTCGCTTTCTCTTCTTTGAAATAGCACCAAACAATTTTTATACCCGCCTAAAAGGGCAGACAAGGCCTTAGTTTATTGCCTCATCTGAAAGATGGTGTCTCTGACAGTGCAACTACTCGCTGGCAGTGTCAGTCTAGTTTATATACATAAGCCTTTCAGTGGGACCTGAACCCACAACTTTCTACCTCAAAAGCAAGGGTGCAACTGACTGAGATATGGTTCACAAACTCAGCAGAGCAAAACTTATTTGAATAAATCTGATAAATCCACCCCCACTTTAATCTGGAGAAGAAGCAAGTACAATTTGCCTAAAATGTCATGCGTGCCTTGATGTTCAAAAGATTAATTCCTATTGTCAGGGCAAGGAGCTAAGAATAGAAAATCCTTCTGAAAAACTCTCCAAAAATGAACAAAGAGTTTCCCATACAAGCATACTGAGGTTGCAAACATGGAGCGGTATAAAAAATTGTACAGCCTCCCCCTCAACTACGTTCTACAATAACAGAACATGAGTGGTACAATTATCTTTCAACACCTGTGTGGAATATCAAGCAAGCAATGAAGAGATGGAATGTTGTGTTCTGCACTTCTCCAAGATTCTGCTTTTCTCTTGCTCATGGGATACGAGGAGAATTATTTATCATGTGAAGTATAAAAGGAAATACGTTTCCACAATTTTACCTGGTGTAAGTGAAAATTTTCACCCCCACTCCACCACCCCCCGCACATATCTCTCAAGTTAATTCAAATATGAATGCTGCATTTGAGTATGTTAGCAATTTTGCATTGAGAGAGCCTCTTTAGTGACAACATGCTCCCCCCCATTTTACTCAATAGCTACCAGTCCAAACAATCATTTCTGGCCACAAGTGGATAATGACTAAGGAAAGCTTCTTGGAATACAAAAGAACATAGCAATGTGTGCCAGGCACCTTCCAGATAATGGATTGAACAGATGGTTTAGCTTCACCTTGCAAATTAAGCTTGGTTAATGCATCAGAAGCACATGGGAGTTAGAGCCAAGAGCTAAAACCCACCCTCTTGCCTCTCCATTTACTTCAAGCTGTCCTGTACATTAGTAATTACAGATCTGATGTCAGCACTTGGATCACAAAGGAGAATTCCTAATAGACCCCGACTTAATTTCACTAGACAAGTCAAGCAAATGGTTTCCTTTGATTGGTCTCAGCTCCTCTAACTCTGTGCTGCAGGATCCAGGGAAGGCTGCATCTTCACCGTGACATTTACCCATTAGACTGGTTTTCCTGGCCAAGTAAAACCAATGAGTAAATTGACCAAAATAAGAAGGTATGGCTGAAAGAAAATTCACTTTGTTTTGTACTATCAAAGGTGGCTTCCTTTGTTGCCTGCCAGGGCTCAATGGGTGGCACACATCCCTTTCCACCAGAAGGTTCCAGCTTCAAGCCTTGCTCCAGAGACTTGAGCACCTAATCCAGGCTGTCTCACCCCATGCAACACTGAGGGACTGCTGTACTCTGCGAGGTAACGTCTTTCCAATTAGATGTTAAACCTGTGCTAGGGGTGCTCTCTCAGATTAGCATTATTTTAAAAAAAGAGGAGGGGGGGGCAGTTCCAAAAGTGTCCCTCAACCAAAACATCCCTTTAAAAAAGCTCATCATCTCGTTGCTGACCCTGGGAGTTTGCTGTGTGCAAATTGGCTCATGTGTTTCCTGCATTGCAACTTTGACACACTGCAAAAGTATTTCATTGGCTATAGAATACTTTGGGACATCCTGAGGCGATGAAAGATTCTATGTAAATACACAGTTTTCTTTCCTTTTTTTAATGACTTGCTAGACCATGAGATCCATCCAGGAAGGAAGTTGACCCCCAGGCTGATAGCTCCCTGCCGATCTACTGGCCTTTGCAATTCTATCCATGGACATCCATTGACATTTAATTTCCCCCTCCCCTGCACCCCCTACTCTGCAACCCTGCACACCCACCCCGGTCAGCTCAGTTCCTCGGTTTCTTAAGATTCTTTCCCATAACAGTGGGTGCAGTTGAGCTCAATTTACAAGCTCCAGGTTCAAGTTTTAGAACTACCTGTGCAGAGCCTATTGTCCATCCCCTGATCCTTTATTTAAATCCTATTATATCCTTGCCCTTCCCCAACTTTACAACCTTCTCAAGTCCTACAAACTACCTCATGACTCTGCATTTATTTGACTCTGGCCTCTTGGGCTGTGCCCCTGCCCCACTACCTCACCTAATTCAATCAGTCCTTTACCTTTCTGGACTTGATGCTCTGGAATGTCCTCCCCAAATCTCTTCCTTATGCCTTTTAACACCATCTTTAAAGCCCATCGCTTTAACCAAGCATTAGTTCACCCTTCCTAATGTCTCCACTTTTGGCGCAGGATCGCTTTGTCTGATTATGCTTCTACAGAGCCTTCAAGACCATTCTCTACATGTGAAAGGCGCTGCGCAAATGCAAGATGTTGTTGTTAATGCCAGGTCAATCCACAAAGGCAGTTTCCAAAACAAAACTCTGGTTTCGGGATTATTTTAAAACCCATGGTGCTGCCAATAGTTTAACACCAGAATGCCATTTTCTCTGCTGTATGCTCAGAATTTCACAAGCTCCTGTTTGTATTATCTAAATATTTTAAATGATAGAATTGGCAGGTGGCCAAGTGAACATTTATTCTTTCTCCCAAAGAGAAATGGTGATGACTTCATTAAATACGTGGGCATACTCCACATAAAACATGTTTTTGATGCTGTTTCTCCTCCATTCCAATGGGAATCATTTGTGCCTAACATACATTAGATGTTGTCCATCAAACAATAAGCAGGAACAAGACTTCTTTTCAGAGTGTTCTGCTGGGGAGATTGCACACTTGCTTGTTCCAATCTGGTTCTCTTTCTTTGTGAGGCGATCAGCCAGTTGCAAGAGTGCTCCGGAGTGTGCAAAACTCAAAGTTGCAATTGTACTTCTGACTTGTCTTCAATTGTCAGGAATTGGGCCTGAAATGTAAATTAGGAGAGAATTTCCTGCACAAGGGGTTGACTAGCATATTCCATTCTACAGTGTAGTAGATCACTGTATAGGAACATAAGAACAATGCCATGATTCCTGTCGCGACCAATAACTTTTTTAAAAAAAAAAAATTTCCAGCCACCGATGGAATGAACCAAAGGGCAAGATTTCATGTTTTAAGACTTTTACTGTAGCAAACAAACTAAGGTAAACCAGATCAAACATTTAATTAACTGGCAACTATTACATCAAACTAAGGAAAAGGTACTTTCGCATTAACTAGCCAGTGCAACTGAAGTAGGCCTTCTGAAAACCTTTCCACTGGATGCTGCACTTTTGGCAAATATGTAACATTAAAGGAACAGACCTATAGTCACTCCCGCCTCTCTGGAAGGTTTGCTTCTCTGTGCCATGCCAAGTCGAAACTTCCATTGTTATTTGACATCTGTTCCACTCAGCCCATGTTTTCCTGGATTATCACCAGCAAGGCACATTTTGGGTGGCTCTTCTTAAATCTTCAAGAGTCCCATCCATTCTGCCCCCTCTCTTGTGAACAGAAACCAAACCCTCACAAGCATCCTACTTGGCTGTAAACATAAAATAGTTCCCTCTGCTTCTCCACAGCAGTAATTTTCTTGTCTTTGCCTCTCAAAAACAGCAGCTGTCCTTTCTCTGTTAAGTGCTGTGAAAAGATATTAAAACTGTCGCTCACATATGTTACAATTCAGTTAGGGACCAGTAACTTTTTGTTTTAAGTAGACAAAGTTTGAAATCCCAGTTACCTACTAGGAGAATAAAGCTATAAGATTCCATGGTTTTAAACAAGCAAAATAAATTTTACTATACAAAGTCAGAAAAGTAAAACAATTTACAAGATCTATCTCACAGAACATTCAGAATTAAATGAGTTAAATATGAATTAACAGGAAAATTGTAGTCAAACACACTACACTTCATATTAAGTGACAGATGTGACCAAGACCAATCCCATGGATTCCTCATCAACACACACAGAGTCAGTGACCACTGTGACTTGCAAACCCTTATTAAAATTCTGTCTCCCTCATGAGGGATTTCAACTCTACGTTTTCAAAGGTGTAGCTTCTGAATTCCGTCAAAAGCCATTCCAACTCAGATTGCCTCAAAACTGCTCACCTCCTGATGGGTCAATCTCTTCTCCTGAAACTGTGTTCCGTGGGAGTCACAAAGATACACTTCCGCTTCTTATTACTGGCACACTTTCAACTCTTTTGCAGCCTGCTAGCCTCAGTAAGCTGACACTGCCCCTGGGTTTCTCTGAACTCCAGTCTCCTGACTGCACTGAGCTACAAATGGCTCCCAGGGCTTCTTCTGCACCCAAACTGCCTGGTACAGAACCAATGACCTTCCACCACCTTCTTAACTCTTAAGGAATTCTCTGAGCCCTAACTGCCTGAAGCCTGTTAATAGCTCCCAGGGCTTCTCTGTGAGCTGTAAATCACATGAGGTCCAAACTGCAACCAGCAGCCCCTTCCCTGCAAATATACACACAAGTTGAAACCAGAGAACCTTCTTTAGCTCCACCCACCTCCATGATGACATAGCCTTTCAGTATTTACTGAGACTTTTAAACTACTTTAGCTCTAAATCCTTAAACAAAACATGTCTCTGACATGCACTTCTTTGCAAGCAGTGTAGACACCTAAGACCAGTTCTAAGTAAGCCCACCTGCTGTTTACTGTCTTCAACTCTTCTCTTCCGACTCTATTAAACAAACTTGGGTAACCTTCTGAACTACCATTTTCTTTTAGGTGTTCTAGCAATCTCCAAAGCCTAGCATTTTAGTTACCTCGCCTTCAAAAAAATAATCTTCCCAGAGCTAATATTATCTCTAAAAAATTAACATGAACCATGAAGTAGATATTTGTCACATATCCCGATGGGTTTCTGCTTGAGTTTCTCTCTTTTTGGCAACCGGATCACATGGGCATATATCCAAACTGAGGTGTTTAAAGGGGATTTTTTTTTACTTTGAGAGAAAGCATATCAATCTTGTAATGTTCAGCATTCATGACAACAGGAGGAGGCCATTCAGCCCTTTGAATCTCTTCCACCATTCAGTGAGATCATAGTTGACCTTTATCTTAACTTCATCTACTCATTTTGGCTCTCTAACTCTTAAGACCCTTAAACAACAAAAATCTATCCGCATCAGTTCTGAAATTTTCAATTGACCCTGAGAGTCAACAGCTTCCGGGGAAGAGGATTCCAAATTTCCACTATTGTTTTTGTGAAGAAATGCTTCCTGACATCATTGCTAACTGGCATATCTCTAGCTTTAAGGTTAATTCCCCTTCTACTCAAGACCCTACCACACAAAATAGTTTCTATCTACCTTATTAAACATTTGGATCACTTATGGAAATATGGTATAGTGATAACATTACTGGGCTAGAAATACAGAGACCTGAACTAATGACACAGCAGCTTAATTTCAATTAAATAAATCTGAGCTTTAAAAAAAAGAGCAATAGTACTACATTAAACTACCAGATCATCATAAAAGTCCACACAAATATCATTTAAGATAGGCAATCTGCCATCTTTAACAGGTCTGGCTTATATGTGACTCCAGACCCACAACAATCTGATTCATTCTTAACTGCTGTCTGAAATGGCCTAGCAAGGTATTCAGTCAATTCAAGTGGCTACAGAATAGCTGAATAAGAGCAAAACCAGACATAACACCAGGCATCGATCGAGGCACCGGATATAACTGAAAGCACCATTTGTGCCAAAATTGAGAGGGCTGTCCCATAGACCAGTCAAGCGACAACTTGAGTCCGACTCAAAGAATCATACCTTACAGCTAATCTCCCAGACACACCCATCACCATTCCTGGGTATGTCCTGTCCCAGAGGCAGGACAGGCTGATTAGAGATGGTAGCGCAGTAGTGTGCAACCAGGAGGGAACTCCGCTTTGTGTCAGCCAGAGCTCTTCACACCTTCAGCGAAAATGGGTGTGAGGATTGAGTCCCCATGCACTGCTCCATGAAAATTGCATCCAATCAGCACTCAAGTGCTCACCCTACTGGTTTCTGGTTTACTGCCACCAAACAAATTCAAATATAGCACTCTGCAACTCAGCCAAAATTGTGTGCTGAATCCAGGCTTTCTAACTGTTGTGTCTTATTAGCACAGCATCCATTTATTGCTTGTGTTAATCCTTTGGCCAAAAAAACGCCACTTGTCTTTTCACAAGAAGTGAAAAACAACAGTAGCCTTCAAATCAAACTGATTTCCTTTTTAATTCCTCTCCAGATCTTCAGCACTGCAACGTAAAAAATTGTTAGCTTAGGAAAAGATTTGATGGGTAACTGTTTCCGTTGTTTAACTGCTTCTCCACAGCATCAACTTAATTCAAGTACCAGGATCACTAGAAACTGGGCCGACCCTCATCAGTTGAATGCTGTGTTCATGATGCAGCAGATGGCATCTTAACTAAAAGACTGCCACTTAAGAATAACCTTTAAAATCAGGGGCAGGAAGGACAATTAGAATTTCACAAGTTCTTGTGTGTGTAAGGAATTGTTCCCAATTGGGGATAACATATTGCAACCTGTTAAATACCTACTTAAGATTTCTTGCTCAAGGTGACTTGTTATAACGACAACTCTCCTTCAATGCTCACTGGTGATGGTGGGAACTGAGTGATCTCTGACACTAAACTATTAGTATTTTTTTCATCCTCTCCCAGTACACATCTTTCTTCAGGTAACATATATATTATATATATGTATATATATATAATATATAAATATACACATATATGTTTCTTTTTTATATATGTTTTATATATATTATTATAAAATATATATTAAATATTATATTGTTAAGTGGCAGTTACACCTTTCAATCGCAGCATTGTCATAACTCACCTGAATGAACACAGATACAATTAAAGCTACAACATTTAATGATAAACTACAAAGGAGGCAAAACCATGTTACTTACCTTTCAAACCTCCAATTCACACACAAGTGTTAGGCAATGACCATCTCCAACAGGAGAGAATCTAACCATTTCCCCTTGACATTTAATGGCATTACCATCGCTGAATTCCGCCCTCCCCCCCACCCCCACCCCCCCACTATCAATATCCTGGGGTTTACCATTGACCAGAAACTGAACTGGACCAGCCATATAAATACTATGGCTACAAGACCAGGTCAGAGACTAGGAATCCTGCGGTGAGTAACTCACCTCCTGACCTCCCAAAGGCTGTCCACCACTACAAGGCACAAGTCAGGAGTGTGATGGAATATTCCCCACTTGCCTGGATAACTGCAGCTTCTACAAAACTCAAGAAGCTTGACACCATCCAGAACAACCCAGCCCATTTGATTGACACGCCCTTAAACACTGACTGCTTCCACCACTGACGCAACGTGGCAACTGTATATACCATCTACAAGTTGCAGGGCAGCAACTCATCAAGGCTCCTTAGACAGCACCTTCCAAATCTACAACCACTACCATCTAGAAGGACAACGGCAGCAGATGCACGGAAACACCACCACCTGGAAGTTTCCCTCCAAGCCACACATTATTCTTATTTGGAAATATATCACTGTTCCTTCACGGTTACTGGGTCAAAATCCTGGAACTTCCTCCCTAACAGCACTGTGGGTGTGCCTACACCACATGGACTGCAAATATCTTAGAAGGCAGCTCACCACCACCTTCTCAAGGGCAATTAGGGATGGGCAATAAATGCTGGCCTAGCCAGCGACACCCACATCCCGTGAAAGAATAAATTAAAAATGCATGGTTCATGCCTCCACACAGCTACTGTAAAACCTGAGAGCTAATAAAGTCTGGCAGCCTCCATGCAAATTTGAAAAAAAACCTCCATGTGGTGAGCTCTCAATGAATCCACAAAGCTTCACTTTCACACTTCTCAGGAGAGCTTGGCTTTTAGGACCCATTACCTTCCCCTCCCTCATGAAAACGGCCGATTGTGGGAATGGAGGTGAAGCCTCTGGCCGCATATACAGTGGCCATTTGTTTTCAGTCCGGCCTCCGTTTGGGTCCCAACTGGGACCTGTGAAAATCTGATCCAATGCTTCAGGTAAATGACCTTTCAACCAATCCGAGAGCGCTGAACAAATGTAGACAGTTCAACAGTCCATAGTGAGGGAGCCTTAGGTTTGTATCCTATCTAATAATGTTAATTAACATATTTTGGCAACATTTTCCAGCAGCAAGAAGTTAGCCTTCACTTAACCACATTAAACTAATTAAGTTAATGAAATGTGTCTGTTTCACTTCTCACCTATTGCTGTGCAGATAATTGTCTGGGTCGCCAGCCCACACCTTGCACTCCCAACCTGGCCAGCTAAATTGCAGGGATGGGCATATCCTCGTCCTCTGTAACTTTCACGGAGTTGGGCCAGCTTTTGAAAGAATCATAATTCACGCCACCTCGGATGCATCATGGATCATAATTTTCATGAGAAGACCTTCTGAAGTGTCATTTCAAACTGTTCTCCTCATTCCGCACCCCACCCCCCCTCCCCAAGACAAGCCATGACCTCACGCACCCCCAATGGCCTCTCATGCCCACTCCACACCAGGTTATGCATCCTTAAACAACACCTATGGCCCCTTACGCCACCCATGCCATGCAGTCTGTGTGGTACACCCACAGTGCTGTTAGGGAGGGAGTTCCAAGATTTTGACCCAGCAGTAGTGAAGGAGTGGTGATACAGTTCCAAGACAGGATGGTGCGTGTCTTTGAGGGAAACATGCATCAGCTGCCGTGTCCTTTGAGGTGGTGGAAGTCATGGGTTTGGACATCTTGGTCTCAGGTGTTTCAATGGTCTATTGGATTTCTGGGCTATCTGCGAAGCCTCATTATGTATTCCTGGCTGAAAGCCCAGAAATCTATTAGAGGACTAAAATACTTGAGCCCCACGGAAAACATTGCTTGATTGACAGCTCTGGCTCTCTGATCTATGCTGTCAATTTCACAATGTCTATTTGCGCAAGATGAAGAGGTTTAAAGTGAATGCAGTTTCAGTTATTGATTCTTAAGGGGATCTGGATAAATTACACTTTTATTGGGCTATAGTAAAAAGGACCCTTTTTTTAAGAAAGTGGAAAGTTACCAATGAATGTTTGGGTTTTTAAAGCTTTTTTATACATCCTACTCTCACTATAAGATTAATTGCTTCTATACAGTGTATGGTGCATGAATGCCATAGATTGGCATGGGGAGCATGAGGGACCATAGAGGGTGTGTGGGGGGGCATGTGCTGGCACAGAGCATGGAGGGGCATGTACGTAGTGAGGGGTGTGAGGGCTGGAATGCAGTGGTGTGTGCGTGGTGTGGGGTGTGAGTGCTGGAATGCAGTGGTGTGTGCGTGGTGTGGGGTGTGAGTGCTGGAATGGAGGGGTGTGGGCGTGGTGTGGGGTGTGAGTGCTGGAATGGAGGGGTGTGTGCGTGGTGAGGGGTGTGAGTGCTGGAGGCCCTTTCCACTTTTATTTTAACTGGAACAAAGGCACCAAAGAGGGGCCTTTAAACAGCTCGCCTCCACGCCCAGCAACCCCTGTTGCTGCCTTCGAACTTTTTTCTGGGCCGGCTAGTCTGACTGCTGCCTGCCCCCAGTCCACACCCCAACCCACCCCCACAAGGAAAATCCCGACACTGTGGTCGCTTTCTCCCAAGGAGAACAAGTCAAGCCAGCAATTTCCCTGGCTCCCATTACCCACCTCAAGGATGCAAATCTAGCCCAATGTGTTCATTGTTTAATTGCCCACCACCATTCATGTTTGGATGTGGCAGGACTGCAGAGCTTTTCTCTGACCTGTAGGTTGTGGGATGGCTTAGCTTTGCTCTTTGGCACACAAGTAGTCCTGTGTTGTAGCTTCACCAGGTTGACACCTCATTGTTAGGTACGCCTGTCTCTGCTCCTGGCATGCCCTCCTGCACTCTTCATTGAACCAGGGTTGACTACCTGGCTTGATGGTAATGGTAGAGTGAGGGATATGCCGGGCCATGAGGTTATGGACTGTGGCTGTGTACAATTCTGCTGCTGATGGCCCACAATGCCTCATGGGTTTCCATTATTTAACAGCTAGATCTGTTCTGAATCTATCCCATGTTGTGTGGCAGCAGTGACACACAACACAATGGAGGATGTGCCCAATGTGAAGACAGCACTTCAAGAGGGCTGTGTGATGGCCACTCCTTTCTATACTGTTACAGACAGATGCATCTGTAACAGATAGAGGACCAGTTTTGGTAGCTTTTCACCATCTTGTTGGTTCTCTCACCGCCTGCTGCAGACCCAGTCTAGCAGCTATGTCCTTTAGGACTCGGTCAGCCCACTCTTGGTGATGGGCATTGAAGTCCCCTGCCCAGAATATATTCTGTGCCCTTGCCACCCTCAGTGCTTGCTCTAAGTGGTGTTCAACATGGAGGAACACTGATTCATCAGCTGAAGTGGGGGGTGGGGGGGGGAGGTGGTGGAGGGCGTTAGGGAGCTGGTAATCAGAAGGAAGTTTCCTTGCCCATCTTTAACCAGATGCCATGAGACTTCATGGGATTCGGAGCCAATGTTGAGAACCCCCAGGGCAACTTCCTCCTCACTGTATACCACTGTGCCGCCACCTCTGATGGGCTTGTTTTGCTGGTGGAACCCAGGGATAGTGATGGTGGTGTCTGGGAAATTGTCTGTAAGGTAGGGTTCGGTGAATATGACTATGTCAGGCTGTTGTGGGACAGCTCTCCCAGTTTTGGCACAAGCCCCCAGATGGTTAGTAAGGGTCTGATCTCAGTGCGATCCTCTGGGGTAAGACCGCAAACTTAATTCCCCTCACGCTGCTAAAGGTGGCACCATGAGATCTATGATGGGACGTGCTGCTCTACCAGTCACATGGTACAGCCTGAGTACAACGCAAGTACTCAGGTATACTAAAAGCAAAATGCTGCGGATGCTGGAAACCTGAAATAAAAACAGAGTTAACATTTAACATTGTTCGGGTATAGTTCTCAGCAGGATTTGACATAAGTCCAGTCTTTCTTCTTATTGCAGTGAACCTGAATCCTGGGGCTCAGCCAAGCTTCGATTTTACTTTTATTTTGAAGGTGGAAATAACGATTTTTTTTTTACGGGAGCAGCTTAAATGAGATGCCATTTATGCCTCCCTGGAACATCGCAGTTCCAACTACACTCTTAGCAAATTAAACAATTCAGTAATAGGTAGCTTCTCTGAGGAGAGGACCTAACAAGACAATACAAATTAAAATGCTGAAACCATTTTCCATCTGTACCAATTACATCCCTGGCAATTAACTAAAGCTTTTTCCCCTAAAACTTAGTGAGCTCTCCCCAGGTTCCCCTGATTGAACCGACTCAAATGGCAAACGGTACCAGTCTGTGATCGTATGCTAAGTTAAGTGCGGGTTGCCAAGGCACCCAGGCTCAAAAAAATTTCAGCTTGAATAATTTAGATCGTTCCTATGCGTGGGTCTGAACTGAAGCTGCAACAGAAACCTGGCATAATGATGGCACTTGGGTAGTGCTGGAGAGACTGGGGAGTCCAAATTCTGAATTAAAGTAGCACCTTGTCCTTTCACCTCTAGGACCTGAGTTTACTTGCGCACCAGGTCAACGAGATAGATTGTTCTCTCTCTGGGATGGGTCGGTGATAGAACTGCCAACTCTAACTGTAAGTATTCCTGGAGGGTTTATTGCCTGCACTGCCTTGGGACTGGAGTTATTAGGACTGCAATTGGTGCGGACCAGGCTGCAGCCTTTATCCCCTCAGCCACCTCCTGTTATGTGAAGCGCAGAAGAGTTTACTCAGCCCTGTCCACAGTGACAACTCACTTTGAAAATACAGCAGCTCAGTCTGAGGGCATTGTGGTATTTTGAGACATTGCAGGTGCAAATTTTATTTCCCTAGTGCTGCCGGAGGAGGCACCATGAGATCTACGGTAGGACATGCTGCTCTACCAGTCACTTCTGGTACAGCCTGCACAGCGCTGGAGATGTGCATTTATATCCCATCCCCAATGTGTGCCAGGAGACTTTGAGTCGGCACTATCCTGACATCACACGGACCAACCTGCTGATGTGACACCAGGTAGGTAATATGGAACCTGCTGGTCCGGGCAATAAATCCACCTTCCGAACCCATGGCAACTACCATCTAGAAGGACATGGGCAGCAGATAGATGGGAACACCACCACCTGGAAGTTCCCCTCCAAGCCACTCACCATCCTGACTTGGAAATATATCGGCCATTCCTTCACTGTCACTGGATCAAAATCCTGGAACTCCCTCCCTAACAGCACGGTGGGTGTACCTACACCTCTTGGACTGCAGCGGTTCAATAAGTCAGCTCACCAGAGCTTTCTCAAGGGCAACTAGGGATGGGCAATAAATGCTGACCCAGCCAGCGAAGCCCACATACCATGAATAAATTTTTTAAAAAATCATGTGTGACTCTGAAAACGATGGGCAATGATTTGCAAGCTGGGCTTTGCAATATTGTTTCTTAAAAGGCCAGGCTCCCAAATTACGTGCCGCACTACATGGTCTCAGCGCAATGCTGACTGACCCCCCCACCCCTGCTCAATGCAGAGGCACACAGGAAGCCAGGTGCAAGAAACCTACTCGGACCCTTGCTGCAGTGAGGTAAACGAAGTGGGAACACTGAACTTCTCATAGAATCTGTAGTGTTCAATTGATCTGTGTTTAAGTAAATGAGTTTGTTTGCTATTGGTGCTTGCTCACTGTGCTTGATTGGTTGAGCCTAGACAAAAACAGAAACAGAAATACCTGGAAAAACTCAGCAGGTCTGGCAGCATTGGCGGAGAAGAGTACAGTTCACGTTTTGAGTCCACTGTACTCTTTTCCGCCAATGCTGTCAGACCTGCTGAGTTTTTCCAGGTATTTCTGTTTCTGTTTTTGTTTTGGATTTCCAGCATCCACAGTTTTCTGCTTTTATATGGTTGAGCCTAGATGTGGACTCAGCAAAAAGTAAACAAAGCAGTCGAAAGTGCTGGAAGCCAGAGCTGAAACATGGAGCAGACATTTTAGAACACTGTGAATAGAACCTGTTACATGCTTAGAAACTAGTGTCATCGCTGCATAGGTTTGAAATATAAAATATAAACAGAACTGGCACAGACAGGTTACGAATCACAACTCCCATGCCCAAAAAAGTGGCACAAATTTTAGTCCTGCATATCATTGAATCATAGAATGATATAGAAGGACATCATCCAGCCCATTATGTCTATGTCAGCTCTTTGAAAAAGTTTTCCATTTGGTCCCACTTCTCTTCTCTTTCTCCGTGGGCTTGCAAGTTATCTCCTTTGAAGTATTTATCCAATTCCTTTTTGAAAGTTACTATCGAATCTGCTTCCACCACCCATTCAAGCAGTGTATTCAAGATACACTCTCTATGTAAAAAAAAAAATCTCTCATGTTGCCTCTGATTCTTTTGCCAGTTATAGTAAAGTCCCACAGTTCGCAACTTCTTCCTTCAGGATTTTGTTACCCGCACGAATGTCCTTGTACACACAATCGTTCACTGCAGCCCCAAATCTTCGCATATCCACAATTCAAACAAACTAAGAACAATGAGCTTTTGTAACAAGCCAGTTTCTGCATAAATATGTGTGTGTGTATGACACCGACAAGGGGAAGAAAGAGATGCAGGTTAGCTGTGTATGCGCAAACGTTTATATAGAGATTTTTTTTAAGTGAGAGGTTAGTTAAACAGTGTATGTTTCTCCCAGTTGTTAGTCTGTCTCCTTGGTTGCTCTTGGCTCTTGCTTGGGTCTGGCAAACAACGAGGGTCCCTGTTATAGTGGCAGATTCTGGCCCTCATCCAAACAAGAGAGAGAGAGAGAGAGGACACCAGCAGCAGCAGCAACTTCTCCTTCAATCCACCTAATTGTCACTTGCACGACAACAACCAACAAGAGAAGAGCAAGCAGCAACTTTTTAAACATACAACTTCCCTTTCCCAACGCCACCCCGAGCCAGGGTGGGGAGAAGAGAGCACTCATTAGAGAGAGCGAGAAAGAGAGAGAGGCTTTAAAAGGACAGGACCCCAACATTTGGCCATAGTTAAATGTTGGGGTGAGAAGGAGTAATGGGGTTAAATTCCAGAATTACTGCAGGTGAGCTGTCTCCATACTGGACAATAATGTGATGTTGTCAATAAGTTGGAGAGAGAGAGAGAGAGAGATAGAAGGAGGGAGAGAGAGAGAGAGAGAGAGAGAGAGAGTGGGAGAGAGAGAGAGAGGCCCAGCCCTTTAAACCCTGCTTTTTCATCTCTCTCCTTGTAATGACGGAGTGAAAGGAATTGGCATGGGGCTCAGGTCATGTTTTCTGCTTTCGGTTATTTGACATGGAAAACAAACAAGAAAATAAATAAGGAGAGGGGGGAACTGGATTGAAGAGACAACCGTGTGTAATGGCGAAAGGATCAGCTTGTGCCTTCAGTACAGGAAAGTCTCTTCGTAGGAGAAAAAAAATGCTGATTAACATCCAAATTTTGGGATTGCTGGAACCTAATTCACTCCCACTATGCAGAATGTTCGCCATTTGAGATTTCACCCTCTGTGAGAATTTGCGGGGCCGTAACCCTGCAAACGGTGGGACTTTACTGTATCTTAAATCTGAGCCATCTGCTTACTGATGCTACGGCCACTGCAAACAATTTCTCCTCAATTAATCCACCTAAAAGCCCTTTGTGAATTGAGCCACCTTTAGCAAATCCTCCCTCAGCCTTCTTTGCTTTACCCCAGCTTCTCTGATATATCACATGATGAGGTTTTCCCAGCCGTTAGCAACTTTCTCTTGCTACCTCACTTCCAAACTCGCATTATCCCATTTTCTTTCTGATCTGTCCACCTATTACCTGCTAAGCTTCTTCATTGCGTTATCTGTTATGATCTTCTTCATCCTGTTATCGTGCTTTGGCAATCGTTATATGGAACCTCATCCTTTACTGGAGAAGGACAGAATGCTAAAGGGAGGTAAATGTCATTGGCAATTGCCTTCTGTGTATGAAGGTACAAAACTTACATTGATAAGACATGTATATGCACTATCTCTTCAAATGAATTGCTGTTCTAGAATAGAAGAGGCCTTTAAGATGTCACCATGGGTTCATAGAGCTTTTGTAAGTTAAAATGATTCACGATTCCCTGGAAAAAATCCTCTTTGCATTGGTCAGGTTTTCTGGTAACAACTGCTGAAATGAAAGGTAAGGAGGCGATGAAAGACTTCATCATTGATACAGGATGTAAATTGATGGCAGTGGCTTGAATTACCTTGGCCACGCGTGTAGGGTCTCTGGATCTCTTCCTTGCACTTTGTTACAGTTCTTGGAGCAACGGAGGTTCCATTCAATTCTTAAGTCTGCCGGAGCTCAGTGGGTCGCGCTTGTGTCTCTGAATCAGAAAGTCATGGGTTTGTGTCCTGCTGATGGCACCCGTGTGCATATTCAAGGTTTAATTTCCAGTGCATTACTGAGGGAGCGTTGCACTGCAAAAGGTGCCATCTTTTGAATGAAATATTAAATTGTGGCCCAATCTGCTCTCTAAGGTGGACATAAGAGGTCTTGGCAGTATTTTGCACAGCAGGAGAGTTTCCTAGTGCCCTGGACAATATTTATCCCACAAACAACATGAGTAAACAGATTATCTGGCCATTATTGCATTACCATCTGTGAGGCCTTGCAAATTAATTACTCTGTTTTTCTACATTTCGAATGCCATGTACTGGCTACAAAACACTCTGAGGTTGTGATGGATGCTGTGTCAGTGGATATTTTATTTTTATTTTTATGGTTAGGGTCTTTCCTTGTCCTCTTATGGGGCTTTCTGCTCTCAGTTCCCAACAGCCAATCTCTTTAAGTCTCCATCTCAAAAAAAAATCCACAGAGAATCTGGGAGCTCTTTCCAAAACTGGTTCCACCCCCTGGCCCCACCACCTTCTTCTCCTGAAGTTGTTTTCATTAGATGTCTTACATTCCTGCATCTTTTAAAGTGGTTGCCCCCCACCCCCCTTTTAACGAGCTGCAACTCATTAAATGCTTCACTCCTGCCCAAAGACAACGTCCCAATGAGAAAGTGTATTACTTCCCTGATGCATGCTGCATGGAAAGCAAAGGATTCAAAAGGAAATCTCAGCAGCAGAGTCTAGTGGGCAGGCAGAATTCTTGCTCCACCACTAAGCCTGCCAATAAGAGGATCCAGCCTGTGGTGTCATGATGGTGGGTGTGGACAGCCTTGTCTCTGGTGCCAACTTTGCCATATGTTCTTTCCTCTTCTATCGCTTTGCATGTTAGATAGTGTGAGTGAGGCACTTTGAAACCAACCTCTGTCATTTATCTTGAATAGACTTTCCAAAAAGCACTTAGACTCAGCTTGAAGTGACATGCTGAGCTGTAGTGAAAATCTGAGTGCCCTCTCTAGATCTCCTTCTACTTCAATACTTCAAGGCTCTTCCAGTTTTACTGAACATATGGAGAGGCTTCATCAACAGTCAACAGCTGATTTTGGAAGCAATGATTCATCTCCTTTTTTCTATTAATAAAAACAGTTTCCACACATTCTGATGCAAAAGCGCCAGAAAGCATACAAAAGAACCATCGATATTAAGCTTTAGGGGAATATGCAGCACGATGACACTCGATCAGATGTTCAAACGGGAAAACCTGAACTGGAGACTGAACGAGATCCCCGAGTATCAGATAAGAACAGGAAATGCTAGAAATGTATAGTAAATTTATTAGCATCTATGGCAGACCCTTCTGGCTGCCTGTCTCTTGTCTGAGGGATTGTCGATGTCTGAGTGGCTGGAGGGGGTATATGCGGTGTCTATGGTTGTGTTTGAGACTCCCTGTCTCTACTGGGCACCATAGGGAATAGTGCCGAAAGACATAGTTAATAATTTTATTATTTGGATTCTAAGGGTAGAATTTTCTGCCTGTTGGGCAAGCAGGGAGCTGATCCCCGCCAGCGAAGCAGGCCGCACCGCCATTTTACGTGGGCGGGCCAATTAAGGCCTGCCCAGCGTGACGTCCAGCAGGAAGCGCTATCTGCTTCCTGTGTGGGCGGGGGGATTCCCTAAAAGTGAGAATGCGCAAGAAAGAGCGCACATCTACCTGAGGCTAAGTGCAGCCTCAGGGAGATCGCTTCCACTTTGAAAAATATAAAAAATAGAAAAAACACTCCCTATTATGTTCCCCTCATGTGACGATGGGACATGTTCATAATTTATAGAATAACTTTATTTAAATTTTTAATGCGCTGCATGAAACCTCATCCCACCAGTGGTTGAGGTTTCATGTTTTCTCTGTTTGCCGCTGGGGCCCTTGGCTGACCTGCCAACCTTAAGGTTGGACGGGCAGGTCCTTTAATTGTTTAAATGATCCTGTCAATGGCCTCAGTTGGCCATTGACAGGCCGGCGGGCCCGCAGCTGATTTTGCTCCGCCCCCGCCTTCCTGAAAATTGAAATGGGGCCCGGTGACATCGGGGGTTCTTTCTGACATCACCGCGCGCCATTTTACACGTCGGAGAGCGGGTCCCACCCCCGCTCACCGACGGTAAAATTCTGCCCTAAGTTTCCATTTTCCTTTTTTCAATTTAGGCCTTAAAGTTAAATTCTTCTTTTAGCTGTGGAATTGTTTGCCAGTCAACGATTCTTGATCAGCCCAGCATCAACCTTATTGACGATCAATGTTGGCATTTGAAAAGAGGAAACTCACATTGCAAGCTTTCCTTCTACAGATCCTGAATGATCTGCTCTAAATATCCAGCTTTTTAAAAAATTTTATTCCAAATGTGGCAGCTTTTGTTCCTTTATTTAATTTGATTTTTCAAATGCCCAATTATCTTTACTTTGGAGCAGAATAGACAGGGATGCCTTGACAGAGGTCTATAAAATAATCAACAGGCTGGATAGTGTACCGATTGATAGATTATTCCAGTTAGACAGATTTGGGAGAGGGGAGGCAGGGAACAAGAGTTCAAACTGTAAGAATCACAGAGCTGGCTCATTGTGTACATACCAGCTCTTTGCAAGAACAACTCAGCTAGTTCTTCTACTCTACCATTTCCCCATAGCCCTACATTCTTTTTCTCTTCAGGTACTCACCCAATTGCCCTTTAAATGCCCTTTGAATCTGCCCCCATCACACTCTAGGGCAATGCATTCCAGCTTGTAGCTACTCACTGGTTAAAAGTGCTCTTCCTCATGGAGCCTTCGGTTCTTTTGTCAATCACCTTAAGTATGTGTCCTCTCGTTCTAGGCCCTTCCCCAAGTGGGAACAGTTTCTCTCCATCTATTCAGTCTTGATTTCTCATAATTTTGGACACCTCTATCAAACCCCCTCTCAACCTTCTCTTATTTAAGGAGAACTAGCCCAGTGTCTCCAGTCTTTCCAGGTGTTGGATCGCTCATCTTTACCCAGGGAGAAGTGAGCTTCTGGAAAGCGTTGTCATCCAGTGTGGTGGGTGCTGACTCTTGGTCTTTAAGAGAAAGCTGGGCAGTTCTGACTGGAGGAGAAATCACATCATATAGGCTGTAAGTAATTTTAAAGGTAACACTCAGTCTAGATAGAGGGAGTGTGTTTTTTTTTCATTCACAGGATGTGGGCTGAGCCAGCATTTATTGCCCATTCCTAGTCACCCTTGAGAAGGTGGTGGTGAGCTGCCTTCTAGGACTGCTCCAGTCCATGTGGTGTAGATACACCCACAGTGCTGTTAGGAAGGGAGTTCCAGGATTTTGACCCAATGACAGTGAAGGAATGGCGTTATATTTCCAAGTCAGGATGGTGAGTGACTTGGAAGGGAACTTCCAGGCGGTGGTGTTCCCACCTATCTGCTGCCCATGTCCTTTTTGGTGGTAGTGGTTGTGGGTTTGGAAGGTGCTGTCTAAGGAGCCTTAGTGAATTCCTGCAGTGCATCTTGTAGATGGTACTCACTGCTGCCACTGTGCATTGGTGGTGGAGGAAATGAATGTTTGTGGATGTGGTACCAACCAAGTGGACTGCTTTGTCCTGGATGGTGTCCAGCTTCTTCAGTGTTGTAGGAGCTGCACTCATCCAGGCAAGTGGGGAGTGCTCCATCAATCTCCTGACTTTGCCTTGTAGATGGTGGACAGGCTTTGAGGAGTGAGGAGGTGAGTTACTCATCGCACAATCCCTAGCCTCTCACAAGCTCTTGTAGCCACAGTATTTATACAGCTAGGCCAGTCCAGTTTCTGGACAATGGTAACCCCCAGGATGTTGATAGTGGGGAATTCAGTGATGGAGGTGGTGGGTGATAGTGGTTGTTGGAGGATGGAGTGGGGAAAAAGTGTATAGATATGTTACCCCAACCATCGTGGTTTGGGACCAAGTGATACTTCCAGCCCTTCAATTTAGTATCTTCATCGGTTCATCTGGTAGGAATGTTCCTCCTGATTGGAAACATTGTTCCATAGGCAATGAGGTCTCCTAGAAACTAAGAGCAGGTATTTTGAGTTCGGCATGCAGGCGTGATCTGCGTGCCCAGGAACAGCCAGGGAACTGACTGCCACCCACAGTCAATTAACAGCCAGACAGTGTGAAACATGCACTGAAATGCTCAGCACTGCCAGGGTGGGGGCAGTGGTAGGGTGGGCACCAACATAAATGCTGGCAGGGGCACAGGCTAGAGCTGAATGAAAGCTCCCTGAAGGCAGAGAGCTGCCTCCAGGGGCTGGAGACTTCAAAACCATTAAATAAAAAATTTAAAATCACAAAAATATGTCCAAGCATCACAGTCGGTTACCTGAACATCTATACGTTAAAAATTCAGTCCATAGGCTTTTAATTTTCTTTCATTTAATAATGGAAACCTCATCCCGCCCTTGGATGAGTTTCGTCAAAAAATGCAAAGTCTGTCTGACAGATTCGCCCATCCACCAATCATAAGGTTGGACGGACCACAAAAAATCGAAGATAATTGGAACCTTAGCAACTTTAATTGCCTTCTTAATTGTTGGTGGGTGCGCTTCCGACACTCGCACACACCCGCCAACCAAAACATTGTGCGAGCGCGGGATGATGTCAGGACAGTATACCCGATGTCATCTCGCGCGATTTTGCGTCTGAGCAGGTCAGACATGCACCCGCACATCAGCCTAAAAATTCTGTCCTAAGTACTCAAGGTCAGTGAACATTTAGCCATTAACTTGAAGGGAAGGAGAGCAGAAAGAATACTGAATAGGTGACCTGGTTTTATAATCCAATGGGGGTAAATTAGAGCAACATTATTTAGTCAATGATACAATCTGAGTAAGTTTCTTTTTTTTGGAGTGAAGAATGCTACTTCTGAATTTAGATAAAGATTTGAGTTTAGTAAAAAAAAGTAATCAGTTTGCAAGTAGGTTTTATGCTAAGAAAGAAGAGTAGGTCAGGGCTGAATATTGCATTGGAGATACTCAAACATAGCTGCATGGAAATAGAGTGTGTGTGTGTTGCATCTTATAACCAAGTATCAAAATCCCCAACTATGATGTCTGAAGCTTTGCAGCAAATCACACAATGGTCAAGATCTGCAATTAACTCCTCAGATCCCAATAAAATTCAATACTTTGGTTGCTGATTCTTGTGGTATTATTGAGTTTGTTTCTGCCTCTTCTTTCATTTGACAAAACGTGAGGACATTTATTCACAATCGATATATGATATTGAAGGAGGTGTTAACTAAGTCATGCCAATTCCTATTCAACCATTACTCCTGTACTCACTGACTTACATTGGCTTCCATTCTGGCAATGTATTGATTTTAAAATTTTTATCCTTGTTTGCAAACTGCTCCATGGTCTTTTCCACCTGCATGTCTGTAACCTCCTCCAGTCCTACCTGAGATTTCTGTGTTCCTCTGAATCTGGCCTTTTGTCATCCTTGATTTTCATTGCGTCACCAATGGTCACCATACCTTCGGCTATCTTGGCCCAAATCCCTACAATTCCTTCCCTAAACCTCTCTGCCTCCCAAACTCTCTCCACTCCTTTAAGGTATTCCTTAAACTAGCCTCAAGCTTTTGGACACCGATCCTAATATCTTTTTATGTGGCCATGTGTCAAAGTTTATTTGTTAATGTTCCTTGTGAAGCATTTTAGAATGTTTTAGTAATTAAAGGCACCATATAATTGCGTGTTGTTAGGATAAGAGAGGACATGGGAAAGGTGAGTATTCAGGTTCATAATATGAAGCATTGGTGGATATTCTCAGGTAAGATTACAGCGCCAATCCATATCACCGGTTCAAAAGGAAAAGGGAACACTTGTAACTGCAAGGAATACATCTGAAGAGAGGTGAGTGATATTAGTAAGGATGAAACAATCAAACAAACGGTAAACTAAGGGAAGGATATTAGTCGGGGCTTTGGGGAAGATCCCAATCCTTTTTGAAAAAGGCAGATTTTTAACACCCTAGGCAAAGCATGTTTCTTAGCTTCTCTTTTCATCCAGCCCAGCGCATTTGCACCAACATGGCATTGGTCTGTCAGCTTTGCTTTATCTTCTGGAGTCTAGCTTGAACCTACATCCTTCAGAGGCAACTGTGCTACCAACTGAGTCAAAGCACCCAGCGCAAATGAATGAGGAAAGATTCAATGGCTGGTTTAATTAGCTCTTCAATGGTATGTTGACTCAGAAATACAAATTCCTTTTCACAAACTAAAAATGTGTTGCATTGGAAAGGAAAGCATTTATAGCCTTGCAGATGAAGAGAATATATTTCTCCCTGAATGTTATGACACGAGGCATATTTTATGTAAACATACATGTATATAATTTCCAAGCAATTTTTTTAACAATAATTGTGAGGATAATAACCACCATTTTATTCATCCTTGAGAAAAAAAATTAAATGGCCTTGAAATGAGCAAAGGCTGAAAATAAATGAGAGAAAATAGAAGTAATGACAAGTTAACAAAAAGGCCTTGTAGAAAACTAGGCAGCAGGTTTTTGCTCATTCTTACTTCAAGGCCAGACAGATTTTAATTGTAGGTTTATGTAAAATTATTTCCAGCTTAAGTTTGATGGTAACAGTCACCAACGGTGTGGAGTCAATAGAACTGACCTTTCCTGGAAAATCGTTTTCTAACAAGTAACAATATACATTATGGGTAAACCACTGGATAGCTGAGGAATGTTTTTGTTTTATTTATGGGGAAACCTATAACGTGGAGTCATTATACCCCTCGAGCCTGTTCTGCCATTCCATTAGAGCATGTGTGATTTATATCTTAACACCATCTCATCTGTGATTTATATCTTAACTCCATCTGTGCACCTCAGTTCCATAACCCTTTATATCCTCGTCCAACAAAAAGCCTATCAATAGAGCAAAATACTGCAGAGGCTGGAGATCTGAATTCAAAAGAAAAGTGCTGGAAAAACTCAGCAGGTCTGGCAGCATCTGTGGAGAGAGAAACAAGAGTTAATGCTTCGAGTTCAATGTGAGTTCATTGGAACTGAGGAGAGGTAGAAAGGTGATGGGTCCTGTGCTGTTGACAAAGGTGGGTCAGGTGGAACAGGGAAGGTCAGGGATTGGTTAGGGGGGGGGTGGTTAAATATCAAAAGATGTCATGGAACAAAAGGCAAAGGCAAAGTAATAGCAGTAGTAAAGAAACAAAGCATTGGTCCAGAATAGGTGTTAACAACAGGGTAAAGGTCAGCTCTGTAGGAAAGCAAAAATATGAAAACAAGGAAACAAAATACAAACTGGTACTTGGGGGATAAAAATCAAAATGGAGGACAGAGTTCATTGTCTGAAGCTATTGAACTCAACGTTAAGTCCAGAAGGCTGTAAAGTGCCTAACCAGAAGCTGAGGTGTTGTTCCTCCAGCTTGCGTTGGACTTCACAGGAACATTGTAGCAGACCGAGGACAGAAAGGTGAGCATAAGCGCGAGATAGTGAATTGAAATGGCAAGCGACAGGAAAGTCGGGATCATGCTTGCAGATTGAGCGGAACTGTTTCACTGAGCAGTCACCTAGTCTATGTCTGGTCTCTCCACCGTGGAGCTGCGAATACAGTATACTAAACTGAGAGAAGTTTGTGTGAAGAAGTGCTTCCCGATATCACTTCTGGGAGGCTGAGTTGCTGTGGCAACATGCATTTCTAAAGCATGTTGTAGTCTGGAGCTATAGATAGTGAAGGTAGTGACTCCAACACTCTTACTGCCTGCAGTAAGGGTGTGTTGGGAGGATTTGCAGATTGATAATCAACCTGTTCGACTGCATTATAAACACACCTCCCTTGGGCCATCAAGCCCTGGGGTGGGATTTGAACCCATTTCTTCTGGCTCAAAGGCAGTGAGACTAGCCCCTGTGCCCGAAGGCCTCTCAATTTTGAGGTGATTATCCCTTTTTCTGGACTCCCTTAGCAGAGGAAAAAATTTTTCCCCATCTACCCTATCAAATGCTTAAACTCTACATTCAATACAATGCAGGCCCAGCCTATACATATCCTGTTCTCAAAATATGTATGAAAGAAGAGATGCTGCAGAGATGAGGAAAGTACCCTTAGCTTGGCAGATGCAGTGGATATATTTCTCCCCATCACCAGTAATCCCCATCAGCAGTTGTCCCAATACGTTCAATACGTTCTGAAACCACCAAAAGTTGAAATGATTAACAGAGATGACAATGTAAAACAAGAAGTCACAGGTGATGCCAAACATACAATAGAAGAACAACTGATTACAAGGGGTAGGAAGCTTGAGTGAGGAAATACTTATTGTGCCCTGAGATGCTCTGGAATGGATTATGGTCATCAGTATTGTGATACATTTTGATTTCAGCTGAATAATTTAATTTTGAGAGCAGAGTAGCAAATTTTAAGCTCCTGGGAAATGTGCAGAGGGAGAATTGTGCAACAGGTCTTCAGTACAATGCAATGTAGGAACAGAGGTAAACCATTCAGCTCCTAGGGCCTGTTTCCATGGGAGCTTAGGAAGAGAAAGAGCTGAAAATTCAGATGAGTTAATGGCTCAAACAGTGCCAATAAGTTAACAGACAGGGAATGTTGGGATAGAGTATGGTGATGCATAAGAGGGATGGTCAGTTGATGATGGACTCTTCAAGGAAAACACCTTTCATGACTTCAAAATGCTTTATAGCTACTGAAGAAGCATGTGGAAGACAGAAATCGCTAGATTTCTGGGGACTAGTGACATTGAGGCAAATGGGGATAACACGGGAAAGTGGCATTGAGGTAGATGGTCAGCCATGATCTAACTGAATGCCTCAGCAGGCTTGATGGGCTGAATGGCCTACTCTTGTTCCTATGTTCCTAAGAACTTTTTAAAATGCAGTCACTGTTGTAATGTAAGAAACCACAGCTGCCAATTTGTACAAAGAAGATTTGGTAACAACTAGGTAATCTGTTTTAGCTTTTTTTTCCCATTCAATTACAGGATGTAGGCATCACTGACTAGGCCAGTATTTATTGCTCATCCTTAATTGCCCTTGAGAGGTGGTGAGCTGTCTTCTTGAACCACTGCAGCCTCTGTAGTGTAGGTACACCCACAGTGCTGTTATGGAGGGAGTTCCAGGATTTTGACCCAGTGACAGTGAAGGGATAGTGATATATTTCCAAGTCAGGATGGTGAGTGACTTGGAGGGGAACCTCCAGGTGGTGATATTCCCATGTGTCTGCTGCCTTTATTCTTCTAGATGGTAGCAGTTGTGGGTTTGGAAGTTGGTGCCTAAGAAGCCTCATAGATGGTGCACACTGCTGCCACTGTGCATTGGTAGTGGAGGGAGTGAATGTTTTTGGAAGGGGTTCCAATCAAGCGGGCTGCTTTTTCCTGGATGATGTCAAGTTTCTTGAATGTTGTGGGAGCTGCACTCATCCAGACTAGTGGAGAGAATTCCATCACAATCCTGACTTGTGCCTTGTAGATGGTGGACAGGCTTTTGGGAGTCAGGAAGTGAGTTACTCACCACACGATTCCTAGCCTCTGACCTGCTCTTGTAGCCACAGTATTTATATGGCTAGCCCAGTACAATGATGATGCTTAATATTGGCCTGGACCCCAGACACACCTCCTCTGCTCCTCTCTGAAATAGTGCCATGAGATCCATTACACCCAACTGAGAAGGCGTACAGAAACTCTGTTTCATCCCATCCAAAAGACAGAATCTCAAACAGTGCAGCGCACGGAATATTAGCTCAGGTTTTGTACTCAAGTCTCTAGATTGGGACTTGAGCCCACAACCATCAGAGTTAAGAGTACTACCCCCAGAGTCACAGCTGAAACCTAGCAATTTACCATGTGTAGAATATACCAGCTGTGTGCTTCTTGGTAGAAATTGTTATTTTTGCTTTTAAAATGGTTGTTTCTGCTCTAGCCGTAATACAATGAGCTAATCAGCTGCCTGTACTCCAGATTCGAGTCAATTTGATCAAGTTGACCTCCCCCCTGCCCAAGCTTGCTTAATCTAGGTACAGGCAGGTGGCAGCCTTTTGCTGCTTGTCTGATCCATTACCCTGTCCCCAAAGCCCATAGGCACAGTGCCAATGTCCTTCAAAAATTATCTCTGAAGGCCAACTGGGCACAAGCTGCCAGTTTCTCAAGGACGCAAGGAATAGTCAGGGTCTGCTGTGAGGAATAGACACTTATTATTGCAAAGACAGATCAGCCCCATGGTGGAAGTGGTCTGTCCTTATTAAGCAATATGTGCATTCTTCGGTGTAGGTAGACAGTCTGGCTGATGACTGGGTGCTTTGGACACTCAGTGATGAGAGGACATTAGGGTAAACTTATTAAAAGCTGAAGCAATTATAATTCTGTTATTTCTAATTAAACAAAGAATATATTTGCCAATCTTCTTTTTATTACATATTAATCAATGTAAATTGGTTTCTAATTTCCTTTTTAGCTATATCTGATGGATCAGAGCCACCTTGAAATTCTTGGCAAATTTTTGTAGCAAACAATCAAAGACTCAAATATGTGTCTGATATAAGCAGTCTCTGCGCTCCCCCTTAGCGGCCCCTAGAGAATTAATCTTCCTCATCTCATCGGGTGTCACCCATTGGGAAGCGATCCAGCTCCAAGTAATGCCATTTACATTCGGAATTACTTACATTCCGAAAACATATTGGATTTTAATTGATTCCCTGCAAACTGGGATTGGGGGCCCCGTTAGTTGAGGTGTTAATCAGAAAACCACCGATCAGAAACTGCCCCCACCAATGATAAAACTTACCCTGCCCCCAGCCCTGTGGGAAAGAGCCCAGGATACCTGGTCTCGTCTCTTTGTGTCTCAGGAGGTTTTTGTTCTTTCATGAAAGCTCTGCAAATAGGCAGCCCTCTGTTACAAGAGCTTAAGGAGGAACTATATAATATCTTTCATGAGCATAAAATGAACCAAAATGCTCTACAGCTAATGAAATACTTTTGATGCATGGTCATAGGTATAATGTAAGAAATATAACAGCCAGTTTGCGCAGAGCAAGATCCATCAGACAGTAATCAAGGGATATAAGGATCGGGTGAGGAACTGGAGTTAAGGTAGAAGATTAGCCACGGCCTTATTGAACAGCAGAGTAGGCTTCAGGGGCCATTTGACCTACTCCTGATATCACTTATTTTGTTCTTTCACAATAGCTAAGTAATAACTAGGTAACCTAATTTTTAATGATGGTGGAGGAATAAATATTGGCCAGGACACCAGGAAAGATTCCCCTGCTCGTGTGTAAAATAGAGCCATTAATCATTTACATCCTCCTGAGAGGGCAGGCAGAGCCTCAGTTTAACACCTCATCCAAAAGACAGTATTTCCGACAATGCAGCACTCCCCCAGTACTGCACTTGAGCATCAGCCTGGATTACGCACTGAAGCCTCAGGAATGGGACCTGAACCCTTGACCTTTTGACTTAGATGCAAGGGCATTACTGTCGAATAAAGTACATATCAGTCAAGGCTATCATCCTACCTATGATCATATAACTTACTATGGTTTCAAAGGGCTCTTGCAACATTTGAGCTTCATAGAACTGGCAACAGCTGAATGACCAGGATGTTATTTTCACTGAGGATTACACAAGTTACTGACTTGTTGCAGGTGAGTTTTGGACAATTACCCCTCGATTTAATTTTCTTTCCTTTGTTGGGAAAAACATATCTTCAGGAATTAGATTTTTCTTTTAAAATATGGAAAGACATTGTGCTATCTGGACATTTGGATGCTGACCTGGAGCTTTTTTTTTTAAAAGGGTCGTAAATTCACTTTGGAGTAGTCAATAAGCAGGCCTTTTCCAAGGAATCACATGACCAGCATGGCATTTGAAGAAGTGCTGATTATTTGTTTTGAACTCCGATCACTTTAATTGATGAGGGAAGAAAAACTGGTAAAGGCACAGGCAAACGATTTACTGGAAATCACATTGCAGAGACAAGTTTAAAGTTTCGAACCTGTTGTTTTGCGAATTCAGTCTTGTTGGGAATAAGTTGAAAAGGAAGGCTACCCTAACTCATTCTCTGTCTCTCTGCCTTCTGTGCGGTTATAAACCTATAGCCAGAGAATCCTCAGTTGTCTGCACTTTGGACCTAGAAAGCTGAGGCAGGAGGAATTGGTGCAGCCCAAATTCTCCTCCATGCTGAAGCTCCGTTGGTGAGAACCTCCAGACATCTACAGGGACGTCTTCACACGAGGAAGCTCCAGATCGACAGTGTCGAGATTCTGTGAGATTTATCCTTTACTTTTATTCAGCTTACCCTCTAAAGCCCACCTCTGCAGAGAGACCCTATCTGTTTGTTCTTTGTGTGTGTGTGAATGCTGAGTTATTTTTAAAAAGGATATATAGTTATACTGCCAGATCGCAATTGTGTGTTAACCAGTTTTTGCAACATGTTTTAAAAAGAAGTTTAGTTTGATTCAAACATTCTGAGTTTATTGAAAGAAGCCTGGTTAAAGTCTCTTTTATTCTGGGTCTAATAGTAGTGAAGGTAAATAATTGGCCATTTTGGTAAGTGAATTAAACTTTTAAACTAATAGTGTGACCAGTGGAGTAGCATGGCTAGATAAACTGCACACTCTTCCCATCCCAGTCGTAACACGTTCTCTTGCTGAATTTGCTGACTCTGGTACAAAAACAGAAAATACTGGAAAAGCTCAGCAAGTCCAGCAGCATCTGTGGAGAGAGAAACAGAGCTAACGTTTCAGATCTGTATAACTCTTCTTCAGAGCCGACTCTGATGTTGTCATTCCACAGGTGATGGCACCCCTTTTCTACTTGGCCATTCTCCATATGGAAATGGAGGCACCAGAAATGCCTTGATATCATTATAACAACACAACACTCACCTGTCCTAACCTTGGGAAGCAGCAGAGCCAGACAAGATCTCTAAATCCTTTACATTGCTCCTTAAAACCTATATTTTTGAATAAGCTTATGCTCACTGTTGTAATATGCCTTTAAGGGATAGCAGCGTGACATCACTTGAAGGGAAGTGTGCCATGTGATCCTATTTTAGTTTCTTTTCTGTTTTTGAGCAGATGTCTTCAAACTTCCTGTCTGTGTATAAATGTTTTCAAGTGCCTAATCTAAATAAGTGAAGCCAAAATACGTTTATACAATCCTGTATGAGTGACTGGTGCCTTGATATCATTATAACAACACAACACTCAACTGTCCTAATAACATCATACATGACCCAGTGTCCATTGCTTTCTGAGGCGTCTTAAAACTTTCTACTATACCAAAGATGCTATGTTAATGCAATTTGTTGTGGTTTTTGAATGCCATTCACCAGTGGGCAGGCTACATTGGCCCATGTACAAAGAGAGAAAAACAAGGATGCAGTTAAACCATTCCACTTGCAATGCTTCTCAAAAACAGTGAATTCAGTGTTGGGGAAGAGACTGCTAAACAGCTCTAGCACTCAGCAGGAGTTAACAGCAGCAGAGTGGTGAGATGTTGAAAGGTTTAATCAAAAACACTTCCCCACTCTTTCATATTTTCACATGAAAGTTAATTTGTACTCTGACAAGTACCCCAGGGACTATGGTATCAATTCTCAAATCCTTCCAGTGCACATTGTAAAATTAACCAACAGTGGTGCACAGGACACTTTAGGATTCAACGTTTTCCTTTTGTTTGGTCATACAGATAATGTTTGAAAGCGGTGTTTCCCCCTGACTGAGCATAGTCTTGCTCAACTGTCAGTGTGGTTCAGTGGATAGCGCACTCACCAAGAAATCAGAAGTTCTGAGTACTGACTCCGTACTCCCAGTCAGTACTGAGGGAGTGCTACACGGTTAAAGGATTCATCTTTCAGCTGAGATATGAAACTGAAGTCTCTCTGCTCACTTGGGCAGACATATAGAATCCATGTCACTATCACAAAGACATTTAGAATCCATGTCACTATCACAAAGACATATAGAATCCATGTCACTATCACAAAGACATTTAGAATCCATGTCACTATCACAGAGACATATAGAATCCATGTCACTATCACAAAGACATAGAGAATCCATGTCACTATCACAAAGACATTTAGAATCCATGTCACTATCACAAAGACATAGAGAATCCATGTCACTATCACAAAGACATAGAGAATCCATGTCACTATCACAAAGACATATAGAATCCATGTCACTATCACAAAGACATAGAGAATCCATGTTACTATCACAAAGACATTTAGAATCCATGTCACTATCACAAAGACATAGAGAATCCATGTCACTATCACAAAGACATATAGAATCCATGTCACTATCACAAAGACATTTAGAATCCATGTCACTATCACAAAGACATATAGAATCCATGTCACTATCACAAAGACATTTAGAATCCATGTCACTATCACAAAGACATTTAGAATCCATGTCACTATCACAAAGACATAGAGAATCCATGTCACTATCACAAAGACATTTAGAATCCATGTCACTATCACAAAGACATAGAGAATCCATGTCACTATCACAAAGACATAGAGAATCCATGTCACTATCACAAGACATAGAGAATCCATGTCACTATCACAAAGACATTTAGAATCCATGTCACTATCACAAAGACATAGAGAATCCATGTCACTATCACAAAGACATAGAGAATCCATGGCCTGAATTTTTCGCTTGTCAGGCACGTGCGATCAGTAAGCCCGGGAGCAGACAGGAAACGGGCTCCTGACCGTGATCGACCTCTGACCAAGACTTCACGCTGGCTGGCCAAGTAATGGCCAGCATGAAACGCGCATTGAGGAAGGCTCAGCGCTGCCCCTGGGGGCGGGAAGAGGGCAGGCGCCGACATCACTGCGGGTGTTGGTGAATGCTTCCACTAAGCTCCCTGAAGGCAGACTGGATGCCTGAGGGAGCTGCAGACCTCCACAGAGTAAACCAAACAACAAAAATGCTGCAAAATATGTCCGTGCGGCACAATCAAGCCCCTGAAAGAAGACCTCACAAATAACCAGTCCCCCAGATATCTCTTTTTGTTTTATTTCCCCGTGGAGATTTCATCCCAACCTGGGTCAAGGTTGGAGACAAAATGTAAAGGCCACCTGACCGACTGGCCC
Organism: Carcharodon carcharias; assembly: GCF_017639515.1. Classification (NCBI taxonomy): domain Eukaryota; kingdom Metazoa; phylum Chordata; class Chondrichthyes; order Lamniformes; family Lamnidae; genus Carcharodon; species Carcharodon carcharias. The sequence goes on from NC_054473.1 coordinate 183,920,096, forward strand.
ATCCGCCAATCTTAAAAGAGCAACGGGTCACAAAACTGCGCCTCCTTAATGGGTCTTAATTGCCCCGCTTGATCGTTGGCAGGAGCGCTCCCAATGGCCACGCGTGCCCGCCGAGCGAGCTATCGCACGATGAGGTCGGGATACTCGCCCGATGGCATCTCGCGCTAATCCGTGTCCGGGCGGGTCCAACGCCCGCCTGCCTGCAGGACATCAACCTCCGGCCCACGTCACTATCTCTCCGGTGGCTTGGCTAACAACTTAAAAAGGGATTACCTGTTCTCTGCTACCTTCTAAAAAAATTCATTCAAGGGATGTGAGCTTCGCTGGCTATGCCGGCATATATAGTCCGTTCCTATTTGCCCTTGACCTTTCAAAAAGGAATGAGTTAAGACGTTCATTACGTTTCTGGTTGCCAATGGTTGGGTGTATTCCTGGAGGTTTCATCACATATCAAAATGACCCCAGCCCTAGGGAACCCCCTAGACTCTCGCCATAGATTAATTGGCCTTCGTTATCTAGGCTTTTCCATAACCAATTGAAAAGCGAGTAGACTTGATTCCGAATTTGGTGAATCTTGGCTGTAGCCAAACGGCCTTTCTTTCCCTCTTCCAATATTTTTATAATTGATAAATTAACGCATGCAAAGAAAATTTAAAGGGAAAGGTGCATCCATGCGCCCCACTACACTGGCAATGATTTTTCTCAGACATAAAAACAAAAAAACAAAAAAACTGCGGATGCTGGAAATCCAAACCAAAAACAGAATTACCTGGAAAAACTCAGCAGGTCTGGCAGCATCGGCGGAGAAGAAAAGAATTGACGTTTCGAGTCCTCATGACTGTCGAAGGGTCATGAGGACTCGAAACGTCAACTCTTTTCTTCTCCGCCGATGCTGCCAGACCTGCTGAGTTTTTCCAGGTAATTCTGTTTTTGTTTTTAATGATTTTTCTCCTTGGTTTATTCACCACGGTATTCTCTAGGTTGGTCTTCAAATTCTGGAGGTTCTAGGCCAATTCTGGAGTGTTGGCAATTTTAATTAAAATACAGTGAACAGGAGGTGTGTGTAGGCAGGTTAAATGTCTGCATGTTAACTTCAGCCTTGTTCCTTATGAAAGAGAGAAGGGTTCTTTTTCTGTCAATCTAGCGGGTGATCATTAATCATTGATCAGTCAGATGCAAGAACAAAAAATAAATCAATATCAACAGGATCTTAAATAATTAATAAATGGAAGTTTCAGCCTGTGCTTCTGACCAAAAACTCCCAGCGGGCTTAAAGTGACAGTCATCCATTTTACTACATCTGACAGAAAGTTCTGCTTTAAATATTTATAACTGTGTGATGGCTTAACATGTTTTTAGTGTACTCACAGGAATCAATGCACATGAATTTAATTTTCTAAATACCCTCTGTGTCCATTTGTTTTCATTAAGGTGACAGATTGTAAATAACTGAAAGAGAGTGAAGCACCACCTAAGACATATCAGGCATCAAACCTTCCTGAGTCAGATATTATTGTACAGATTAAACAGAACATACGTCTATTATGTTGTTTCTTTTTATTTATGATTTCTGTCAGTGCTCACTGAGGTGAAAAAGAGAGATTTGCATTTATATAGCACCTTTCATGATGTCAGGAAGTCCTAAAGCACTTCACTGCCAATGAAATATTTCGAAGTGCAGCCACTGTTGTAAAGTGGAAAATACAGCAACCGATTTGCACGGAGCAGTGTCCCACAAACAGCAAAGTGATGGTGATCAAATAATCTGCTTTTAACTGATAAATATTGGTCAGGACACTGGGAATAGTTCTTTTTCTTCTTCAAAGTGCTGTGGAATCTTCAATCTCCACCTGAGAGGGGAGTTGAGGCCTCGGTTTAACATCTTATCACAGAGACAGTGCTGCGCTCCTTAATATTGTATGAAGGCAGTCAGCAACTACTTTGTTATAAAATCCGGGAGTAACCTTCTGAGTCAGATGCAAGAATATCACCCACTGAACCACAGCTGATAAACTTATGGAGCAAAATGAGTCATTTCCCATATTCCAAGTACCTATTGTGAACGTGCTGAGCATGCTGAAATCCAGTGCAGCAGGGTTAGTTATGAAGTGAAGCTCTCTGCCCAGTAATCCAACCTTAGAAGAGCGTGAGAGGGAGTAGAGGGAGCTGGCTGGGTGGGAGGGTGAGGTTGCATCGGTACTGGTAGAATGGGTGGCGAGGGTGGTTTGTGGGCACACGGAGCCAAACGGGGACCCTGGGGGTGAGAAGGGGGAGATCAGGGAGGTCAATGTGGATGGGGGTGGGATTTCCTCGAGGGTAGGAACATGTACGTTCACCTGGACATTCCTGAAAGGAGAAGGGTTCGGGCTATAGGGTAACAGTGGGAAGGAGGAAGGTGATGCCAGGGGTGTCCAATGTGATGGGGGAAAGGACATGAGTGACTGGAGGAAGGGAGAGGACAGGGAAGCTTATCACAAACTTTACCATGACCATTTCACACAAATCGAAAGTGGAGCTTCATGTTGGACGGGCAGACGTGCTGCATGGGAGTGTGATCATTGGGCGGGCGGAGATGCAGCTCAGCTCAGACGGACACCTGAAAGAGAACCCCAGTAGGCAGCATTGAAAATGCTGGAGACAGTGAGATGAGTGTGATGAATGAAGGATTGCGTGTGTGGGAGAGAGCTTGCATGAGGCTCCAGTGGGGCCCGCCACACACACCTGCCCCTCCAGACCCCCTCCTGGTCCAGATGCATGAAGCTGAAATACTAATAGTCGTTTGGGGGGTGGTGGGGGGGGGTTGCGGGTGGGGGATGCAGGGGGAAGACTCTTGAAGCCTGTAAATGAAGCTGAAAGACAACACTACACGTTATTCAGTGGAAGTGAATACATTTTCAGATTATAAAGTGAAAAAATGTGTTCACCCATGCACCCACTTGAGATCACATTTTCTTGACTTTTCTGGTCTACCACTTCTTCTAGCTGCTGCTCTGAAATCCACAGCAGGGGTGGAGACAGCCTGGATCGTGGTCAGCCCTCTTGCCTCCTTGCCGTGCACCCTCTGGAGAGCCGAGGCCCTGAGGGTCCCGGCTTGCTTTCGCTGTCCTCCTGTGGGCCACAGGCTCCTTCTGCTGTGACAGAGGATGAAGTTGAGAAGGCCACAGGCAGAGTGGACTCGGGGAGGTGAGGAGAGTTTCTGAGATTCCTGAGTGGATGACACAGTGTTGTCCAGCTGCCATTCCTCCTTCCTTCGGGTGACCGAGGGCCCTGGCATGACTCCTTGAGGAGGAGGAGCACCAGGAGGGACGTTGATGTGCCCTGTTTCCCTCTTGCATTGCCACTGTAGGAACTCACCCATGGCTACCGTGATGGAGTGCAGGCCTACACGTATCTCCTTGCTCTGCTGGACCAGGGTCTCCATGGCATCCGACATACTCCCCATGGAGACCCCCATACGTGCATATGTGGGCACCATTTCATCAGAAAGCAGGCAAACATGCTCCTTCAACTCACGTGCCACTCTGTTGAGGGCTTCCAACAGCTCTGCGAGTTCCCCCACCTCCTGCTGACTCTCCACGGTGAGTTGGAAGGCTGAATCCAGAGGATTTCCACCTGAGTCCAATCTCACAGATTCCTCTTCCCCAGCAGTCCTCCAAGTCCTGGGGAGCTTGGGTGAACCTGCCTCCTCTTCCTGCATGTCTGTATGGGGACCACCAGATTGTGAACCTGAGCCTGCTCTAGATCTAGGACCCAACGAGCTGTGTGGCTCTGCACTGGTGGAGGGTGTGGGTAAGCTCTGTAAGTGTCTCCTCCAGGCTGCGTATTCCAATGGAGGATGTGTCCTCTTTGCTGGAGGTGAGGACCTGGATGGAGCTGAGGGACTGGCTGGCTGAGGGTGTCGGTTGCTTGGCAGAGCTCCCTGTGAGAGAGAGCACTCACAATTGCATTGAGAGAAGGATGATCTGGTGCAGAGTCCTCACGTGAGTGTTCGCTACCAACCTCACTGTTGCCACAGGAATGTTCGACATCCTTATCAGCCAGCGCAATGGCATGTTCCTCAAAGTGAGTGAGGGACCTGATATCAGCCACTCCTCTCCCTCCTGTTGTGAGCCAGCTTCTCTTGCGTGAAAACAAATGGAGAGAGTGTGAGCAGGACGCATGGTACGGCATCTGATAAGGATGCATGGAATATTTGTGTGGTGAATAGAGCCAGGATAGGGATGAGGATGCAAGCTCCAGAGGATATGAGCCTGATGGAGATGTGAGGGTGTGTGTGAGAGTTAGTGATGTTGTCCATTTAGGTTGTGAGATCCCTGTGGATGTCTAATGGGTTTGGGAGTGTGTGTTGAGAGTGATATGGTAGTTGACTTACCCTGCCAGAATGGATGAGATCAATTATCCTCTTCCTGCACTGGATGGTTGACCGTCTCTGTGCTCCATTGGCGCTGACTGCTGCTGCCATCGACTCCCAGGCCAGATTGTTGATTTTGGTGGATCTCCTCCGACCAGAGCGGGGGGCGGTGGGGGGGGGGGGGTAGAGGACAGCATGGGAGACCTCAACGGCATCCAAAAGGCATTCCAGTGAGGTGTCAGTGCATTTGGGGGCTGCCGTCTTCCTGGTTTTCCGGGCCATCTGTCGCCTGGAGCAGTCCTGGTCTGTAGGCCTGAAGTAGGCCATGCTCTTCTGCGCTTTAAATATGGCACCCGGAGCGAGGAAGTGCGAGGGGATGTTGCGGCAGGCAAATCCCGAGGCCTCCCGCCAGCGATCCGACTTTTGTCCCATTCATGCATTATTGATAAGGCGGGATGCACCGAGAAGCAGACGATGTGGCACAAAAATCCATCCTTGCTGGTGGTGGGAAAGGCATCGTTTTTCACACCCGCCACCGGCCTTAGTGTAATTCAAGGAAAATTCCACTTAACGTCTGTGCTCAACGTGTTGATTGCAAGGAAACCAGTTGCCAGGTGTTCTTGAGTTTAAAACACAAAGAGGTTAGTTGTTATTGAACTAAAACCCACACAGGTAGAGATATAAAGATATTTAAAAAGATAGAGCCCACGCTCATCCTTCACAACATATGCGCGCACACAGGCATGCAAAATTACAAATTATACATTGGGAAGTTACTTTCCAGGAAACTTAAAAATTCAATGGTAAAATGTAAAAAATAGAGAGTGCAATGTTTTTTGTACCTTGCTGGCACCTAAGGCAGAATTTTTTCACAGTGGTCTTAAAATTCCAGGAGTTAAAGCCCAGGTAAACTATAAACCCTCAAGACAGTTTATATTTTAAACATAATCTGTCTTTTGCGAAAGTCGATGATTTTACACCTGAGGTTCCTTGCAATGGGAATTCTCTATCTCTGTGCTGGATTTTGAACAAGAATAAAGATTGGGTCTTGAATTTGGAGTGAAGGGGGAGAGAGAGAATGTATTACCGCCCCTTTGGCAGGTTTCTTCCAGACTACTCCTTAGCAGTTTGGTGTTGTAATAAAAGAGATTTCAAATCTGGTTATTCTAGCCACATGATCTCTCCCACCATAATGTTTTCAGAAGGTATTCACTTAGCTCATGTCTGGACAGACTATGGATTTATTTTATGACCAAGGTGATTAGATTCTGTAGTGTCCCAGCAATTAACTTCTGAATGATCCATCTTCCACTTTGATGAGATAGGAAGAACACCTTTTCATACAGCTATTGTCTTGGTAGACATTCTGTCTCCAATTCAGAGGTAGTTTTATAGAAATGCAAATTGTAAGAGGCCAACATTTTCAGTTCATCTGTTGAAATAGATCTTGACATCAGCTGGTGTGAAATTCCGTAGGAGGAAGTCTAGGTATATATTAATTGTATTCCACATTGGAACCTTACAGAAAACTGCCAGATGCCAGGTGACCTGTGGCAGCCATCTTAAGCCAGTGTCCTTGCTTGCTTTTTTAAAAGTCCTTTTTAAACAGTTCAATATTTGTTTGGTCGGCCGATGAAATTAGAGATTAATGTTACACATGCGCAAGTCTCAGCATCGTGACAAAATACATTAGCGCATTGGAGCAGAGTGACCAATGTTTCTCATCCCATGCTGCAGATTTGTGTATCACAGAGTTTCAGGGCACAGATATAAAAACTCAATCCATGTTCCCATTGATTTGCTCCTGCCTCAGGTTGCTGATACAAAAAGATGCTGCCACTCTGGTTTTGGATTGATCCACCAGTTAAGCAATAGACCTACACTCAGTGGCACAATAAGGATGTTATGGGCCTGGCCATTGCCAACATCCCCAATTTTAATAGCTTCAATATTGTCATCTGTGTCTTCAACAGCCTTGGCCCTGGTATTTCCTCCTGCCTCCCTATCCCTCTCACCTCCTTTAAGATGCTCCTTAAAGCTTACCTCACTTAAAGCCCTTCCTCATCTGTCCTGCTTTTTTTGGTTGTGATTTTTTTGGCTCGGTGCCAAATTTTGTTTGGTAATCACTTCCGTGAAGCACCTTGGAATGTTTTACCAGATTAAAGGTGCTATATAAATATAATTTAGTGTTGTTGTCCATTTGCCACTGGCAGAATGTATAATGGAAGGCTAATCAGAGACTAGTAATTTTAGATCCGAAGATGGCAGCTATCCCATTTGTGTGGCATCTTTATTCCACCAATACTTGTTCCTAAGGAGGGAGAAAACACTTATTAACAAAATGATTGTCTTGTTGGTGCCCTGCATTGCCATGGCAGCAGTGAAATTGGTTAAAATTTAAAGGGTTGCCTTTGACTGTGAGATTGATCGCAAGCCACATGATTACATGGGCAGTGTCCTTTCTTCTCAAATGCATTTAAACATCTTCACATTGTTCCAGAAGCAGTCACATTACATAGAAATAGGAGGAGACTGTTCAGCCTCTCCAGTCTGCTAAGGCCTGCAGTTAGATTGTAGCTGACTGGTATCGCTTACCCTGCTTGCCTGCTTCGTTTGAAATTTTCATTCGATCTCATCCAAATAGCTTTACAGAGGAGAGAGTTACAGGTTTCCTTTACCCTTTGTGTTCTTTCTGACATCATCCCTGAACATCATTTTAAGGTTATGGTTGTAATTTTATTATATAATGGAATAGACCACATTTTGAATAATATTTCTACATTTTTAGAGGGTAGGCATGTTTTTTTTATTATTCTTTCATGGGATGTAGGGGTAGCTGCCAAGGCCAGCATTTGTTGCCCATCCCTAATTGCCCTTGAACTCAATGGCTTGCTAGGCCATTTCAGGGCGCAGTTAAGAGTCAACCACATTGCTGTGGGTCAGCAGTCATCACACATAAGCCAGACCGGGTAAAGATGGTAGATTTCCTTCCAGAATGGACATTAGTGAACCAGATGGGTTTTTACAGCAATCAATGATCGTTGTCATGGTCACCATTATTAGTTTTATATTCAAGATTTCTTAAATGAATTTAAATTCCACAAATTAGACTGGGCCTCCAGATTACTAGTCCACTGAATTTACCACTTTGCCACCATCTACCCCCATTGGATGCAGAGAGGATGTTTCCACTTGTGGGGAAAAGCAGAACCAGAGGCCATCAGTATGGGATAGTCATCAAGAAATCCAATACAGACTTCAGAACAAACCTATTCTCCAAATAGTGGTTAGAATATGGAACTTGCTGCCACATGGAGAGACCAAAGTGAATAGTATAGATACATTTAAGAGGAAAATCGAAGAAGAAAATCGATAGGGGGTTACAATGATAGATTGAGAAGAGGAAAGATTGGACAATGCTCAAGAGCAACATAAACACCAGCATGGACTGGCTGGGCCAAATGGCCTGTTTCTGTGCCGCCTATCCCACCTAATCCTGTGTATGTGAAGCTCTCAGAATTTGAAATCAGACTGTATAAACCTGTTAACAAGAAGATTCCTTTATTGACAATATTTTGTTTTATTTAATAATCACTTGCAATATCAGACAGAGAAACTTCACACAAAATGTGTTAACATGTTTGCAACAACAACAGCTTGCATTTACAGTGCTGTTAATGTTGTAACATGTCACAAGGCACTTCACAGGAGCCTTATCAAACGAGATTTGGCACAAAGCCACACATGGAAGCATTAGGTTACCGAAAGTTTGGTCAAACAAGTACATTTCTCAGAATATCGCAAAGGAAAATGCAGTGGAGAGATGGGGAAGTTTAGGAATGGAATTCACAGGAATATTGGAACATAGAAACAGAAGGAGGCCATTCAGTCCATTATGCCTGCACTGCCATTTGATGAAATCATGGTTTATGTGCAAGCTAACTCCATAATCATCTTTGACTCACATCCCCTAATACTTTTGTTTAACAAAAATCTATCAATCTCGATTTTATAATTTGCGACTGGCATCAGTTGGCATTGGCAGAATAGCATTCCAAATCTCTACCATCCTTACTGCAGGGAGGTATTTGCTAATGTGACTCCTGAAACATATAGCTCTAATTTTTTTCAGGCTGTGTGTCCAAGTCTTAAACACCCCAACCAGCGAAAATAATTTCTCTCTGTCTACCCTTTAAGTTCCCTCGAAACGCTTTAAAACTTTGATCAAATCGCCCGCAACTCCTGAACCTTCTAAATTCCAGAGGATGCCACCTTAGTGTCCTGAATCCTAAAGCTTAAGGCTGGGATTTTCTGGCCCTGTCGCAGGTTGGACCCCCCGTGAGTGAGGTGCCCCCCCGCCCCCCCACCAACTAGAAGCCCATTGACTTAGGGTGGGACCGGAAGATCGAGGTGGTGGGCGGGTGTGGAGAATCCCACCGTAAGGGCGAGACAGCAGAAGGCATGATTGCCAATTGTGGATTATGACGCTTGAGAGCTGTGGGGTTGGATTTTGGGGTCATCGGGTGGGCGGGGCAAGCGGGCACGGGAGTGGCCGCGAAATGGCCCACGATTGGGCCCTGACCGTGATTTCAAGCTTTAAGGCCCGCCCAATGCGAAACATGGCTCCGCATTGGCTGGGAAGGGCCAAGCGGACACAGGGGACCTATCGGTCATCGGGTCCAATGGCGACCCGGCAGCCGGTTTCAAAGCGGCCCAGACAGCCCCTGGAAGGCTCCCACGGAAGGATGTCTCCTGTACTATCGCTATGGAGTCGAGTGCGGCTGGGCATGGCAGGTGGGATTGCAGGTCGGGTGGGCACTCGGCCCCCTGCTTTTCAGATGAGTGCCTCATCGTCCTCCTGGAGGAGGTGGCTGCCCAGATGGGACACCAGTATCCCCAGGGATGGGAGGAGGAGGCCACTGCACCTCACCAAGAGGGCATGGGAGGAGGTGGCAGTGCTGGTGAGCAGCCATGACATGGTGCGGGTGCATCTGGATCCAGTGCCAGAAGCGCTTCAATGACCTGCTGTGCTCAGGAAGGGTGAGCACCATGTTGGCATGGATCTGCACGCCGAAGTGTTAAGGTGTGGCCATCCCCCTATGAACCTTAGGGTCTGGGTGCCAATTGTCAATGATGCTGGAGCTGGCCTAGGGGGTGAGCCCTGGCTGCTTGGACTGAGAGCCTTGCAGTTCGAGGGCCACGACTCGGAAGTGCCCTGCCAGGTGCTCCTCAGCTGGGATTGGCCAGGCTGCAATGGCGCTGCACGTAGGATGTGGACTCATCAACGCTCCTCTGTTGTTTCAGGAGAAGATGGCACACAACAAAATAGAAAGGTCACGAATCAGAGGAAGCCCCGCTCACCTCCTAATCCTTTCCAGACACGAGCAAGACTGGAGCTTGATAGCCGGCATGCACCCAGTACAACTGAGTGTGGAGAGGCCAGATGAAGGTAAGTGTGCAGTGCATTGAGGTGAGGCTTTCAGTTTGTGCAACCATTCTAGTGTAGTCTCTTAATTGATGTGACCCCTGAGCCTGGAGCTCCCATTGATCATTGGAAGATGATGGAGATCTCCTTGGTGTCACCAGGGTGCCTGGCATGCACAGTGACAGTCTGATGACTTTAACTAATGACATGTCCTTGTTCTCCCTTTTAGGGTTTCCAGCAGGTGTGTGCCCTGCTGACCCTGAAAAGCCGGAGGGCCACCGAGCTTCTGTTGCACCTGCGTCACACCCGCTCTCTAAAGCAGCCACCAGCGCGGATACCAGCACCTCTGTGGGCATTAGATTCAGCGGCTAGTATCGCGGTGCACATTGGTGAGGGCACTTCACACTCACGTTTTTTTAATTCATCCATGGGATGTGACGTCACTGGCAAGGCCAAACTTTGCTACCCATATTATTACCCATTCATTGCCCTTGAGAAGGTGGTGGTGAGCTGCCTTCTTGACCCACTGCTGTCCATGTGGTGTAGGTACACCCACAGTGCTGTTAGGGAGGGAGTTCCAGGATTTTGACCCAGCGACAGGTGAAAGAATGGCAATATATTCCCAAGTCAGGATGGTGAGTGACTTGGAGGGAAGCTTCCAGGTTGTGGTGTTCTGAATCATTCACTGCCCATGTCCTTCTAGATGTTAACGGTCGTGGGTTTGGAAGGTGCTGTCTAAAGAGCGTCGGTGAGTTCCTGCTTCTTGTAGATGGTACCCGCTGCTGCCACTGTGCGTCGGTGGTGGAGGGAGTGAATGTTTGTGGATGTGGTGCCAATCAAGCAGACTACTTTGTCCTGGATGGTGTCCAGCTTCTTCAGTGTTGTGGGAGCTGCACTCTTCCAGGCAAGTGGAGAGTATTCCATCACACTCCTGACTTGTGCCTTGTAGATGGTGGACAGGCTTTGGGGAGTCAGGAGGTCAGTTACATGTCACACGATTCCTAGCCTCTGACCTGCTCTTGTAGCCATAGTATTTATATGACTAGTCCAGTTCAGTTTCTGGTCAATGGTAACCCCCAGAATGTTGATAATGGGAAATTCAGTGAAGCTAATGTCAATGAACATCAAGGGGCGAGGGTTCGATTCTCTCTTGTTGGAGATGGCCATTGCCTGGCACTTGTGTGGTGCAAATGTTACTTGCTATTTGTCAGCCCAAGCCTGGATATTGTCCAGGTCTTGCTGCATTTGGACATGGACTGCTTCAATATCTGGGGAGTCACGAATGGTGCTGAACATTGTTCAATCATTAGTGAACATCCCCATTTCTGACCAAATAATGGAAGGAAGGTCATTGATGAAGCAGCTGAAGATGGTTGGGCTGAGGACACTACCCTGAGGAACTCCTGCAGTGATGTCCTGCAGCTGAGATGACTGACCTCCAACAGCTACAACCATCTCCCCTTTTGCTAAGTATGACTCCAACCAGTGAAGAGTTTTCCCCGATTCCCATTGACTCCAGTTTTGCTAGGGCTCTTTGATGCCACACTCGGTCAAATGCTGCCTTGAAGTCAAGGGTAGTCACTCTCACCTCACCTCTGGAGTTCTGCTTTTTTGTCCATATTTGAACCAAGGCTGTAATGAGGTCAGGAGCTGAGTGACCCTGGCAGAACCAAAACTGGGCATCAGTGAGCAGGTTATTGCTAAGCAAGTGCCGCTTGATAGCACTGTTGATGATCCTTTCCATTACTTTACTGATGATCGAAAGTAGGCTGATGGGGCGGTAATTGTCCGGGTTGGATTTGTCCAGCTTTTTGCTTACAGGACATACCTGGACAATTTTCTACACAGCTGGGTAGATGCCAGTGTTGTTGTTGTACTGAAACAGCATAACTAGGGCTGCAGCAAGTTCTGGAGAACAAGTCTTCAGCACTATTGCCAGAACATTGTCAGGACCCATAGCCTTTGCAGTATCCAGACCCTTCATATCTTTTCTTGATATCACGTGGAGTGAATCGAATCGGCTGAAGACTGGCGTCTGTGATGCTGGGGACCTCCGGAGGCTGAGATGGATCATCCACTCGTCATTTGTTGCTGCCCATCCCTAATTGCCCTTGAACTGAGTGGCTTGCTCGGCCATTTCAGAGGGCAGTTAAGAGTTAGTCACATTGCCATGGGTATGGAGTTACATGTAGGCCAGACCTGGTAGGGACAGCAGATTTCCTTCCCTAAAGAGCATTAGTGAATCATATAGGTTTTTACGACAATCAATGATAGTTTAATGGTCAGCATTACTGAGACTAGCTTTCAATTCCAGATTTATTAACTGCCGTGGTGGGATTTGCTGCCATGCCCCCAGAATATTAGCCTGGGCCTCTGGATTACTCGTCCAGTGACATCACCATTACGCCACCAACTCTCCCAACAATTGCGCCGTCACAACCCAACAGTTTCATGGTCACATTTAATGGTGCCAGCTTTTATTTTCATATATTTTTAAACGGAATTCAAGTTTTTAAAACTGCCCAACTCAGGATTTGAAGTCTTATTCTCCAGATCATTTGATCCAATACTGTACCCGTTATTGGCAGCAAGTCTGCCTGTGGGGGAGCTTTCTTTGGCCTTGTCACATCTAAGGGATTTCCCTCCCAAAACACCTCCACCTCCCTACCTTTCCCCTTCCTTTAAGATGCTCCTTTATACTTTTGCTCTTTGGCCAACTATCCTAATATCTCCCTCTGTGGCTTGGAGTTAACCTATGTCAACGCTGAACCAGTTTGGGGCATTTTATGACATTAAAGGTTCTTTTTAAATGCAGTTAGTTGGTCTGAATGGATAAATTTTGAAAGCCCTAGGATTTTGATTGGTTGGATTGTCTTTTTACTGAAGCCCACCTCCGTATGGGAGTCAATCAGAAGAGAGAGATAAGAAAATGAGCAAATAAATGAAGTGAAACTTCTTTTAAGATAAGAAGGAAGGCTTTAAAAAAAAATCTTCTTCTTACCATATCCACAGACAGTCTATACATGGCCCAGCCAGAACTGGGGACATTTTTGGGTCACTACATGCATATGCATTCAAGCCGTTACTTGGCCAGTGAAATCGTGGACGGGGGCCAATCGCGGTCAGTGGTCTGTTTTCCGGCCGATCCCAGGCCCGCTGATCACGCCCACCTAAAAATTCAGGCCAGGGAGTATTTACAATTTTACTTCAAACTGATGGGATGATCAGGGTTACTGGTGCAGTGGTACATCTACACTCGATGTTTGAACAGGTTTATTACTGTAATATTAGTGTCTCTTTCAGTGCTGAAAAAATACTTGGCCAACCAAGGGCTAAAAGGATTAAACTCAGATGACAGGTTGCATAGACTAAGCTTGTATTTCCTTAATAGGGTAGATAGAGAGAAGTTATTTCTTCCAGTGAGGGAAGAAGAGGGCATTCCAAATAAACACCTGAAACTCAGTTGGAAGTAAAGCTGGACTTGGTGCTGAAGTATTTGGAGGGGCATTTAAACCCATTAAGTTTTGATTCATAAGAACCTAGAAATAGGAGCGGTAGACCATATGGCTTTGTTGAGCATGTTTTGCCTTTCAATACGATCATGGCTGATCTTTGGCTCCAACTCTACTTTAACGCCCACTCCCATACCCCTTGATTCGCTGAGAGATCAAAAATCTGTCTATGTCAGCCTTAAACATATTCAGTCGGGGGCATCCACAACCATCTGGGGTAGAGCATTCCAAAGAATCACAAACCTTTGTATGAAGAAATTCCTCCTCATCTCAGTCCTAAATGATCATCCCCTTATCCTGAGGCTGTTTCCCTGTGTTCTAGATTCCCCAACCAGCAGAAACAGCGGACTGCATTTTACAGGGGGCGCTGCTGATTGCCCCCACCACCAGCCCAATGGAAATAAAGCCGGCCAGAAGCCAACTCGCTCCATGCCAGCCTGCCCTGCAGCCAACACATGCTGGGGGCGGGCTAAGTTGGTGAACAACTGGACTGCGGCTCCTCACTCAGGAGGAAGTCCCGCCCTTGGGAGCTGCCAGTCAATCTGATTGGCTGGTGGCTCCGCCAACCCTGGCAGCACGAGAGCTCAGCAGCCGGGACTGCAGGAAGAAGGCCAAAGAGGAACGTGGCTGCCTCGAGAAAGTAAGTCCTGGAGATTTAGGGCTGGGAGGCATCCTAGAGCCCTTGAGGTTTGGGGTGGTGTGGGGGGGTGGGGGTGGTATTTGAGAGAGGGGGGGTGTGGGAGGGGGATTGGGCGGAGACCCAGTTCTCTTTGGTAGCCAGTGCGGAAGAAAGGGTGGTAACATCTTGTGGGGTTGCCCCCGATGCTTGCAGGGCAGCCCCAAATGAGGTGCCCCACTTCCTTCCTGCCTTCGGTCATATATGTCTTTAGAAACGGTCTATTGCACTCCCACCTGACTGCCAACGTCAACCGTGTTATGACATGGTTAGCGTATTACTCACAATAGGCTTGTTAACAAGCCTAAATTACCCTAATTAGTTATTTACATATGGTGCGTTAGCATATTATTGGGGTGAGCTTGGGGTGGCTGGGAAGGTGGTGTGCTGGCCACCCAACTTATTTTATGTGCCCCCTGCCAAAAACACACCCAGAGGGTCACATAAAGTAGCCCAATGTCCCAGTACCTACCCTGCCAAGCCCCTTCAGAATCTTTTATGGTTCATTCTTCTAAACTCCAGAGAGTATAGGTCTATTTTAATCAGCCTTTCCTCATTGGATATCCCTCTACAATGACCAATCTGGTGAATCCTCCTGTACCACCTCCATTGCAAGAATATCTCTTCTTAAATATGGAGACCAAAGTTGTGCACAGGTATGGTCTCACCGAAACCCCATAAGACTGTAGCAAAACTTTGTTAATTTTCTACTCCTTGCAATTAAGGCCAATCTGCCATTTGCCTTGTACGAGTATACTCAAGTCCTTCTGAACGTTAACATTTCTAAATTTCACGCTGTTCAATTTCTATTCTTACAACCAAACTGAGTAACCTCACACTTCTCCACATTATACACCATCTGCCACCTTGTTTTCCAATCACTTAAGCTGTCTATACCTCTTTGCAGCCTCTTTGTGTCCTGCTCCACAGCTTATATTTCCACTGAGGGATCATCAGCGTACTTAGTTACATAACTGTCTAGGTAGGATTTTATGTCCCACGGGCGGGCGCGTGCCCAATCCAATGGGGCGTAAGTTGGCATGCGATGACATCGGGCAAGGATCCCAGAGCCATTGCGCACTCGAGCGATATTTCGGTCGGCAGTCGCATGCAAGAGTCAGCAGCGCGCCCACCGACAATTAATAGGCCTATTAAGGCCATTAATCTATTAATTAAAAGCCAATTTTCTCTGCCCGTCCGACCTTACGGTGGGCGGGGCTGGCAAATCAGCCAGGTGGCCTTCTGCTTTATTTAGGAAATCTCACCCATGGGCTGGATGAGGTTTCCACAATTAAATAAAAAGTAAATATACATTTTTGGGGCAGAATTTTTATTCTTTTGATGTTATCGTGAATGAACCTCATGCTGGGACATTTTTTTTAAGATTTTAAAAATCGTTCTTTTTGATTTTAAGATTGTTTAGCTCCCTGAGGCAGCTCTCTGTCTTCAGGAAGCTTTCAGTGCAGGCTCCCCCACGAATGGGCAGACTTTTGCGCTTGCTTTCCATGGAGACAGGTTGGGATGCTGCTTGCATTGTTTTAGTTTTAAAGAGCTCGGTTGAACTTTCAGGGTTTTTTTTTTAATACACTCGTGGGATGTGGGTGTCGCTGGCTGGGCCAGCATTTATTGCTCTTCTCTAATTGCCCTTGAGAAGGTGGTGGTGAGCTGCCTCCTTGAACTGCTGCAGTCCATGTGGTGTAGGTACACCCACAGTGCCTCCAGGAGTTAAACCTGAGCTATCACAACAATGCTTCTGCCTCATTGAGTGAAACTGAAAAGCACAGCAGTTCCTCTCTCTCTCGCTCTCTCCCTTTCGCTGCTCAAGCAGAGAATTGGCTCAGGACTACCTCTTGCTTTTCCACGTTGGATTATCCTTCAAATCACCCGTCCACACATCAGCAACCTCTTCAATCAGTTCTCTTCCGTGCATCTGATCATGACACTCAAAGAGAAAACGGGCTTAATCATTATAAGCATCCCACTGATCACCTTTCAGATGTCTGCATAGAGGTATTTTGATTTGCCAATTGGGAATTCATTTTTGAAAATACAACCTCTGTTCTTTGGTGGGAATTTTTTCTGCTTTTCCCATTTCTCCAGCAATCACTGAAGACCAGCCTCCACAGCTCCGAACAAGGGTGATGGGACGCTGTTTACATGTAAAGTTGACAGACGTTTCATGGGCCAAGGATATAAGGCATGGCACATGGTTGGAGCTGAGATACAGGTTAGCCATGATCTCACTGAAAGGCGTAGCAGGCTTTAGGGACTGAATGGACTCCTGTGCAAGATCACAGTTACTGTATCAATTCCTCGGAATATTCAGTGTATGAATCTCTCATTTTGTTGATTTTTGCCTAAGCCATGAACCATGCTCCTGGTTGGGGTTAGTTTCAAAAGATCTTAGTTGTCCTGACTTCCTCTTCCCGCCCCTTCATCCTGAGTATGTTGCCCACGTAGTCGCTATTCAGTTGGGATTTTCCGACCTCTTTGCGGGTGGCAGAAGTCTATTGACCTGCAGCGGGAGTGGAAGATCCCGGTGGTGGGGCGAGTGCAGAAAATCCCGCCCTTCATGCTTCTCACTTAATGATGATCATCATAAGAAACATAAAAAATAGGAGAAGAAGTAGGCCATTCAGCCTCTTGAGTCCGCTCTGGCATTCTGTTAGATCTGGCTGATCTGTTTGAGGCCTTACCTCCACTTTCCTGCCTATCCTCCATAACCCTTTGTTCCCCTGTAGATCAAAAATCTTCCTAACTCACTGTTGCAGATAATGATTAATGATCCAGCCTCCACTGCTCCCTCGGTAGAGAATTCCAAAGACCCCCCGAGAAGAAATTCCTCCTCATCTTTATCTTAAATAGGAGATCCGTTATTCGTTATGATGTGGCAGATGGTGTGTGTCGGGTGGATCAAATCCATGAGGGAACCTTGATCACAGGGTCACAACGGTTTTGCAATTTGTATTTATTCTGAGATGTGTGCCCTGATTTCAGTAGTAATAAGTCCACCATGACTTTACAGATATTTAGAAAACTAAATGAAACATTTATTACCAAAATAAAAGATTTCAAGCACATACATAGGTCTCCAAATTACTACTATAATAATTCCTAAAACTCCTAATTAACCTGGCTTCCAATTACACACCCGTTAAGGTAACAGTAAACAAAAAAATAGATTTTAAGTAGGCTCCAGTCAGCTAACACAACACCCTGGACAATAGAACTCAAAATGGTTTTCCCACCCAGCTTCAGTTTCAGCAGCTTAATGAACAACTGCTGGAGGCTTTTCACACTTCTGGTAAATCTTGCAATGCCTTTCTCTCTGACACATAATCTCTTCTCCTTTATATATGTTTCGCCCTTGTAATGCAAATTCCATTGTTCCCATGTGTCTTTGGAACTTCACTTTTCTCATAATATAAATCATTGCATGGCACTAATATTATCAGTAACCTTTGGGGAAAATAAACACACTGCTTGGCCTAGCTTCTCTGGCTATGTTTAACATCCTACCATCTCTTTGAAATTCAAACGACCCTGATTTATCTAAAAGTGCAAATTCTTCTCACCTCACATTCTAAAACTTCAGCCAGGTTTACATATTTAGCACTTCAAACCTAGCTTCTTCTGATGAGTCAAAGCCTCCATACCATCTGTCTCCAATTCAACTAAATCCCACACACACACACACACATACACACAAAGAAACTATCCAAACCCCACTATTAACCTATTTTTACAACAAATTACAGTACTATTATGAGAATTATTGTACTTTTGTAACATATGTTTAAACTGTGCCTCCTAGTTCTAGATTCCCCCATGAGGGGAAACATCTTCTCAGCATCTACCCTGTCAAGTCCTCTCATAAGCTTATATGTTTCAATAAGACCAGCCCTCATTCTTCTAGACTCTAATGGGTATAGGGCCACCCTACTCATCCTTTCCTCATAGACAACTCCTTCATCTCAGGAATCAGCCGATTGAACTTTCTCAGAACTGCTGCCAATGCAAACATTCCTCTTAAAATGAGGAGACCAGAACCATGTGCAGTAGTGTAAGTGTGTCACAATGCCCTGTACTGTCATAGAAAGACTTTATCCATGGACTATTTGACCATGAGGGTCACACTATTGTGCATAACCTCGACAACCCACACAGCAGCAGTCACTTAAAAGCGAAAGCAAAATACTGTGGGATGCTGGGAATCTGAAATAAAAGCAAAAAAAATGCTGGAAAAGCTCAGCAGGTCTGGCAGCGTCTGTGGAGAGAGAAACAGAGTCAATGTTTCGAGTCTGGCATATGGACTCGAAACGTTAACTGACTCAGAGTTGATTGGGAGCAGGAACTCGGTGGAATTTGATAGTGAAGGTCCCAAGTGAGAATAATCTCAGAGGCAAAGAGTTCTTTATCAAAGTGTTTGTTCTGGACTGTTGTTGGTGCCTATATGTAATCAGGTTGTCTCAAAATCACTGTGAAAGGATTAAGGGAACTTGTCCCTTCAAGATCACCTTCCCTCTGGAACCCCAGGGCGGAAGGGGTCCTGATTATTTTTGTGGAAATTCCTCCACCTCCTGTGACCCACTAAAGTAATTTAACACTTACCTGTACTGGGCCTACCCTTCTCTTTCATGTGCTGCTGTGGAACAGGTCAGAATGAGCACAGCTCAGGCTCCGAAAAAATCCAATCTCAAAAAGCAATTGGAGTCCTATTTACATCAGGAGTCCTAATTTCCATATTAAAATTAGATGTTGGGGGGGGGGGGGGGTGGTGGTGGTGGTGCGCTGCTATCACCTGAAACAGTCAGGCCTCTTGGACACCAGGAAGTAGCAACTCTCCAAATGGCCACTATGGTGATGTTAATGGAGTCGGTAAGGCAATGGCCCATTTAACATTAGATGAGGCGCACAACACCAGGTTCCAGCCTTCCGGACTGAATATTGAGTTCAACAATTTTAGATCATGAACTCTCTCCTCCATCCCCACCCCCCCTTTCTGAATTTCCCCCTCCTTTTTTGTTTCTTCCAATAATTTATATAGATTTTTCTTTTCCCACCTATTTCCATTATTTTTAAATGTATTTCCATCCATTGTTTTATCACTACCTTTTAGCCTATTTCGATCCCTTCACCCCACCCCACCCCCTCTAGGGTTATCTGTACCTTGCTCGTCCTGCTTTCTACCCTTAATTAGCACATTCCTTTAGATAATATCACCACCTTCAACACCTCTTTGTCCTTTTGTCTGTGACATCTTTTGGTTATCTCCAGCTATCACTGGCCCTCTATCCAGCTCTTCTTGTCCCACCCCCCACACTACCCTCCCCCCTCCTACTTAAACCAGCATATATTTCACCCCTTTTCTATTTTTCCTTAGTTCTGTTGAAGAGTCATGCGGACTCGAAACGTTAACTGTGTTCCTCTCCGCAGATGCTGTCAGACCTGCTGAGTTTTTCCAGGTTCCATGTTCTGGAGAAAGTTGGGACAATCAGGCAATGAGATGGGACATCATTTACATGAAGTGAGGCAAGGGATGATCAACTGCCTCAGGCTTACCATTGCCAAATTTAATGCCAAATTTCCAAAAGCTGCAAATTAATTGAGCACAGCAATCCTCCTAGCTGTTCAGTCACCGGTATTCTGAAGTTGACCTGGCTGGTGACTCTTTAGACATAAACTGAGATTATAGTATGTGGGACACATCTGCTTGAATGCCGCTCCCAGCCCTGCTATCCTCTGATCAACACAAAGCAATAAGATAAAGCTCTCCCTGTCGGCAGTGGCTTTTCGGAGTTCTGAGTGAAATGCATTTGAATACTCTTAATTAATACAGGTCCCAATGGTGTTAGTCAACACTTTTAAATTTAACAATTATTAGCATTTGTTTAACAATCTCTGAGAGGAAATGGGATGTGTGGTGAGAGCATAAAAAGGCATTGCCTTCTATAACTGAGATTGCAGTCAAAAAAAGAAGGTACATTAGCGGGTGGGGGGGGGGGGTGGTGTGGTGGTGCCTGCCAACAGGTGAACATTTTTTCTGAGCCACCATCTGCACTGTCTGTCACCTTGATGAGCGCTCACGTCACCTAGATTAGATTTTGTTTACATTGTTTTCCAGTCTGACAGACTGCTGTTATGTGTCAACTCATTAGAAAAAGCTTTTCAGTCAGGATGTTTTTGAATGCTAAACTAGAAAGGTCACAGAAGCAATTATGATCAGTGATGCATGGACCCAACATATCATGCCAAATTAGGTAGATTTTAGCAGTTTACTAATGTATGAGTATCACAGAGGTTCCTCTGGAATGCTGCCTGCTATTTCCTCAATGTTATTAACTCCTCCAGGACTCAGGTAGACTTTACACCAAGCCATGAAGCCAACAAAGGACAAGAGGTGGGGAAGGGGGAGTAAAAGGTGGGTGCTAAAAGGAAAGCAAAAAATGTTGGAAATACTCAGCAGATCAGTCGGCATCTTGGAGAGAGAAACAGAGTCAAGATTTCGGGTTGCTGACCCTTCATCAGATAAAAGCTCATTGACCTGATATGTTGACTATGTTTCTCTCTCCACCAATACGCCTGACCGATTGAGTGTTTTCCAGCTTTCTGCTTTCATTTCAAAGAGGAACTTAAAAGCTCCCAATTGTGCCCAAAGGGTGATGTAAATGATTAATGTTCCTGTAACTCTGTTTCAATTGATGTCTGTTCTCATTTGCTCAGAAGTTACTAAACAATACTGAGCTTGGGTTTTGCATTTACATTCATTTAAGTGCTGGGAGGTCCAATGTTTGGGTCTGTTGCAATTCAGGCCATCTCCCAAACCAATTTACACCTGATCTTTAAAGACAGCTTTCACCTTTATATCATGCCTTTCATGACCTCAGGATGTCCCAAAATGCTTCACAGCCCATGAAGTGCATGTAATGTAGATATGAAACAAAAATAAAAATACCTGGAAAAACTCAGCAGGTCTGGCAGCATCTTTGGAGAGGGACACAGTTAACATTTCGAGTCCGTATGACTCTTCAACAGAACTAAGTAAAAATAGAAAAGAGGTGAAAAATAAGCTGGTTTAAGATATTTCTATATTTCACCTCTTTCCTATTTTTACTTAGTTCTGTTGAAGAGTCATACGGACTCGAAACGTTAACTGTGTCCCTCTCCAAAGATGCTGCCAGACCTGCTGAGTTTTTCCAGGTATTTTTATTTTTCTTTTGGATTTCCAGCATCTGCAGTTTTTTTGCTTTTATCTTAATAAGGGTGTGATATTGATATGTCAAAATATTATTCATAAAGAGCTAGGAACTAATTGTTATGAGTATTTATACCCAAGGTGCCATATTTTAGTGCTGCACGGGACCCAAATGCGCCAAGCAACAATTTATCAGTCTATCAGTTTACCAGCCACACGGAGAGCCAGAAAAAAATACTCTCAATGAAGGTCCAACATCTTGTCCAAAGTGTGATTATTTCTAATTGATGGGAACCAGCAGAAATAACAGGAGGGAGCAATGACAGCCAATCCATGCAGTGTGAGTTTTTGAAAATAGCAGTGTGATATGACCAGACAACATATCTCAGTGACAAAAACAGAATTACCTGGAAAAACTCAGCAGGTCTGGCAGCATCGGCGGAGAAGAAGAGAGTTGACGTTTCAAGTCCTCATGACCCTTCAAGTTCTGTCGAAGGGTCATGAGGACTCGAAACGTCAACTCTTTTCTTCTCCGCCGATGCTGCCAGACCTGCTGAGTTTTTCCAGGTAATTCTGTTTTTGTTTTGGATTTCCAGCATCCGCAGTTTTTTTGTTTTTAACATATCTCAGTGATGTTGGTTGAGGGATAAATAATAGCCAAACTGGGTTTCGGATTAACTGTTGCAGTCCTGAAAAATGTTCATCAGCCTGAAACATTGGGGTGAACGTTTAGGTCGGTGATGGGGGGGCAGGGCCCACTGACCGATGCATAAAATGACACGGGGTGACGTTGGGCAGGCGTGCTGATGTCACCCTGCGTCATTTACATTTCCAGGTCTGCGGGCGCAGAGCCGACTTCGCTGAGTGCCTGTCGACCTGTCAACGGCCACTTAAGGCCATTAATAAAGTAATTGAAATAATCAATGGACCTGCCTTAAGGTTGGCGGGAAGGATGGGAGCCCAGGCGGGCTTCTGAACAAACATCAAACCTCATCCGCGGGTGGGATAAGCTTTCATGAGGGTTTCAGAAATGCTTATGAAATTTATAAATAAAAGTCACTGGCATGTCCCAGCTCATGTGACAGTGTCACATGAGGCAACATGTCAATATTTTTTTTATCTCCATTCAGCTTTTAAAGTTGAAGCACTTTGCCGCAGGGAGATCTGTGGGCTCTTTTGCGCATGCGTGAAACAGCGCACAGACCCGCTCAGGGAATCCTCCCCCAGCCCCGCACGCACAGGGAGCGCACAGTGCTTTGGGGCGGACATCACGCTGGGTGGTCCTTAATTGGCCCACCCATGTAAAATGGCGGCGTGCCCCCAACCAGGGGCGCCGATCAGGAACCCGTCCACTCATGCCCAGTCCAACACAACCCGCAACCACCGCCCCCCCTGCAAAAGGGGGGAAAATACTGCCTATTGGCT
This sequence comes from Carcharodon carcharias, assembly GCF_017639515.1. NCBI lineage: Eukaryota > Metazoa > Chordata > Chondrichthyes > Lamniformes > Lamnidae > Carcharodon > Carcharodon carcharias. The sequence goes on from NC_054473.1 coordinate 183,942,680, forward strand.
CTGCTTCTCTCTCCGCAGATGCCATCTGGCCCCCTGAGTATTTCTAATTTACACTTTTGTTTGACGTCTCTTTTAGACAGCACCTCCAACTGTGCAGCACTCTTGCAGTGCTGTATTGGAGTGTTAGCCTGCATCATGTGCTCAAATTTCTAGTGTGGGGCTTGAATCCACAACTTCTGACTGAAAGTTGAGAGTACTACCCACTGAGACAAAGCTTCCATAAACCACCTTGTACTTTTGGGTAAAGCTTATGTGTGTCAGCAACGAGATGTGTCAGCAACATTTGACCAGATTTGTTAATGATTTCCCATCATCTCAACGACCAGCAAAAGTAAAGCTACCCCAACGGTGGACATTTCAGGCAAAAGTGCGATTTTTAAAAAAGTCATCCTTTAGGATGCAGGCACTGTATTTATTGCCCATCCCTAGTTGGTCTTGTGAAGGTGGTGGTGGATATTCTTTGCAAATTGTTCCAGTCTGTGTGGGCCAAGGTACTCCAGCAGTTCAGGAGGGAGTGCCAGGTCTTAATATGAGGAATATTCAGAGAAGCAGAAAAATCATCAGATATATCTTTAACAGTGCACTAAGTTATATTAAATGCATTAAATTATATTAGTTCTTTATTTCTGAGTCCATTTAAAGCTGAACTTTTCAGTACCATTTCTCTTTCGAATGAGACATTAAACTGAGGTCCCCTCTCTGGTGGACATTAAAAGGCACAATTTCAAAGAACAGGGGGGGCTCTCCCTGGTGTCCTGGCCAATACTTACCCCACAACCAACGTCACTTAAATTAAATGACCTGGCCATTATCACAGTACTGTTTGTGAGAATTTGCTGTGAGCAAATTGGCTGCAGTGATTCCCATATTATATACTTCAAAAATACTTCATTGGCTATAAAGTGTTTTGGATTGCACATGGGCTGTGCAAGGTGCTGCAGAAATGTACATCATTTTTGTAAGAGAGGTGAAAAGGTCATTATGCAGATGAAACAACATAGGAAGAGTCACTATCTTAATCAACCTCAACTCCCTGGAGTTCAGTCCAGCCACAGTAAGTAGTAAATATGGTTGATCTGGGTGATGAGCTGTTATAGCAGTGCTTTCATGCCAGAAGTCCTACAGATCATGAATGCTAATGTTGTATTATGCTGATTCCCTATCAGGATGCTCCTGGTGTGACATCCAATTACAGATTGTAGCTGTGTGTGTCTCTCTCTCTCCCTCTCTCTCATGGTGATAAATATGCAAACATTGTCTGATGAATTAAACCAATTTTGGCTCATTAGAGGTTTGTATTCTAAACAACAGAGGCAATCTGTTCTATGAAGTTGGCAGCTATATACTAAATAGGGGCTTTGTATCTTCCTCAACCCTTTCCCCCATCTTTCACACCCTGATACACACACAAACTCATGGGACAGCATCAGAATGAGGACTGCAGTGGTTGCCTTGAAAGCAAGAACTTGGGTTTATGTAGTGCTTTTCACAACGTCAGGTCATCACAAATTGCTTTACAGTCAATGAAGTACTTTGGAAGTGTAGTCACTGCTGTAAACATGGTGGGTAGTCTGCACGGAGCAAGATCTCACAAGCAGCAGTGTGACAAATAACCACATAATCTGTATTTTGGTGATGTTCATTGAGAGATAAATCTTGGCCCATGGTGTTGGTCATCATGGTGAATTAAAGGATTAATAATCTAACTTATTTGTATCATGGAGCATATCGATTTTCCGATGTAAACAAGGAGAATTTGAAGTGTCTTCTGCTTTGTGAAGTGCTCACACAACGAAATACATGACAATAATATCAGCCATGACCGATTAAAGTGTAATTTTTGTGACTTGGTTAACAGTAGAGATATCCATTAGTTAGTTTACTCTATAGAAAGCCAACGGTTGATAAAGACTGTTCTTCGGAGACGTTGTAAACTTTTACATCAAGAAACCTTGTTTAGAGGAACAAACTTTGGAGCACACAAACACAACTGTGGATTTGAGCATCCTGCCTTCAAAGGATTCAGGACCAAGTACGTCAGGAAGTCTTGCTTTTTAATGTAGACAAATATGGGCCTGAACCTTGCGCTCGTTGAGCGGGTGCAATCAGCGGGCTTGGGATCAGACAGGAAACCATCCCTCGACTGCAATCAGCCCCTATCCGCGACTTCACACCGGCAAGCCGTTAACGGCCATCCAGCATGAAATGAGCCCGGAGGAAGGCTCAGCACTGCCGCTGGGGGGTGGGGGGGGGTGCGGCGGGAAGAGGGTGGGCGCTGACATCACTGCGGGTGCTGGTAAGCGCTTCCACTGAGCCCCCGACAGCGGACAGGTGCCTGAGGGAGCTGCAGACTTCCGAGTAATAAAAAGAAAGCCCAAAAATGCTGCAGAAAAATGTCCGTGCTGCACTGTCAAGCACCTGAAAGCGGATCTTATTAAAAACACGCTCCCCAGGAGTTCCTTTTTATTTTAAATCCTAACGGAGATTTCATCCCGCCCTCGGATGAGGCTTCACCTAAAACGTAAAGCCCGCCCGGCCGATTGGTCCACCTGCCAAGCGTCAGGTTAGATGGGCCACAAAATAAAAGCTTATAATTGGGCCGTGAATGAGCTTAATTACCTGCTTAATTGTCAGCAGGCGCTCTTCCGGCTTTGTGCGCGTTCGCCGAGTGAAACGTCGGGCACATGCCCAATGACTTCAGGACGCTTGCCCGAAAACATCTCACGTGATTTTATGCCCATTCGGGTTGGGCACGCGCTCACCTGCGAAATGTAAAAATTCTGGCCACGGGGCAACATTTTCCCCCCGTCGTTGGGGAGGGGGGGTGGTGGGGGGGCATGGGGGGTGAAGTGCAGGAGCGGACGCGGGCGAGTGGCCTTCCGATCGGTGCCCCACCCCCCCACCCCCCCAACAGTCGGGGGCGGCAGCCACTTTAAGTGGGCAGGCCAATTAAGGCCCGCCCAGCATGACATCTGCCTGGAAGCGCGGGTGGGGAGGGTTCCCTCAGCCGGGAGTCCCTCTTCCTCGCATGCGCACGAAAGAGCGCCACAGATCTCCCCGAGGCAAAGCGCTGCCTTAGGGAGATCGGCTCCGATTTAAAACTTTCAATAAACACGTTTAAAATTTTCCCCTGCCTTTTCCCCGCATGTGACACTGTCACATGAGTTGGGACACGTCCATAAGTTTTACTGAAATCTTTCTTAAAAACTTAAATACTCTCATGAAACCTCTTCCCGTCCGTGGATGAGGTTTGATGCTTTTTCCAATGCCCTCCAGGGTTCCCGGCCTTCCCCCCCACCTTAAGGTTAGACGGGCAGGTCCATCAATGAGGTTAATTAGGTTTTTAATGGCCTTAATATGCCATTGACAGTTCGGTGTGCGCCCGCCGAACTGAAAATCTAAATGATGCGGGGTGACATCGGGATGTACGCCCGACATATCCCCGCGTCATTTTACGCATTAGCGAGCAGACCCTGCCCCCGCTTGCCGACTGGAAAAACCTGCCCATGGTATCTAAAGGTGTATGGCTTTCAAAAACCCTTCATAGAATTCAAAAGGTACAGACACTAGAAATTGCTACGAACATACAATTTAGGAGTAGGCCATTTGGCCTCTCAAGCATGCTCACCATTCAATAAGATCATAGTTGATCTAATTTTAGCCTCAACTTCACAATCCTGGCTACCTGATCACTTTCCACTCCCTTGCCAAGAATCTATCTATCTCTGCCTTAAAGATATTCAAAGACTCTGGCTCAACCACATTTTGAGGAAGAGAATTCCAAAATCTCACAAGCCTCCGAGAGACAGAAAAAAATCCTCAGGCCTGTCTTAAATGGGTGACCCCTTATTTTTAAACAGTGACCACTAGTTCTAGATTCTCCCTCAAGAGGAAATGTCCTCTCCTCATTCACCCTGCCAAGACCCCTCAGGATCTAACATGTTTGAATAACGTCCCCTCTTAGTCTTCTAAACTCCAGCAGATATAAGCCTATCTTGTCCAATCTTTCCTCATAAGACAACCCACCCATTCCTGGTATTAACCTAGTAAGCCTTCACTGAGCTGCTTCCAATGCATTTACATCTTTCTTTAAGTAAAGAGACCAATACTGTACTAAGTACTCCAGATGTGGTCTCACCCATGTCCTGCATCACTGAAGCATAACCTCCCTACTTTTGTATTCAATTCCCTTCACAATAAATGATAACATTCTATTGGCTTTGCTAACTTCTTGCTGTACCTGCATGACACCCTTTTGCAATTCATGCACCAGGACACCTGGATCCCTCTGCATCTCAGAGCTCTGCAATCTCTCACCATTTAGATAATATGCTCCTTTTTTCACCCTACCTACCAAGATGGACAACCTCACATTTTCCCACATTACACTCCAATTGCCAGATCTTTGCCCATTCACCTAAGCTATCTATAGCCTTATGTAGCCTCTTTATGTCCTTTTGAGTACCTATCTTTGTGTCATCAGCAAATTTAGCAACCTCTCTGATTCAGGCTGGGTTGATCCTCCAGTATCAATTAAGCCTGTTCTGTAGACTATTCCACAAAGTATTTTGGTGCTTACTCAAAACAGAAGGAAGAAGTTTGAATATTAACACAGGACACCACTTCAAATAGTGCCATGAGATCTTTTAGAACCAAAGAATGGTAACAGGGCAAAAACAGGGTATTCAGTTTGTGCCAGGTCTCTGCAATTGAAATTTAACAGGTACCAATCCCTGGTCCTTTCTCCACCCTGCAAATGTTTTCCCGTCAGGTGCTTTTCCAATTCCCTTTTGAAAGCCACAATGGAATCTGCCTTCAGGTTCATAGAAATATAGAAAATAGGAACAGGTGTAAGCTTTTCAAGCCTGCTCTGCCATTCAATATGATCATGGCTGATCCTCTATCTCAATGTCATACCCCTGCTCTCTCTTCATATCCCTTGATGGCTTTAGAGTCTAGAAATCTATCTATTTCCTCCTTAAATATATTCAGTGACACTCCCACTTAGTTTTGCGTAGTCAGAAAACTTGGAAAAATTAGTTCCCTCATCCAAATCATTGATATATATTGTGAATAGCTGGGGGCCTAAGCACTGAGCCTTGCGGTACCCCACTAGTCACCGCCTGCCACTCTGAAGTAGACCCATTTATTCCTACTCTCTGTTTCCTGTCTGCTAACCAATTCTCAACTCATGCCAACACATTACCCCTAATCCCATGTGCTTTAATTTTGCACATTAACTCTTTATGTGGGACTTTATCAAAAGCTTTCTGAAAATCCAAATACACCACATCCTCTGGTTCTCCCTTATATAGTCTGCTCATTACTTTCTCAAAAAACTCCAGTAGGTTTGTCAAACATAATTTCCCTTTTATAAATCCATGTTGACTTTGTCTAATCCTGTTGTTAAATCATTTATAATAGATTTTCCCTACTACTGATGTTAGGCTAACTGGTCTGTATTTCCATGTTTTCTCTCTCCCTCCTTTTTTAAAAAGTGGGGTTACATTTGCCTCAAATCTGCTGGAACTGTTCCAAATTTTTAGAATTTTGGAAGAGGACAACCAATGCATCCACTATTTCCATGGCTGTCTCCCTTAGTGCACTGGGATGTAGATTATCAGCCCCTGGGATTTATCAGCTTTCAGTCTCAATAATTTCTCCAGCACTATTTTTTAGTAATACTAATTTCCCTCAATTCCTCCTTCTCACTAGGATCTTGGTTCCCTAGCATTTCTGGGAAGCATTTCAGGTAGTGCATTCCACTTTGCTGGGCAAAGAAACTTTTCCTCTTGTCACCTTTGGTTCTTTTGTCAATGGCCCTGTTCTCTGGTTTGCAAGCATTCTGCTAATGGGAACAATTTCTCTCTATCTACACCCCTCAAGAGGGAATGTAGAGTCCTCTGTTTAATATCCTTTTTGCCTGGTAGCACTTCCAACAGTGTAGTACTCTCTCAGTGCTGCACTGGGAGTGTCAGTCCAGGATTTGAGTTTAAATCCCTGGATTGGGTTTTGAGCTCACGATTTTCCAATCCTGAGACAAGACTGCTAACCGCTGAACCACAGCTTCAAGGACAGCTTAGGGGAGTCAACAAATTTTGACCTTAGCATGGCCGATGTCCCAAAAGACAAAATAAAAGATGTGCACATGCAAGTTGATGGAAGCCAGTTTAATGTTGTCATTAATAAGTGGTGCTTCCATTACGAGGGGTATATTCACATTGCCTCCCACTTCTCAAACTAAAAGGGAAAAAGATTGCAACAAAAGCAATGACTGTGGATTCCATTTAAAAGATTCCCAGTTCTTTGACTGGCCTCAATTTAAGTGAAAGCAAGCAACATAGAAATTGCACAACTTGAAACTTGAGGACTTGAAACGTCAACTCTTTTCTTCTCCGCCGATGCTGCCAGACCTGCTGAGTTTTTCCAGGTAATTCTGTTTTTGTTTTTGTTTTGAAACCAGTATATTTTGACTTTTTTTCAATCAAAGAAGTTTGAAGGTCAGTGGAAAATATCATACCGGCATTAAATCATTTCACAGAATCATAGAATCAAGCGGAATAGAAGGAGGTCGTTCATCCATTGTGCATTTGAAAGAGCCGCCCAATTAGTCTCATCACCCTGCTCTTTCCCCATAGCATTGCGATGTTCCCCTTTGTAAGTATCTACATAATTACCTTTTGAAAGTTACTATTGAACCTGCTTCTGCCAATCTTTCAGGCAGTGGCTCTCAGACCGCAACAACTCGCTGTGTAAAATACTTATCCGTACTTCCCCTCTGAATCTTTTGCTAATTATTTTAAACAGTGTCCCTGGTTAATGACCCTCCTGTCAAATTCTCCCTATCCAATCTATCAAAGCAAAGTAGGACATACACAGTAAATGGTAGGGCATTGAGGAGTGCAGAGGAACAAAGGGATCCGGGAGTTCAGATACATAGTTCCCTGAAAGTGGCATCACAGGTAGACAAGGTTGTAAAGAAAGCTTTTGGCATTCTGGCCTTCATAAATCAAAGTATTAAGTATAGGAAAAACAAAAACAGAATTACCTGGAAAAACTCAGCAGGTCCGGCAGCATCGGCGGAGAAGAAAAGAGTTGACGTTTCGAGTCCTCATGACCCTTCGACAGAACTTGAGTTCGAGTCCAGGAAAGAGCTGAAATATAAGTTGGTTTAAGGTGTGTGTGTGGGGGGGCGGAGAGATAGAGAGAGAGAGAGAGGTGGGGGGGGTGGTGTGGTTGTAGGGACAAACAAGCAGTGATAGAAGCAGATCATCAAAAGATCTCAACGACAATAGTACAATAGAACACATAGGTGTTAAAGTTAAAGTTGGTGATATTATCTAAACGAATGTGCTAATTAAGAATGGATGGTAGGGCACTCAAGGTATAGCTCTAGTGGGTTTTTTTTTATAATGGAAATAGGTGGGAAAAGGAAAATCTTTTTAATTTATTGGAAAAAAAAGGAAGGGGGAAACAGAAAGGGGGTGGGGATGGGGGAGGGAGTTCACGACCTAAAGTTGTTGAATTCAATATTCAGTCCGGAAGGCTGTAAAGTCCCTAGTCGGAAGATGAGGTGTTGTTCCTCCAGTTTGCGTTGGGCTTCAATATTGAATTCAACAACTTTAGGTCGTGAGCTCCCTCCCCCATCCCCACCCCCTTTCTGTTTCCCCCTTCCTTTTTTTTCCAATAAATTATAAAGATTTTCCTTTTCCCACCTATTTCCATTATAAAAAAAAACCCCACTAGAGCTATACCCTGAGTGCCCTACCATCCATTCTTAATTAGCACATTCGTTTAGATAATATCACCAACTTTAACTTTAACACCTATGTGTTCTATTGTACTATTGTCGTTGAGATCTTTTGATGATCTGCTTCTATCACTGCTTGTTTGTCCCTACAACCACACCCCAACCCCCCTCCACCTCTCTGTCTCTCTATCTTTCCGCCCACCACAGACACACCTTAAACCAACTTATATTTCAGCTCTTTCCTGGACTCGAACTCAAGTTCTGTCGAAGGGTCATGAGGACTCGAAACGTCAACTCTTTTCTTCTCCGCCGATGCTGCCGGACCTGCTGAGTTTTTCCAGGTAATTCTGTTTTTGTTTTGGATTTCCAGCATCCGCAGTTTTTTTGTTTTTATTAAGTATAGGAGTTGGGATGTTATGGTGAGGTTGTATAAGACATTGGTGAGGCCAACTTTGGAGTATTGTGTGCAGTTCTGGTTGCCTAATTACAGGAAGGATATCAGTAAGATTGAGAGAGCGCAGAGAAGATTTACTAGGATGTTGCCGGGTCTTAAGGAGTTAAGTTACAGGGAAAGATTAAACAGGTTAGGACTTTATTCCTTGGAGCGTAGAAGAATGAGGGGAGATATGATAGAAGTTTACAAAATTATGAGGGGTATAGACAGAGTAAATGCGAGTAGGCTCTTTCCACTTAGATTAGAAGAGATAAACGCAAGAGGACATGGCTTTAGGGTGAAAGGGGAAAGGTTTAGGGGGAACATTAGGGGGAACTTCTTCACTCAGAGTGGTGAGAGTGTGGAACGAGCTACCATCTGACGTGGTAAATGCAGGCTCATTCTTAAGTTTTTAAGAATAAATTGGATTGATACATGGAGGGGAGAGGTCTGGAGGGTTATGGACTGGGTGCAGGTCAATGGGACTAGCGGAATAATATTTCAGCACAGACTAGAAGGGCCAAATGGCCTGTTTTCTATGCTGTAGTGTTCTATGGTTCTATGGTTCAAAGCCCTTTATGATTTTCACCCCCTCTATTAAATCTCCCCCTAATTTCCTCCATTCTAAGGAGAATGCAAAAAATAGGGGGCTGGTTAGCTTAGGCGGCTGCCACATGGTTCAGAATAACGCCAACAAACATTCCGTTCTCACAATCCCAGCTTCTCCAGTGTCTCATCCTTAATACCATTCAAGTAAATCTCTTCTTCCCCTTTTCCATTTAGATAGTGGTTATTTCAGTCATAGAGCTGCAGGAGGAAATCTCCACGTCCTCCAACACCATTAGCCCGTCCCAAGATGCCAATGCACAGTCCATTGCTTTTTAACTGCCAAAGAACTGTCATGGCAAGAACAGACTCAAATGTCCCATTTAAATATAAAATGCTGGAAATACTCAGCAGGTCAGGCAGCATCAGTGGAGATGGAAACAGTGTTAAAGATTCAGGTTAATGAACTTTCTTCAGTTCTGAATTGAAATCTTGTCTCAGAAATGGATTATCGTAAAAACCTATTCTGTCCATGAATGTCCTTGAGGGAATGAAGCCTGTCATCTTTGCCTGGTCCAGCCTACATGTGACGCTAGATCTACCGTAACGTGACTGACTCTTAATTGCCCTCTGAAATGACAAGTCACTCAGTTCAAAGGCAATTAAGGATGGGCAACAAATGCTGACCTTGCCAGCGACTCCCACGTCCCATGAAAGAATAAAGAAAAGAAAAGTTGAATAGTGGAAAAGGCTCAAAGGGACTAAATGGCCTCCTCCTGTCCCCCTCTGTTTTTCGTTTCTGGCTTTCTTCATTTGGAGGTGAACAACATGATAAGATGAAGGCTGTTCATTAATCCCAAGGCATAGTGAACGGTGAAACTGGACTTTTGTGGATGACAAAATGCATGCAGAAAGAAAATTGAGTGGGCTTTCTAAACAAGCAACCAATCCAATGCCACCTGTTTTCTGGACCTTAACTTCAACCCACCGGCATAGCTCTGCCAAATATTGGCTTGAGTTGTCATGGTTCAACCACATTGGAGAAAAATATGGGTTGTCTGATCTAGTTCAGTCCTTATCTTGAACCAGATGGAGCACATGGGTGAGCACGCATCCCAGTTTTACTGGCTGGGAATAGAGCCTGCAGCGGACACATGTGGAGTAATCGTGGGTTGTCCTAAGATGTGTTTCCCATAAGCTTTACTCCCCACTAGGATTACAGAATTGCTGAAGGAGCTCGTGGCTTGCACACTGGGAAGAATAGCATCACTGCAGCCAGCTTGTCCAACAACATCAGCAAAGGCTTGCATTTATAGAGCGCCTTTTAAAGCAGTCCTCCATGGCTTCCTCCATCCCCATCTCTGTGTCCTGACAGCCTTACAGTTTTCCAAGCTCTCTGCACCCCTCTACTTCTGGCCTCTTGCACATCTCTGAATTTTATCGCTCCACCACTGGAGGCCTTGCAGAGAGTTTTACTTCAAAGTGATTGGCTGCTTACTCAGTTTGATGACATCAGTGTTGCTGGATGCCTGGAGATCCTCTGGTCTTGAAACCAGATTCAAACAGACATCAGGAAAGGTGCAATCCACACTGCAGGGATTGACAGGTCATTGTGAGCAGCTTTCTTTGAGGTCAGTGTCAAGCGAAAGTACTATGCTGCGGACCACAAAATCCGACCATTAACTGCCTATGTGGTCTGTACTCCAACAAACTCCATGTTTCTTATTCAGTAAATTCCTTGTGAAGATCCTATAACAGAACTCAAAAACCTCTTCTGATATTTTTAAGTTAAGTTGCATTCATGTGGATGGCTAATGAGAGAGTTTGCACTGTAGCAAATTTTAACAGCTCTCTTAGTGAAGGAAAAAAACCTAGTTTCTTGTATATAACTCTAAAGTATGCACAGCAATTGGTGGCGATCCGGTAGGTGGATTTCAAATGTCCTTTTTTTTTGGACTCATTCACGGGATGTGGGCTTCGCTGGCTGGGCCAGCATTTATTGCCCATCCCGAATTGTGCTTGAGACGATGGTGGTGAGCTGCCTTCTTGAGCCGTTGCAGTCCATGTGGTGTAGGTACACCCACAGTGCAGTTTGGGAGGGAGTTCCAGCATTTTGACCCAGTGACAGTGAAGGAACGGCCGATGTATTTCCAAGTCAGGATGCTGAGTGACTTGGAGGGGGGACCTGCAGGCTGTGGTGTTTCCATGCGTCTGTTGCCCTTGTCCTTCTAGGTGGTCGTGGGTTTGGAAGGTGGGATATTCTCATGGGGCAGAATATTGAATTTGGAGGGCGGACACACACCCCACCCGGCCTAACGGAAAATGATGCACGATGATGGTGGGCGAGCATCCCAACATTATCGAGTAGACCCACGATGTTTCATTCGGCGGCTGAGTCAGCAGCACGCCCAGCGACAATTAAAAGGCCTGTAAAGGCCATTAGCAAGGTAATTCATTTCAAATTTACACTACCCATCCCGCCTTATGGTTGGTGGGGCAGGTGAAAAGGCCAAGCGGCCTTTACACTTTTTGGGAAACCTCATCCACGGGCGGGATGAGGTTGTCTCAAGCAAGTAAAAATAAAATAAAAATGTCACACTTGAATTAAAAGCACGTCCCTGCTATATGGCAGAGTCACATGAGGGGACGTGTTTTATGACATTTTTATTCTCACCATTATTTTTTCTCAATCAGCAATTCATCTCCCCGAGGCACGGAGCTGCCTCAGGGAGATTGAAACGCTCTCTCGCACGCGTGCACCAAGTTCATGCTAGGCCTGCTCGCCCTCCTCTCACCCACACCCCACCCCCACTCCGCACAGGCAGCGCCGAGCGTTGCCGCTAGCGTTCCATGCTGGGTGGGCCTTTAATTGGCCTGCCCACGTAAAATCGCGGTGCGGTGCCGATCACAGATGGCAGTCAACATCCCGACTGCCCCTGATGAGCACCCTCGCCAAGGGCAGAATTCTGCCCGGGAGAAGTTTAATAGTTCTGTGTAACATTCCCAGACAGGAGTCAGGCATTGTGACAATGACCACATTTCAAAAGTACTTGATTGGCCGCAAAGCACATCGGGACAAACCTGAGGTTGTGGAAGATGCCATGGAAATGCATGTCCTTATTTTCATCTCTTTCCTATCATTCAACATGCAGTCCAGTTCCCCTTTTTTTAAAAAATTCATTCATGGGACGTGGTTGTTGCTGGCTAGGCCAGCGTTCATTGCCCATCCCTAATTGCCCCTGAAAGAAACTGAGTAGTAAGCCAGGGCATTTTAAGAGTCAAACACGTTGCTGTGGACCCAGAATCACACGTAGGCCAGAACAGGTAAGGACAGAAGATTTTCTTCCCTAAGAGACACTAATGAACCAGATGGGTTTTTTTTCCAACAATCAGCAATGGTTTCATGGTCATCACCAGACTTTTCATTCCAAGCTTCTCTTGAATTCAAATTCCACCATCTGCCGTAGTGGGATTCAAACCTGGGTCTGCAGAACATTACCCTGGGTCTCTGGATGACTAGTCCAGTGACAATGCCACTACGCCACTGCCTCTCCTTGCCATCCTGCGTCCAGCTGCAAGCGAGCCCATAAGTGCAAAGAAAATGCAAAATAAGGGAGGGAAGGATGATCAAGTGAAAGACCATGGGTTAGTTTTTATTAGCCCTCTGGTGACGGGCTAAGACATGGGAGGGCTGATAAAAATTGGGTGGAAGATATTTGGAGGGAAGCCCAACATCTTTCTGCCACCCCAGGGTATTCCCAGAAGCAGGTACAACAGCTACTGGAGGCTGCTGGGACAATTAAGTTCACTTTTCACTTGCCCCAGCTGCACTGACAATGGGTCAGTGCAGGGGCCAAGATCACCTCAGCTTCTTCACTGGCCGTTGGCAGTAAAATCGTCCCTGGGATTCCCCTGTCCGCCCGCACAAGCTCAGGGCCCGGGTTTGGTCCCAGTGGCAGGGCTTCACTCCAGCTGATAGAATTCCATCCCACGCGTTTATCTCATGCAGTCTCACGAGTGTAAAGGATTGTCCTTCAGGAGACAAGTCCATAATAATAGAGTTGGCATTAAGGGTGAGGACTGCATTAGCCCAGGCAAAAGGCCTAAAAACCTTATTGTGTTGTCACTGAAGGAAGTTATGTTATTTAGCATGTCATCAGCAGGCTGTTGTGTGTGTGCGTACGTGTGTGTGTGTGTGTGTGTGTGTGCGCGCGCACGTGTGTGTGTGTGCGTGTGTGTGTGCACATGTGTGTGTGTGTGCACGTGTGTGTGTGTGTGTGCACATGTGTGTGTGTGTGTGTGTACGTGTGTGTGTGTGTGTGTGTGTGTGTGTGTGTGTGTGTGTTGAACTCCTGAGTTAGATGTGTTGGCTGAGCTTTATGTAACTTGTATACATTGGTACTAGTCTTCAAATAAAATAACCTACATATGAGTTACTCATCCTGAGTGATGAGTCTGTGTGAAGCAAGCCAGTAACACACCAAGTCCAACTCACCCTCTGCCCTTTCACTATAGCCCTGCAATTATTTTCCCCTTCAAGTATTTATCCAATTCTCTTTTGAAAGTTACAGAATCACCTTTCACCTCCCTTTCAGGATGTGCATCCCACATCACAACAAATTGCTTCATATGTTTCTTTCCTATATGCGTTGCCTCCGGTTCTTTTTCAAGTTACTTTAAATCTGTATCTTCTTGTAACTGGCCCTTTTTGGCACCGGAAACAGTTTCTCGTTATATAGTTTCTCGTTATATACCCTCTGTTGCCAAGCTTTCATCTATAGGCATTTAGGAGACCATTCCTTTGTGGGAAGGTTCAATCACCATTCCATAACTCACTGACACAAACTTGTTTTGTTGTTTTGCTTATAGGCTGCACCCTTTCCAACCTGTCTGACGTCTCACACAATTCAGTAACCAAGTTACTCAACAAAAACATTGGCTGTGACAGATTGCAGCCACAAGCTGTACTGACAAGCAGCAGGAAGTTATGTTTCTTCAGTTGGTAGCACTCTCACCTCTGAGTCAGATGACCATAGGTACAGATTCCAATTAGAAACTTTAAGCCCCAAAGCATCAATATAGTCTCCTGGTGCAACACTGAGGGAGTGCTGCACTGGCTGGAGGTCTCATCTTCTGCTGGAGAAATTAAACTGAGGGCCCGTCTTCAAAAATAGGTGGATATGAAAGATCCCACGTCACTATAAGAGCAGTGGAATTTGCCCCAGAGTCCTGAGCTATTATTTATTCCACACCAACAACAATAAAGCAGGTCGTTTGGACATTATTACTTTACTGTGGGGCATTGTTTGTTGAATCTTGCTGTGCACAAATTGACCGAAGCGTTTCCCTACATGACGGCAGTGAATCCTTCAAATGTACTTCATTGACTGCAAAGTGCTTTGGGAAGTCATGAGGGTATGAAAATGCTACAAAAAGGCCAGATCTTTCTTTCCATACTTCAATAAAGGAAAAAGCGATGCCAAGAGACATCCAGGCAACTTATGTAAACCAATTGTCTCTTGGGTGACTGTCTCTTGAGACGAGCTTGACCTCTGCACTGACCCATTGACAGTGTAGCTGTACCGGTGAAGGGAGCAAGTCAGCCAACTTGTTTTAATGCAACTATGGTCAGCATGAGTAATGGAGCTCATTCAGGCTCCTGATAAAAACACAATAAGCCAAAAGAAATTTTACTTTTAAACAGGCATTATATATTTATGAATCTATGTACATTGATACATGGTTTATACATAATCTACACAGCAGCATTACAAGTCTGTAAACACAGGGGATCATTTATCTGTAAAGTGACTCATTTTCTTCTCATCTGGGAAAAAAAGCACACATTTTATTTCCCAGTAATGCGTGTTGTGATTTGAAATCATAATGTGATATTAATATGGCATGTGTTGGTGAGTGTATGTGAAATTTGTCTCTCGGGGTCTTAATCAGAAGCCCAAGACCCAATGACATCATCACTAAAATGGTGGACGGAATCATTTCAGATGAACGCATTAGCACGCCTGTCATTAACATCAGTGAAATATAAAATCCAAGGTGGCCCGGAGCCAAGAGAAAATAAGAAAGGACTTGCATTTAAAATATCAGGATGTCCCAAAGCGCTTTACAGCCAATTAAGTACTTTTGAAGTGTAGTCGCTGTTGCAATGTAGGAAACAGGGCAGGCAATTATCGCACATCAAATTTCCATGAACAGCAATGAGATAATGGTCAGACAATCTGTTTTAGTGATTATGATTGAGGGATAAATTTTCCAAGAAATTCCAGAAAGCTCCTCAGGAAATGCAGTTTTGAGCTGGATTGTGGGTCTCGAAGTGGGGATCAAACCTACCATCACCCTACACCTGCAGGCAAGAATTTTACAACAACAACTTGCATTTACATGGTGGTGCCTTTAACGTAATGAAATGTCCTCAGGTGCTTCACAGGACTGTTATCAAATGAAATTTGACACCGAGCCTCACAACAAAACGTTAGAAAAGATGACCAAAAGATTGGACAAAGAGATGGCTTTTAGGGGACATTTTAAAGGAGGAGAGAGTTAGCGAGGTGAAGATGTTTAGGGAAAGAATTCCAGAGTTTAGGGTCTACGCATCTGAGGTATGGTCACCAATGGTGAAGTCATTGAAATACAGGGTGTGCAAGAGGCTAGAAATGAAGGAACTCTTAGATCTCGAAGAGTTGTACGGTTGGAAGCAGCTACATAGATGTGGAGGGATGAGACCAGAGAATTTGAAAACAAGGATGAAAGATTTGAAATTGAGGCATTGCTGGACTGAGACAAGATAACACAAGTGGTATTGTATGGTATGACGCATGCTGTAGGGACACAAATTGTTACTTGACTCCATGCAATAGGGAAAAATGCAACCCTGCATAGATTACATATCATTAACAATAAATAGGCCTGGTTAAAAATACTGAAACCAAGCTATCAGCCTGGGTAATACATTATTCAATGTCCCATTAGTAGTCATTATCACAGTGTGATAACACATTAGGGAAAGCCAAATTGAAGATCTTTAAATGATACCTATTCATTTCTGTACACCACCCGTGCAGCTCTTGAATTAACGGTTTATTCATAGAGCCTCATCTGTTCTGCTTTTTCATTCACAAACACCTCCCCGTCCTTTGACATGTGATTCAGAACCAATACCAGAGGGACATCTTACAACACATCCACCGTCGGTAAGGAGCAGAGCTTCTTTTTCGCTCTGTCTCAAGTTGCCTGTAGTTTTTTTCTCGCCACACTGCTTGAATCCAAACCCCCTAAAAATGAACACTAAAAGAATTCCTATCACTGGTGTCAGTCTTGCCTCTTGAGTAAGAAAGTTGCGGGTTCACGCTCTCCTGTGGAGACTTGAGCACAAAACTCAAGGCTGACTCTCAGTGCAGTGTGGAGGAGGTGCTGCACTGTCGGAGGCATCATCTTTCAGATGAGATGTTAAACCAAGGATATGTCTATGTTCTCGATTGGACATTAAAGATACCACCGCCCTCTTCGAAGAAGAGCAGGGAAGTTTTTCTCAGTGTCCTGGGCCATTATTTATCCCTCAATCAACATCATTAAAAAAAGACAGATTATCTGGTGACTATCACATTGCGGTTTGAGGGAGCTTGTGCGCGAGAAATACGTTTCCTGGCAACATAATGTATCGATTAGGCCACATCTGGAATGAAGTCTGCGGTTTTTGAAGTCCCATTTAAAGAAGGACATTGAAGAAACAGAAAAGTTATAATGGACACCCAATAGAAAGGAAGACTTGTATTGGCCTTTCATGACTGTCAGACAGCCCAAAGAGCTTTACAGCGGGTGGGGGGGGGGGGGGGGGGTGATGGCGTAGTGGCATTGTCACTGGGCTAATGACCCAGAGACCCAGGTTTGAATCCTGTTATGGTAGATGGTGGAATTTGAGTTCAGTTAAAAGTCTAATGATGACCATGGTTGTAGTTTTAAAAAAAACCCATCTGGTTCCCTAGTGAAGGATCTGTCATCCTTGCCTGGCCTACATGTGACTCCAGACAATGTGGTTGACTCTTAAAAGCACTCTGGAATGGCCTAGCAAGCAAGCCACTCAATTGTAACAAAGTGCTGCAAAGTCACAAAAAGGGAATGAAAGCGGACAGACCACCTGGCATTGACCTAGGCACCGGAAACAACAATGGCAATCTCTGCCCTGTTGACCCTGCAAAGTCCTCCTTACTAACAGCTGGGGGCTAGTGCCAAAATTTGGAGAGCTGTCTCACAGACTAGTTAAGCAACAGCCTGACATAGTCATCCTCATGGAATCATACCTTACAGATAATGTCCTAGAGTCCACCATCCCTGGGTATGTCCTGTCCCACCAGCAGGACAGAATCAGCCGATGTGGTGGCACAGTGGCATTAAGTCAGGAGGGAGTTGCCCTGGGAGCCCTCAAAATCGATTCCAGACCCCATGAAGTCTCATGATGTCAGGTCAAACATGGTTAAGGAAACCTCCTGCTGATTACCATGGACCACCCTCCCCAAGCTGATGAATCAGTGCTCCTCCATGTTGAACATCACTTGGAGGGAGCACTGAGGGCGGCAAGGGCGCAGAATGTACTCGGGGGAGGGTCGGGATCTTCAATGTCCATCACCAAGAGTGGCTTGGTAGCACCACTACTGACCGAGCTGGCCAAGTTCTAAAGGACATAGCTGCTAGACTGGGTCTGTGGCAGGTGGTGAAGGAACAAACAAGAGGGAAAAACACACTTGATCTCATCCTCACCAACCTGCCTGCTGCGGATGCATTTGTCCATGACAGTGTTGGTAGGAGTGACCACCACACAGTCATTGTGGAGACAAAGTCCCACCTTCACACTGAGGATACCCTCCATCATGTTGTGTGGCACTACCACTGGGCTAAGCTCGAACAGATCTAGCAACTCAAGGCTTAGCATTGATGGCTGTGGGACATCAGCAACAGCAAACTTGTACTCAAACACAATCTGTAACCTCATAGCCCAGCATATTCCCCACTTTACCATTACCATCAAGGCAGGGGATCAACCCTGGTTCAATCAAGAGGGCATGCCAGGAGCAGCACAAGGGCATACCTAAAAATGAGTTGTCAACCTGGTGAAGCTATAACACAGGACTACTTGTATGCCAAACAGCATAAGCAGCAAGTGATAGAGAGGGCTAAGCAATCCAACAACCAACGGATCAGATCTAAGCTCTGCAATCCTACCACATCCAGTCATGAATGGTGGTGGACAATTAAACAACTCACCAGAGGAGAAGGCTCCACGAATATTCCCATCCTCAATGATGGGGGAGCCCAGCATATCAGTGCAAAAGATAAGGCTGGAGCATTTGCTACAATCTTCAGCCAGAAGTGCCGAGTGGATGATCCATTCCGGCCTCCTCCGGAGGTCCCCAGCATCACAGATGCCAGCCTTTGGCCAATTTGATTCACTCCACAAGATATCAAGAAATGGCTAAAGGCACTGGATACTGCAAAGGCTATGGGCCCTAACAATAATCCGGCAATAGTATTGAAGAGTTGTGCTCCAGAACTTGCTGCACTGCTAACCAAGCTATTCCAGTACAGCAACAACACTGACATCTACCCGACTATGTGGAAAATTGCCCAGGTATGTCCTGTACACAAGAAGCAGGATAAATCCAACCCGACCAATTACCGCCCCTTCAGTCTACTCTTGATCATCAGTGAAGTAATGGAAGGGGTCATCTATAGTGCTATCAAGCAGCACTTGCTTAGCAATAACCTGCTCACTGATGTCCAGTTTGGGTTCTGCCAGGATCACTCAGCTTCTGACCTCATTACAGCCTTGGTTCAAACATGGACAAAAGAGCTGAGCTCCCGAGGAGAGGTGAGAGTGACTGCCCTTGACATCAAGGCAGCATTTTGACAGAGTGTGACATCAAGGAGCCCTAGCAAAACTGGTGTCAATGGGAATCAGGGGGAAAATTCTCCGCTAGTTGGAGTCATATCTGGCACAAAGCAAGATGGTTGTGGTTGTTTGAGGTCAGTCAGCTCAGCTCCAGGACATCACTGCAGGAGTTCCTCAGGGTAGTGTCTTGGGCCCAAACATCTTCAGCTGCTTCATCAATGACCTTCCTTCCATCATAACTTCAGAAGTGGGGATGTTCGCTGATGATTGCACAACGTTCAGCACCATTCATGACTCCTCAGATACTAAAGCAGTTCATGTCCAGATATAGCATGACCTGGACAATACCCAGGCTTGGGCTAACAAGTGGAAAGTAACATTCGCACCGCACAAGTATCAGGCAATGACCATCTCCAACAAGAGAGAATCCAACCATCACCTCTTGATGTTCAATGGCATTACCATCACTGAACCCTCCACTATTAACATCCTGGGGATTACTATTGACCAGAAACTGAACTGGATTAGCCATATAAATACTGTGGCTACAAGAGCAGGTCAGAGGCTAGGAATCCTGTGACGAGTAACTCACCTCCTGACTCCCCAAAGCCTGTCCACCATCTACAAGGCACAAGTCAGGGTTGTCATGGAATACTCCCCACTTGCCTGGATGAGTGCAGCTCTCACAACACTAAAGAAGGTGGACACCATCCAGGACAAAGCAGCCCGCTTGATTGGCACCACATCCCCAAACATTCACTCCCTCCACCATCAATGCACAGTAGTAGCAGTGTGTACCATCTACAAGATGCACTGCAGGAATTCACCAAGGCGCCTTAGACAGCACCTTCCAAACCCACAACCACCACCATCTAGAAGGACAAGGACAGCAGATAGATGGGAATACCATCACCTGGAAGTTCCCCTCCAAGTCACTCACCATCCTGACTTAGAAATATATTGCCGTTCCTTCACTGTCGCCTGGTCAAAATCCTGGAACTCACCTCCTAAGAGCACTGTGGGTGTATCTACACCACTTGGACTGCAGCGGTTCAAGAAGGCTTCTCAAGGGGCAATTAGGGATGGGCAATAAATACTGGCCCAGCCAGCGAAGCCCACATCCCGTGAATGAATAAAAAAAAGTCAATGAAATATATTTGAAGTGGGGTCACTGTTCTAATTAGGAAATGCACATACCAAAGATCCAAAAACAAGTACCTGGACACTTATCTCCTGGGCTCCATCACAGCATGCTTCCCTCTGGAACTTGCTGCAGACCTAGCAGTGGCTACTTCTCCCAGTGATGCTGAGGGATCAGTGAACTGCCAAGCATTTGATTGGCCGTCAGCTCTTGGAGGCGGGACGTCCTCCCTGATGGGGATGGTAGTCTCGCCACAAGCCAATCAAGACAGTTGTAAAATGGTTGCAGGGCAAGCCAGCCAAGCCGGCGGGGGGGAGGGGGTTTTGGTAGTGTTTACACTCAATTTTTATGCCGAGGGCAGAGATCCCCAGCCCAGTGTAAAATTCAGCTCTATGCCCCTGCTTATAAATCAGAGGCAAGAGTTCTCCTAACTGAGCCATGATTGTCATTTCAGTACAAAGATACCGGGGGGTTAAATATATTTATGATGAATCAGCTGTGAAAACTTTGGCTATAATCATTGGGACAGGGAAGGTTAGCATGTCATCTAATACCATTGAGAAAGCCAATAGTGCAGGATCATTTCCATTTGTGGGTATTAAGGAAATATAAATTTAGAATAGGCATTAAAACATAAAGGACAGGTTAAGAGGAAGGGTTACAAGGATATGGAGTACATTACCACATGTTGGGACAGTCACTGCATTTATAGTCCCCTACATCAAAGCTTCAAACTCCAAGGTTTTTGCCTCCACTGCTGCCTGTCGACCATCACTGGTACTGATCACTCTATGTTACCTGCTCCTTGAACTCACTGTTTCACATTTATAATTATACTTCCTCGTGTTGTAGCTGTGCTTTTACTTGAAGTAATGTTTTGGATTAGCATTTCCTATTTCAGTTCGTATGGAACTTGGGTCAACTATCAATTGTCCACTTGTGCATCTATTCTTTTGAGGTTGAATCTTTCAAATCTTTTCTGATATTGGAAATCAACTTCATGGTTCTTGTTTACTTCCAAGACTTACATGCCTTGGATGTATAAACATGGACATGATACTGATGGCTTGCTCCTGCAGTCCAGAGTATCATATATCTTTACCATCAGGACCCAATACATAGGTCTGGCAATGTATTTAGCTATACGTTAAAGCATATTATAGCAGATAAATGGATTAAGAGTAAGCAGATGTGGGGCTAGCACCAGCATCATGTAAAACAAAAACAGAATTACCTGGAAAAACTCAGCAGGTCTGGCAGCATCGGCGGAGAAGAAAAGAGTTGACGTTTCGAGTCCTCATGACCCTTCGACAGAACTTGAGTTCGAGTCCAAGAAAGAGTTGAAATATAAGCTGGTTTAAGGTGTGTGTGTGGGGGACGGAGAGATAGAGAGAGAGAGAGAGGTGGGGGGGTGGTGTGGTTGTAGGGACAAACAAGCAGTGATAGAAGCAGATCATCAAAAGATGTCAACGACAATAGTACAATAGAACACATAGTTAAAGTTAAAGTTGGTGATATTATCTAAACGAATGTGCTAATTAAGAATGGATGGTAGGGCACTCAAGGTATAGCTCTAGTGGGTTTTTTTTTTTATTTTTTTTTAAATAATGGAAATAGGTGGGAAAAGGAAAATCTTTATAATTTATTGGGAAAAAAAAAGGAAGGGGGAAACAGAAAGGGGATGGGGATGGGGGAGGGAGCTCACGACCTAAAGTTGTTGAATTCAATATTCAGTCCGGAAGGCTGTAAAGTCCCTAGTCGGAAGATGAGGTGTTGTTCCTCCAGTTTGCGTTGGGCTTCACTGGAACAATGCAGCAAGCCAAGGACAGACATGTGGGCAAAAGAGCAGGGTGGAGTGTTAAAATGAGGACTCGAAACATCAGCTCTTTTCTTCTCCGCCGATGCTGCCAGACCTGCTGAGTTTTTCCAGGTAATTCTGTTTTTGTTTTGGATTTCCAGCATCCGCAGTTTTTTTGTTTTTACCAGCATCATGTGCTGGGCTGAATGGCCCTGTTCGATGGTGAACTATTCATAACTTACCATCACAGAGTTAAAAGGCATAAGCTCATATTTTATGAAGGAGTTTAATAGACTAAATTTAGAAAAAAATGGCCGGAATTTTCCAGACCCTCACGCCGGGGGGATTTTGTGGTCCAGTGTGATCAGAGATTTCAGTGGATCAGCTGCCCTGCTGCTGTGGGGGAATCTGGCGTGGGAGCTGCTGAAAGATTCCAGCCAATGTTTCCACTTGTGGGATGTTCAAAACTAGAGGCCATGAATATAAAACAGTCATCAAGAAGTCCATCAAGTAATTAGGAGAAAGGTGTTGATTTGGAGAGTGGTAAGAATATGGAACTTGGTACCTTATGGAGTAGCTTAGGCGAATAGCATAGATGCATTTAAGGAGAATCTAGGTAAGCACATAAGAAAAGAAGGAATATAAATTAACAATGGTAGGGTGAGATTAAGAGGTGTGTGTGGAGGCTCATGTGGAACATAACCACATGGATCAGTTGGGTTGAATGGCCTGTTTCTGTGGTGAACATTCTAGGCAATCCTATGTAATACATACCATACATATTCCTATAAGTGGACTGGACGTGTGTTAGAGCTAGGATAATTATGTGTACTTCGACGTATAATTAAGTCGCTTGGCAGCACAGAACTTGAGTGTTGCTCAAAAAAGAGACAGGCTGTTGAATCTTTTCACCTTGCACTCATCAGGACAGGTGCAAGAATGCCGGATTTCAAAAGGAACAACAAATTATACCGCATGAGAAAAGACCGCTGATTGGTTGTCAGCTGGACTCTGATTGGCCGAGGCATTGTCATGGAGAACACACCAAGGAACAGTTATCCCCTAAGCTTTTGTTTAAATTCAAAATTACGAGTTAGCTCTGATTGGTCGAGGGGTTGACATGGGGAATGCATTATGGAAGCGTTGTCCCCCATGCTTTTGTTGAATGCCTAGACATATTCTTTCTGTTTGCAGAGGACAGGCCTTACATATGAATATATGCAAGTGTATATATTGCGAGCCTGACACTTAATCCTAATTGGTTATTAGTATAATTCTTATTACATGCAGGATTGTTCAGTAAGTGCTGTCCATTCGCAGAATCACATCAGACATTGGATAGTATGTTCTCAGTTTTGCAAGCCAGTGAAGCATGGTCAGTGTTCTGCTCATTACAAACAGCTGAAAGAATGGGCTGTTTGATAAGATCCACTAATCATTGGGAAGCATACATACCTACATATCTGGCATCACACTAGCACTGAAATTCATATACCACATTACTCATTTGTGTGGTATGCAGAGCATCTTTTGTCTTGATGGCAGCATCCTGTTAGTGGTGAATGCCACTTGTGTTGCTATTGCATAGTAGCAGCGTGAAACAGCCAGCTTCACCTGTTGCTCACATCTTTGAGACACCTTAACATTCCAGGGTAGTTTCAGGTAGACCGGGCACTTTTCATGCCTAAAAGTAGCGCCCACATGAGCTTGTGCAATACACAGTGAGCAATAATCTGATCTGGGTAGCCATTATCCCCCAGGATGCCTTTGATGTGCCCTATTTCAACATCAAGCTTGCACGGTGAGCAAATGGCTCAGGCCCTATTTACGAGGTTGCTGATAAGACCAATATTACGTGTGGAACTGTAGGAATCTCAACATGTATATTGAGCAGTGAAGGTAGGCTTCTGGTAGACGGTTGAAGAGAACCCATTAGCAGATTTCTCAACTGGCACGTTGAGGAAAGGGAGCTCATTAGACTGATCCATTTCAAAGGTGAATTTGTGTGCAGAATGGATATCAATAAGGTGTGTAAGGAAATTCTAACAGATTCAAATATAGAAAATGTATCGCCTGTGTATCGGAAATATGCAAGGAGTAGGAGCTGAAGGGTCAATCCACTGAAAACACATTATTCATGGAAACCGATGAAAATATTTGTGAGAGCTGGGCCCAGAGGGGATCTCTTGGCAACACCATTTATTTGGTCATACATGGTGTCATTAAAACTGAACTCGATTGCGCAGATTACTAAGTTCATAAGTGCAATTAATACAACGTGCAATTGGACTGCCATGATATACCGATGTGGCGCAAATGTCTATTTGGTAATCTTACATCTGTCCTGATGAGTGCAAGACAAAAAGCATGCTTCTTTTTTCGGAAATAACATGAAGCGTCATATAATTGATGTAAGCTAAAGTAGAGCCCATGTGATTAAAGGAACAGGGGTAACAGGTAAGTCAAATTAGCCGAGAGACAAAGAACAGAGAGTAGTGGTGAAAGGCCATTTTTCAGACTGGAGGGAAGTATACAGCGGTGTCACCCAGGGCTTGATGTGTGACCACCGTTCTTTTTGAAATAAATTAATGACTGGTCTTGAAGAAACAGGGCAGCTGATACAAGTCTCAAGATTTAACGTGGCCTCTTATTTGACTAATGGATGTTGAGGCAAGCCAATGCTTCCCTTGCATGGTCTTAGTTTCTACTGCTAGAGAACCAGAAAATGAAAAGGGAAGATTTCTGGTGATAGACTGTCCACCAATATTCATTACAAGCCTAAAAAGCCCAGTTCTGTCGAAGGGTCTTGAGGACTCGAAACGTCAACTCTTTTCTTCTCCGCCGATGCTGCCAGACCTGCTGAGTTTTTCCAGGTAATTCTGTTTTTGTTTTTTCATTACAAGCCTACCGACTCCCACAGCTACCTCGACTACAGCTCCTCACACCCCACTTCCTGTAAGGGCTCCATTCCATTCTCTCAGTTCCTTCGCCTCTGTCGCATCTGTTCTGATGACGCCACTTTCAAAAACAGTTCCTCTGACATGTCCTCCTTCTTCCTCAACCGAGGTTTTCAATGTACAGTGGTTGACAGGGCCCTCAAACGTGTCCAGCTCATCTCTCGCGCATCTGCCCTCACACCTTCCTCTCCTTCCCAGAACCATGATAGGGTCCCCCTTGTCCTCACTTATCACCCCACCAGCCTCCACCTTCAAAGGATCATCCTCCGCCATTTCCGCCAACTCCAGTATGATGCCACCACCAAACACATCTTCCCTTCACCCCCCCGGTGGCATTCTGCAGGGATCATTCCCCCTGGGACATCCTGGTGCACTCTTCCATCACCCCCTACACCTCAACCCCCTCCCACGGCACCTTCCCATGCAACCACAGAAGGTGCAACACCTGCCCCTTTACTTCCCCTCTCCTCACCATCCAAGGGCCCAAACACTCCTTTCAAGTGAAGCAGCATTTCACTTGCACTTCCCTCAATTTAGTCTACTGCATTCGCTGCTCCCAATGCGGTTTCCTCTACATTGGGAGACCAAACTCAGACTGGGTGACCACTTTGCAGAACACCTTTGGTCTGTCCACAAGCATGACCCAGACCTCCCTGTCACTTGCCATTTCAACACTCCACCCTGCTCTCATGCCCACATGTCTGTCCTTGGCCTGCTGCAATGCTCCAGTGAAGCTCAACGCAAACTGGAGGAACAGCACCTCATCTTCCGACTAGGGACTTTACAGCCTCCTGGACTGAATATTGAGTTCAACAATTTTAGATCATGAACTCTCTCCTCCATCCCCACCCCCTTTCCGATCCCTCCTTTTTTTCCAATAATTTATATAGATTTTTCTTTTCCCACCTATTTCCATTATTTTTAAATGCATTTCCATCCATTGTTTTATCTCTACCTTTTAGCCTATTTAGATTCCTTCACCCCACCCCATCCCCAGTAGGGCTATCTGTACCTTGCTTGTCCTGCTTTCTACCCTTAATTAGCACATTCCTTAGATAATATAATCACCTTCAACACCTCCTTGTCCTTTTGTCTATGACATCTTTTGGTTATCTCCACCTATCACTGGCCCTCTATCCAACTCTACCCTACCCCACCTCTTTTCTATTTTTACTAAGTAAAAATTGAAGAGTCATACAGACTCAAAACGTTAACTATGTTCCTCTCCGCAGATGCTGCCAGACCTGCTGAGTTTTTCCAGGTACTTTTGTTTTTGTTAAGGAAAAGGGAAAACACTGAGCCTCAAATCCGAGACGACTGCAGTCCGAGAGAAAGCTGAGTGGAGACCCAGAGTCTGCTAAAAATTACAGGAAAAGCCAAAATGGATTCTTGTGTTGTACTATGAATGAAAGAGTTCCCAATCAATTTAAAAAGCGTAAACTGCCAATGTAGGAAACGTGACAGACAATTTATACACAACCAGACCCCACAAACCAGTAACTGCTTTAATTATCTGTAATTTTAGAAGTTGGTTGAGGGATAAATCTTCGACAGAACGGGAGGGAGAATCCCCCCTCCTCTTCTTCAAAATGGTATCATGTGATCAGATGGGGAGGAATGACCTAATGCCTCATCAGAAAGACAATCATGCAGTATTCCCTTTGTGCTGCATTGGAGGGTGAGCCTAGATTTTGTGCGCAAGTCTATGGAATGGAAGTTGAGCCCACAACATTCTGATTCAGAGGTCAGGGTGCTACTCACTGCAGCTTAATTAGGTTAGACTTCTACAAGGTCATTACCCTCATTACTTACCCACCCAGTATCAGTCATCTCTGATTAAGCTGAATATTTCCATGCATTATTCTGACTATTGTAATGGGTGCTACAATGCCACTTGCATCTGTAATCAGATGTGAACATTAGAACTATAAGCTCCCTTTTCATAACTGAATCCATTTGAGAGGATTCACTGGGGCTGTCTCTAACACAGAAGAGTTATTCCTCAGAGAGACAGAACAGAAAGGTTCTGTTGTAACCTGAGTATAATTCAACCGACTGACTTTAATATTCAGTGTTCAAGTGCAACGTGTGGGTCTCACATCCTCACTGGGGAACTGATAGGAATGGTCCACTTCACTTCAAAGAAGTTCATCAGGGCTTTTATCGCTGAAACTATCCCATTCTCCATGGAACCAAGCATTCTGCCTATGGGGCAACACTCACTGCCCAAGGACCTATAACCGTGCAAGGGGCTGGCTGCAGAGGGGTCAGTGTGGGGGAAGGAAGCAAAAAAAAACTTAAGCTTTTGTTAGCAAAGTGGTTACTGTCACCCCATCAACGAGATGCATTTGAACCCAGATGGCTGATTTTATCCTTGAACGAAAGCTTTATAAAATGTATCCTTTCATGGGAGGTGGGTGTCACTGGCAAGGCCAGCATTTGTGGCCCATCTCTAATTGCCCTTGAACGGAATGGCTTGCTAGGCCATTTCAGAGGGCACTTAAGAGCCAACCACACTGCTGTGGACCTGGAGTCACATGTAGGCCAAGCCAGCAGACTTCCCCCCCTTGAGTTATTTTTATGACCTTCAATGATTGTTTCATGGCTACCATTACTGAGACTAGCTTTCAATCCCAGATTTTATCATTTGAAATTAAATTCCACAGTGGTGGGATTTGAACACTTGCTCTCAGTGCATTAGCCTGGGCCTAGTGCAGTGATATTACCACTGTGCCATCATTTCCCAATTAAATGCTTGCCCATTGAAAGAGTTTGTCAAGGTATTACAGTTACACAGTTTCCCACCACGGTTGGAAAACCATGGGATCCTTTTTTTCCATTCTGAGGGTATGAGTGACGCTAACTAAGCCATCATTTATAATTTATCCCTGAATGCCCCTTGAGAAGGCGATGATGGGCTTCCTTGAACCCAGCAGTTCATGCAGCCCACAGTTAGAGAATGATAGTGAAGGAGCGGTGATATAGTTTCATGTCAGGATGGTGCGTGCTTGCAGATGGTGGTGTTCCCAAACATCTGCTGCCCTTGTCCTTCTAGATGGTAGAGGTCGCAGGTTTGGACGGTGCTGTCGAAGGAGCCTTGGTGAGGGAGTGAATGTTTATCTGCCCAAGGATGCCCTGTCTGCATCCCCAGCAGGCAAGTCCCCTTGTCAGATTCTTAAAACCACATGCACAGCTCTCAGGGACAAAGGGGGGACATAGTTCTCAGATATCATTCCACCCAGATCCTTGTCACAGATCCATGTCCCACTCTGCTGAACAAATGCAGCACCAAACTCGCTAATGTACATTTTCAGTGGATGTACAGTAGTGTCAGTGAAACAGGAGAAGCTCTAAGGACGCTCGCTGCCCGGGTTCTCAGCTAGAAATGAATGAGTCTCACTTATGGACAATTGGAGCTGTCAAGCCTGAGAAAGATTGGACAGGACTCTGAAGGAAACAGCAGCTCTAATGGAAGTAAAACCTGCTCCATTTTTCTGCATGCAGGAACTGAAATCATATACGTCAAACTCTGCTTTAACAAGCTGTCATTTTTAGAAGTTGTTGAATCACGTCAGTGAAAACAATTCTGTAACTGGCCTGCCAGCATTTCCGTTACAATTGACCAATGTCATCTTTTATTGCAGAAACTCACTATGTCACGGCAGCTCCTGCATGCACCATGTTCATTGTGTCAACTATAACCTTTGGTTAGATGTGCAACAGCGTGTTGGAGGATCGAGAGTGCTGTGCCATGCCCCAACTCTGACATTGCTGATCTCAGCAAGAATAGGTGCCAACTAGAGCCTAGGTACAACTCAACATGGACAGCAAAGACAGTGTGTGTGTTGCGGGGGTATGGAGTGGGTGTGGAGGAATCAGAGGTGATTGGGACAACCAGATATATCTCGTGCTCTGAGTCACATTTTCTAGCCCAATATCTTAGCCAAATGTTTTGATGGAGTAGACACAGGGAGACTGTTTCCACTTGTGGGGAAGAGCAAAACTGGAGGCCAAAAATATATGATACTCATCAAGATAACAATTAGGGAATTCAGAAGAAATTTCTTTAAGCAGAAAGTGGTGAGAATGTGAAAGCCATTACCACAGGAAGTAGTTGAAGCCAATAACATAGATGTCAGGGTGAGTCTGTGTCATCCTTGTCCCCAGTGATGCTGGGGCACACATGACTTATTTCTGTCACCTAAGCCCTCGTTATAATATTTGGTATGTAACATGTGATCTCTGGCAGAAAATGTCAGAAATGACACATAATAAATGTAGCATGCTAGCGAGGAACTATCAGCGAGGAATTATCAAGGGATTAATTTGGATCTATTGTCCCCAAACGAGGTGTTTCTTTTTTTTAAAATGAGGGGTTGTCCCTTTCTAAAACTTTCAATACATCTTGATTGGCTCAGACGCTCCCCCTGTCTGTCACATACAGACACTGAACCACAATTTGCTGTATAGTGATTGCACAAACCAACACTTCTCTTGCTGAGATAAAAACAAAAAAACTGCGGATGCTGGAAATCCAAAACAAAAACAAAAACAGAATTACCTGGAAAAACTCAGCAGGTCTGGCAGCATCGGCGGAGAAGAAAAGAGTTGACGTTTCGAGTCCTCATGACCCTTCGACAGAACTTGAGTTCGAGTCCAAGAAAGAGTTGAAATATAAGCTGGTTTAAGGTGTGTGTGTGGGGGGCGGAGAGATAGAGAGAGAGAGAAGTGGAGTGGGGGGTGTGGTTGTAGGGACAAACAAGCAGTGATAGAAGCAATAATAATAATAATAATCATCAAAAGATGTCAACAACAATAGTACAAAAGAACACATAGGTGTTAAAGTTAAAGTTGGTGATATTATCTAAACGAATGTGCTAATTAAGAATGGATGGTAGGGCACTCAAGGTATAGCTCTAGTGGGGGTGTTTTTTTTTAAATAATGGAAATAGGTGGGAAAAGGAAAATCTTTATAATTTATTGGTAAAAAAAAAGGAAGGGGGAAACAGAAAGTGGGTGGGGATGGGGGAGGGAGCTCATGACCTAAAGTTGTTGAATTCAATATTCAGTCCGGAAGGCTGTAAAGTGCCTAGTCGGAAGATGAGGTGCTGTTCCTCCTGTTTGCGTTGGGCTTCACTGGAACAATGCAGCAAGCCAAGGACAGACATGTGGGCAAGAGAGCAGGGTGGAGTGTTAAAATGGCAAGCGACAAGGAGGTTTGGGTCATTCTTGCGGACAGACCGCAGGTGTTCTGCAAAGCGGTCGCCCAGTTTACGTTTGGTCTCTCCAATGTAGAGGAGACCACAATGGGAGCAACGAATGCAGTAGACTAAGTTGGGGGAAATGCAAGTGAAATGCTGCTTCACTTGAAAGGAGTGTTTGGGTCTGGGACTCTTCTCATTGACTCCCATTGAAAAGCACGTGCATCATTTGCGATTTGACCATGTGCAAGGCTTTGTGGGAATGTAAGGCAGAACTTTACTGTATTCCTAACAGTTTTTATTTTTATTTCAGCCAGCAAATTGCTCCCTTCTTGAGTCTGCGAGCCTGCTATCCAGAACACGTTGACTTCCTGGCTTTAACATGAGATGGAATTTGTCCTCCGGGTGCATTTTCTGATGTACCATAAATATGGAAACTAGCAAAGGAATCAATCAAGGTCAAAACGTTATAAGTGGCTTAAAGTCAAGTCTCAGGAATTGTGCATGATTAAATGACAAGTCACTCCAGCAACAAAAGGAAATCTAAACAAAGAATAGATTAGACTTTCACTTGGTGTTTTATTAGAACTAATCATACATCAGATATTGACTTTTATGAGATTTAGAGTGCGTCTGAAAACTGCCTTATTTTTAAGCAGATTTTTATGCAGTCTAATTTTTTTTTATATATTTAGGTTATTGCTCTAGGATGTCATTTAGGTCCTTCACTTCTTGTTAGAAGTTATGCTTTTGTCGTAAATAATCTCTTCTGATTACATTTTGAATATGTCTCCACCGGGATGAGCCTTATTTGTAATTGCTACACGCGCACAGATTAGATTCTTAACTGCATTGCAATACCTTATTAAAATGATGTGCCTTCACAACTTCCCAAAGCTAGGAATAAGGGACCGGCACTTCACTGTGAAGTGAAAACTTCAAATGCAAGACCGAGATTGTACGGCCCAGTTGTTGCAACGAGCCATTTAAACCTCCCGTCAGTTCGGCCGGACCGTAATATCCTGTCTGGCGGGAGGGACCATAAAATTCTGGCCCTGATCTGGTTATGGTACATACTGAAACCCACTCAGCATCTCAGATGGCAGCTGTGGAGAGAGAGGGAGAGATAGAGAGAGAGAAACACAGTCAACGTTTCAGGTTGATGACCTCTCATCGGAGCAATGATCAAGTTAATCTGCTTCATAATGAACAAATATGCTTCAGGCCATAGCGAGATCAGCTAATAGCTTTGATTGAATTTAAAAGCCCATCTCTTAAATCTGAAGCAGATTCTATTACCTGAAATGGTGAGAAAGTGTATGAGGTGATAAAGTAACCCTACAGCCCCCATGATTCTCATAGGTTAGGTGTTATCGATTCCTTTGGCCAGTCAGTGAAAATAAGGAGCCATATTTATTCTGTTCCCTTTCATGATGTTCCTATTCTAAAGAGCGTCTTACTGATTTAAA
Source organism: Carcharodon carcharias (assembly GCF_017639515.1). Lineage (NCBI taxonomy): Eukaryota > Metazoa > Chordata > Chondrichthyes > Lamniformes > Lamnidae > Carcharodon > Carcharodon carcharias. Next base: position 183,973,879 of record NC_054473.1, read on the forward strand.
AAAAAGCATTGTATTTCTAAGTGCCTTTCACAATCTCAGGAGGTCCCAATCCGTTTCAATGCTAATTAAGTATATTTAATTGCAGTCATTTTCCATATCTTGGGAGCCTCCTCTTGACAAAGGCAGACATAGACGATGAAATTCATCATTGCCTTCAATGTGCCAGCTCAGCCTTCGGCTAACTGAGGAAAAGGGTATTTGAGGACCAGGATCTCAAACCTGTGACTAAGGTCGTGGTTTTCCAGGCAGCAGTGATCCCTGCGCTCCTATAGGCTTCAAAGACTTGGACAGCCTACAGCACCTCAAAGCCTCCACAAGACCCTCCAAATCCAGTGGCAAGAAAGTTGGGGGGGGGGGTCCAACAGCAGCACCCCCTCCTAGGCCAACTTGCCCAGAATCGAGGCGCTAATCGCTCAAAACCAGCTCTGCTGGGCGGGACATGTCCTTGATAATGCCTGACACCAGATTCCTGAAGCAACTGCTCCCCTTGGAACTCGACTGTGGCAGGAGACTCCCAGGAGGACAGCGGAAACACTTTAGCCCTCGAAGCATCCCTCGAAGCGGTCAAACATCCCCGCTGACTCGTGGGAGTCCCTGGCTTGTGACCGATCAAAATGGAGAAGGCTCATCCAGGGAGGTAGTGAACACACGGAGGGACTTTGTCAGGAACACTGGAGTCGAGGCACCGAGAGGGAGCGCACAAACCTCCAAACACCTCATTCGCCCAACCGTTCAAGCACCACCTGCTCCACATGTGGCAGAGCCCTCAGATCGCGCATTGAGCTAATCAGTCACCTCAGTACCCATCGAACTGGAGTGCAGGCAAGTCACCCTCAGTCCCTGGAACTGCCTAAGAAGAGTACTTCATTGAGATAGACCCACTCCAGCATGAAGCATAAAATTCAGGCTGACGCTCCAGTGTTGAATGTTGAAGGAGTGCTGCTGTCAGAGATGCCGCCTTCTCTTTGAGATGTAATTCAAGAGCCCGTCTGCTATGTCTGGCGGATGCTAAAGGTTCCATAGCAGGTTAAACAAGGGCAAGGGGCTCTTCTCGGTAGTATTTAACCCTCATCCATCATCACTAGAACAGATTACCTGGTTATGCTGCTTGTGGGAGCTTGCAATTTCCTGCAGTTACAAGTGGGAAAAATTTCAAGAATACTTCAATGGCTGGGAAATGCTTTGGGATGTCCTGAGGTCACAAAAGGTGCTGTAAAAATGCAAAAGCAAATTACTCTAGATATTGGAAATGTGAAATGAGAATAGGAAATGCTGGGAATACTCAGCAGGTCTTGCAGCTTTGATGGAGGGAGAAACGAATGTTTCAGGTCAATAGACATACAAACATAAGAAATAGGTTTGACGTTTCGAGTCCTCATGACCCTTCAACAGTTCTGTTGAAGGGTCATGAGGACTCGAAACGTCAACTCTTTTCTTCTCCGCCGATGCTGCCAGACCTGCTGAGTTTTTCCAGGTAATTCTGTTTTTGTTTTGGATTTCCAGCATCCGCAGTTTTTTGTTTTTATCATAAGAAATAGGAGCAGGAGCAGACCACTTGACCCCTTGAGCCTGCTCCACCCATTCAATAAGATCATGGCTGATTTCTTTGTGACCTTTTGTTTCCTTCTGTAAGGTATGACTGTAGTTCATTGTCTGTGGAGCGAGAAGTCTTGATGGTGTGAAACGCCTTCTTATTTCACGGCCTGAATTTGACCCTTGCCATGCACGCCAAGCCGGCGGGCCCAGAAGCAGACGAGAAATGTGCTCCCGCCCACATTGGGCGTCCCGAATGCCATTTCACGCTGGCTCGCCAACTAATGGCCGGCACGAGTGAAACACCCGCCAAGAAAGCCTCAGCACTGCCGAGGGGCTGGTAAAAATGCTGGTAAAAGTGAGGGTGCAGGCGGGCGCTTCTAGAGAGCTCCCTGAAGGCAGACAGCAGCTGCAGAGCTGCCTCAGGGAGCTGCAGACCTGAACCTATTAAATGACAAGGGAAAAAAAAGGCAGCAAACTGTGTCTATGCAGCACATTCAAGCACCTGGCAGCAGAACTCAAGAAAACATCAGTCCCCGGATATAATGTTTAATTATACTTCACCCTGGACATTTCATCCCGCCCTTGGATGAGGTTTAGTTAAAAACAGGCTGCCCGCCTGCCCATTTTGCCCTTGCGACAGGCACGACCTCACACGGGCAAGGTAAAATCATGGACAATAGGGTTTTTAACGGCCTTAATTGCTCCTTTAATTATCGGTGGGTGTGGCTCTGACTCCTGCGTGCGTCTGCCAAACTCAAGGTTGCTTGGTGTGCGTGATGATGTTGGGACACAAGCCTGTCTTCATTTTGCACAATTTCACATGCGTTCCGGCCAGGCATGCACCCATCTGATCAAAGTAAGATCCTGCCAATTATTATATTCTGGAACCAAATCAAATCAGGCCAAAAAAAAAAAAAAAATCCACTTCGGGGTTATTTTGTGTATCTGTTATTTCCAGAACCTTCTTTTGTCAAATTTTACTTAATAAGTTCAGCAGCAATCAATCAGATCGGATGGAAAATTCATCCTGAGATCGAGTACATAACAATCAATACTCTTTTGAGTAGAAAATATCTAATGTTGATATAGGTCTAAGCAGTCAACATGTTATGTGAGAAACATAAATTGCATGTTATTGTAAAATTAAATTGTGACAATGATCGGTGTCACCAATTAGAGGAATACATTGGGATCATTGCAGGTTTCTAAGCCTCAGGCAAGGATAGAGATAGAACTGCGTAAACAAACCCTGCAGGCTGGAGAACATGCGCTCTCTACTCCCTGAGAAGTGTGTTGATTTACATTTTCAAAAGCACTGGATCAATATCTGCTCGGAAGGAGGACGGCAAGTAAGAAAGATATCAACAAGAACTGACTCATTCTTTTTTCAGAGATTGTTTACGAAACTTGGCTGTTCCCTCATGTCGGGGATAAACAGGTGGTGTAGGCGGGAGTTATTTAAAGCTCATTCCCTTGATGGGCACATTACTGGCAAAGCCGCCATTTTATTGCCCATCACCAGTCACCCTTGAGAAGGTAGTTGTGACCATTGTTCTTCTGCAGCTGTCCGTGTGGTGGTGATACTCCCACAGTGCTGTAGGGAGGCAGTGCCAGGAGTTTGACCCAATGACACTGAAGAAATGGCAACAGATTTCTGAGCTTGAATAATGATTGATTTGGAGGGGAGCTTGCAGGTGGTGGTGTTTCTAAGTGTTTACTGCCCTAGTCATTCTAGTAGTTGAGGTCATGGGGTTTGGTACTTTGGACAGACTTGGTGCATCAGTGGTGGATAAATCATTTGGGTAAGTGTTTGGGTCAATGCTTTTGTACTCTGTGGCTTGCTATATTCACATTCATTCTGATGTCATGATAAGTAAATAAAGGCTTTAGGGCAGTAGCCATTTTGCACAATACATGGAACAGAGTGAATGTTTAAGTTGGTGGATGGGGTGTGATGAAATGGTCCTGCTTTGCGCGGGATAAGTTCGAGGTTCTTAAGTGTTTTTGGATCTGCACCCATGATGGAACAATCAAACATGGACTTGAGGTACATGGCCTTGGATGGCAGGTTCTCATCCTAAACTTCCTTTTGTTAATTTATTTAATATGAAGCTCCAACCCACTCATAAGAATACAAGGGGATAAGAAATCGGATCAGGAGTAGACATTTCGATCTTTCAAGCCTGTCCTGCCATTCAATGAGGTCATGGCTGATCTTCTACCCCGATCCCCTATCACGCATTGTCCCATATCACTTAATCCCCTCAGTCCCCACAAATCTATCAAACTCTCTTGAATATACTGAGTGACGGAGCATCTGTTCTAGAGGCTCCCCCATATTCACAATTCTTTTAGTGAACAGATTTCTCTTCATCTCAGCCCTAAACGGTCGCCTCCTTAGTATGAAACTGGGATGCCTAGTTTTTAACACCCCATCCAAGAAAAAGATCCCCCGAGGATCTATCCTGTTAAGCCCGCTTAAGAATTTTAACATGTTCCATTTAGATAAGCTGTCCTTCTTCCAAATTCTGGGCAATATAGGCCTAGTCTACTCAATCTGTCTTCATAGAATAATCCTCTCATCCCAGGAATCACTATGCAAAAAGTCAGCAAACATGGAAGAGATGGGATTTCATTCCCAGTCTACATCTAATGGATTGCTCTCATTCGCATGGACAGCAAACATACTGTCTACCCTACAGACTTGAGACTCAGTCCAGGCTGACACTTCAGTACCAATGCTGACTGACACATCTCTGAACTGTTGCAGGTGCAGTCTTTCAAATGTGCTACTTAAATGACTCTTCGCCTGGCCTTTCAAGATCCAATGGAACATTCTGAGGAAGAGCAGAGGAGTTCTCCCTGGTGTCTTTGGGCATTATCCCTCAATCAACATCGTTACCTGGCCAGGTACCTTATTACTGTGTGCAAATTCACTGCTGTGTTTCCTACATTAAACCCGCAACCAGCAAACATAATTTAAAAAGCAATTAATTGGCACTGGGACATCCTGAAGAAAAAACTAAAAGTAGGTGTTTCTCAGAAGTTGGTGAAAGCTGCCACTGCTGCTGATTAACACCCAGTAGCTTCTGCTGGAAAACCCATGTGTACGGTTTCCCGAGTCAGGTTTGATGCATCCACTGTTGACACATGTTGACACTGTTGACCTTGTTGACACATATATAATATACCCTATTGGGTGCAATAGTGTGAAGGCGGCCAACCCTCTGCAGAATAGTGAAGCTGCGTCTGAGTGCGAGTCAACATCTTTAGGGGAAAGGGAAGAGAAAAGAACTAAACTGAGAGGGGGGGAAAAACGTCATAACGAATTGCAACTGACGATTCTTGTGACAAACCAGAGTGTGAAAATCTTAGCCGAGACAGCTGGCGTAATGCTTTGAGTACACAGCATGTATTTGTATAAAAAGAAATGTTAATACTGGAATGGTTGCCAGGTGATTATCATTTTAACAACTATTAGACAGAACGGATTCTCGTCTCAGGCCCATATGGTCTTTCTGAAGAACAGCCAACCATCTCTGTGTTCTTGCATGAATTGAAATGGTGGGGGCGGGGGGGTGAAATTGCTGATGAATATTTGATTTGGACATAACACAAAAAAATGATCTTTCTCTTCCTTTTGCAAAGATAGGCTTGACATTTCCACTGTCACTTTGGCCAAGAGATAAATAATTGCAAGCCCAAATCAGGCAACAGTTCAAGATAGACATGAAGGTCCACAAACCTAACTTTACTCCCCATATGCATAGATATCGAATTATACTGTGTCTACAACAAAGAAACAGGCCATTAGGTGAAATAGGTCAATTCTGATGTTTATCCTCCACATGAGCCCCCTCCTGCTCTATCTAACTTAACCAGCATATGCTTCTATTCTTCTCTCTCTTGTGTTTATCTAGCTTTTCAATAAAAAACCTATGCTATCTGCCTGAACCACATGTGATTATGACTTCCTCGCTCTTTAGGTAAAGAAATTTATCTTAAATTTCTTATTGCCTTTGTTACTAACTACCTATATTTATAGTCTCTAATTTGGGACTCCTCCACAAGTGGAAATATTTTCTACATCTTTCTTATTAAACCTTTAATTATCTTGAAGATCTCATTATATTGTTATATCGCTCCAAAATAACTTAGGAACAATATTGTCATGTGTAGGTGTAGTAATAATGGTTTTATTTAGTGTGTAATGTAACTTTAAGACTAACACTTATTAGGAGAGATCACATGATCTGTAGTAAACAATAAGAGAGTAGCGCAGGCTACCTCAGCAGTCAGTGTAGAGGTGGAGTTGGAGTTGAAAGCACACGTGCAGTTTCAGCTGAGTATATTGTAAATAAGCTTAAAGTTTCCACCCAAAAAGTGTCTGCAGATCAACTCTGTCACTAATAGTACAACTCTGCCACCCTACAACAAACTGTTGACGAGGGTAAAGGAGACCACAGAGAGGGGGCAACTCTGCTGAAGGGAATGAGAGACCCCAGAGAGAGGGCAACACCACCAACAGCAGCAAGAGACCCCAAAGGGATGGCAACAAGAAATTAAACAGTTGAAAGAACAGTTGATTGTCCTTCAAGATCAAATGTAAAATAACTGCATAACCATTCAGCAACATGAAAATGAAGGCCGTTTCAAACAGTAGATTGGAAACACAGCAGGAGAAATGCAAAGAGGGCTCAGGGAAAGCCCTGGTAATCGGAGAGGGCTCATAAGAAGCCCTGAGAGCCCTCTTGTTTCCTTCCGCAAAGTTGCCCTTTCCCTGGGGTCTCTCGTTCCCTTCAGCAGAGTTGTCCACTCTCTGGGATCTCTTCTAATTTTCTGTCCATAGCCATTTTTTTCTTCTACTTACCACTTTAAATGTTTTGCCACTTTAAGAGCAGACCCCAATTTTTTTTTAACTCAGGCTATCTCTGCAGCTGTCAGCCTGTCTCTACTGTGTTTCCTGTGCTTTTAGTGTTTTGGTGGGATCCCTGCGATCGTGGACCTTCTGTTTTAACTTTGTAAAACTTTATTCGTGTTCGGAAAAAAAACGCAGCATCTATTTCTTCTCCCTTTTCTGGGCAATTCTGCATTTTTTTTTTCTTTTTTGCTTAATGCTTTGCTCTTTGCTCTTATGGATTCTCTCTCAGGAGTGTTGCAATGTTGGTATCATTTTTTAAATGTTGTGTTTGCTCCGAGAGATTTCTCAGCCATTTGGATGGGGGCCCACTTTCCACTAACTTAAAGTGACAGCATACCTGGCGAGTATATCTTCCTGTCCAGACAGGAGACAGGAGTTCAGTTAAACTGCAAGGCAGTGCCAGCTCAATGAAGCTAGCTGTTTAGCAAAGAGCTCAAGAATAAGCTAAATGAAGCCAAAGAGGCTTTGGAAGCAAAAGTCGCAGAATTTCACAAGAAGCAGACACACAATGAAATTTTGGGAGACTCGGTTATTGAGCTCAGACAAGTTGAGCTTGCATCTGAGAGAAATCTGGCCAATAGTGAAGTCAAAAAGAAGGTCGAGATTAATGCCTGTGCTGGAAAGAAGAAGTTTTAAAATGTTTCTTGCAAGGTGGAGTGCCTTTAAAAAAAGAAAAGTACATGTTCCCAGCAAGGGGGTGTCACTAGGTAGATTCACAGGGGCTCCACCCGGTAGAGGGGAAAGTGAGAGCCATAAGAGAGGCGCCTGCACCAAAGAACACCTCAGAGCTCAAATCATTCCTAGGAATGATCAACTATTATGGGTGGCTCTTACCCAATTTGTCCAATGTGCTGGCCTCCCCCCACCCCCTGCATTCTCTGTTCAAAAAGAGCCAGCGTTGGTCTTGGTAGGCACCCCAGAAAGAAGCTTTCATAAAGGTGAAACAATTGTTGCACACGTCCAAACTATTAGTGCATTATGATCAGACGAAAGAATTGGTGTTCACATGTGACACATCTCCCCACGGAGTGGGAGCAGTGCTCTCTCAGATGGACGGTGGCACAGAATGGCCATTAGGTTATTGTCAAGAATGCTTACCAAAGCAGAAAAGGGATACTCGCAGATAGAGAAAGAAGGGCCTGTCCATCACCTTTGGTGTCAGGAAATTTCACCAGTATGTACACAACCGCCATTTTACTATTGTTTTAGACCACAAACGATTGCTAGGATTGTTTATTGAGGGCAAGGCTATACCAACCACAGCCTCAGCAAGAATACAACAATGAGCTTTAATTCTAGGAGCACATGAATGCCCGTCAATCAAATTGCAAACACCGATGCCCTTAGTCGTTTGCCCCCAAAGGAAAGGGACTATCACTCATGGTCCCTGCATTAAGATGCCATCCTGTCTGGTTATTTCATGTCTTCTGTTGAAGTACGGTTTCATTTCATCAGATATGAGTCCTGTGACCAACCATGTAGCACTTGTTCTCATAATTGAGATAGGGCTGGGTCCCAACTTGTGCAGTCTCTGATCTGTCGAGCACATACCGGCGAGAAATTTTACAAATTTAACAGTAAAACAACTTCCTGTGGAACTGGGACGTGCTCATCATTTTCTTGCAAAGGCAAATGACTAAGGGCATCGGTGTTTGCGATTTGATTGCCAGGCCTATGTATGAAAGTGTATTCGTATGCTGCTAGAATTAAAGCCCATCGTTGTATTCTTGCTGAGGCTATGGGCGTTTTAACCTTGTCCTCACTAAACACTCCTAGCATTGGTTTGTGGTCTGAAGTGATTGTAAAATGGCGGTTGTGTACGAACTGCTGAAATTTCTTGACACCAAAGGTGATGGACAGGCCCTTCTTTATCCATCTGCGAGTATCCCTTTTCTGCTCTGGTGAGCATTCTTGATACGTAACTTATTGGTCTTTCAGTGCTGTCATCCATCTAATGGGAGAGCACTGCTCCCATTCCATAGGGAGAAGAATCACATGTCAGCACCAATTCTTTTCTTTGGTCATGATGCACTAATAGTTTTGACGAGAGCAACAATTGTTTCACCTTTATGAGAGATTCTTTTTGGGGCGCCTCCCAAGACCAACGTTAGTTCTTTTTGAGTAGAGAATGCAGGGGGTCTAACACTGTAGACAATTTAGGTAAGAATCACCCATAATAGTTGATCATTCCTAGGTATCATTTGAGCTCTGAGGCGTACTTTTGCGTAGGTGCCTCTGTTATGGCTCTCACTTTCTCCTCAACCGGGTGGAGGCCCTATTAGTATTTCTGTATCTCCTTTCGACATGCCTTCTTCTTTCTAGCTCAGACTTTAATCTCAGCCTTCGTTTTGACTTCACTATTGGCCGGGCTGCTCTCAGATGCAAGCTCAACTTGTCTGAGCTCAGTGGCCAACTCTCCCAAAATGTCATCATCTGTCTTGCTTCTTGGAAAATTCTGCGACTTTTGCTTACAAAGCCTCTTTAGCTTCACTTAGCTGATTCTTCAGATCTTTGCTAAACAGCTAGCTTCACTGAGCTGACACTGCCTTGGAGTTTCCCCAAATTCCTGTCTCCTGTATACAACTATACAAGACTCCCAGGGCTTCTTGTGAGCCCTCTCTGATTACCAGGGCCTCCCCTCAGCCGCTTTCACGTTTCTTCTGCTGTGCTTCCATTCTATTGTTTGAGACGGCCTTCATTTCTTCAAGTTGCTAAATGGTTACGCATTCCTTTTGCATTTGATCTTGAAGGGCAATCAAGTGGTCTTTCAACTGTTTAATTTCTTGTTGCCCTCCCTCTGGGGTCTCCTCCTGCCCTCGGCAGGGTGGCCCTTTCCCTGGGGTCTCTTGTTCCCTTAGGCAGGATTTCCCACTCTCTGGGGTCTCTTGTGGCCTTCCACAGAGTTTCCCTATCTCTGGGGTCTCTAGTTCCCTTTGGTAGAGTTGCCCACTCTCTGGGGTCTCTTGTTGCCTTCTGACAAGGAATCTGAAGCTGTGGAGCTGCGACATTCTACACGTACCAGGAAACCACCTGAAAGACTGAACTTATAAATTCCTCACCCCGTGTAAATGTTATTTTGTCTTTAAAACTATGTACTTGTAAACATAATATGTATAGCTGAGTTAAAAGGGGAGGAACGTAGAATTTATGGTTTTATTTAGTGTGTAATGTACCTTTAAGAATAACATGTGTTAGGGGAGATCACATGATCTGTAGTAACCAATAGGATTGTAGCATTGGCGCCTCAGCAGTGAGTGTAGAGATAGAGTTGGAGTTGAAAGCACACATGTAGTTGCTGCTGAGTATATTGTAAATCAACTTAATGTTTCCACCCAAGAAGTGTCTGCAGATCAACTCTATCGCTAATAGCACAACTTGGCTATCCTACAACAGTAGGTATACCTGTAAATCCAGAGTGCCACATCACACACTACAATCAGTGTGCAAAAACAACAGTATATTACTCCACAGCACCTGGTGAGAAATGGAAAAATACACATGCTGAAAGCTTCAGTATTTATGTCTAAACACGTGATTATTTCAAACTTCCCGGAAGCACTAAACATAACATTTCTATCAGAGGGCAGGATGTAGAAGCCTGGACAGGACTGCTTTGGAACAGCCAAGACCAGATGTAAAAAAGGCGTGAATGATGGTTTCAGCAGCAGATGAGCTGAGGCAGCAGTGGTGTCAAAAAGAAAGAAAAAAATGTTGGGCGATGTTACGGAGGTGGGAATAGGCTGTCTTGGATGACTGTGCGGATATGTGTCTTGCAGCTTATCTAGGGGGCAAACATGAGACCAAGGCTGCGAACAATCTGGTTTAACCTTCAGGCAGTTGCTGGGAGGTGGATGGAATCGATGGTTAGGGAGTGGAACCTATGAACAAGGAGCAGGAGTAGGCCTTCCGGCCCCTCAAGCCTGCTCCCCCATTTAATAAGATCATGGCTGACCTGATAGTAACCTCATAACTGCATCCCGCCTGCCGCCGATAACCTATCACCCCCTTGCTTACCAAGAATCCATCCACCTCTGCCTTAAAAATACTCAAAGACCCTGCTTCCACTGCCTTTTCAGGAAGAGAGTATCAAAGCCTCTGAGAGAAAAAAATTTGCCTCATCTCCATTTTAAACATGCTGCACACTGACCCATGGCTCACACCATTTGAACAATATAAACTGGAAAAGACATTGAGTGCCAGCACAGAGAGATTGGAGACAAGCAGGCAACAAGCTTCTTTTCGTAATCTGTCTAAGTGTGTGCGTGTGAGATGCTGGAAGAGCTTCCCCAGACTCACAAAGCCTGCCTTTAAAGTGGAGGAAAGACAGTTTTGCATTCCACCAGGAATCGCTTTTCAGAATCTCGTCGAACTCTGTAAGATTCGACTGAAGGTTGAAAGAGTAAAAAGAGATGTTCTTTTTGTAGTTGGGGAAGTGGGTGATTAATATTCATTGTTCTGTTCAATCAAGTTACACATCAGACCTCAAGTTTCTGACAACTCTCGAGGAGATGTGGAGATGCCTTTTGTTCATTGATTTTTTTTTTATTATGAAACTAATGAATGTTTCTTTGTGTTTTGTGCCAGTGCTCAACTTCCGTCACTTCACCTTGTTCAAGAATTGCCCCTTCCAGGTGAACCGTGCAGTGATATTTTATGTAAACTGTTGCCACCAAAACATTGTACCTCGGCCTCGCATTTTAACAAGCTCCCCCTGTTGGTATGGTCACTTGGCTGTTTGATTACTGCAACAGCCACTGGGAGAGCCCGAAGGAGCAGCAAGACTCCAAGTTCATAAGGACGTAAAGCGAGCCCTACTTGGGGAATCCCGGGACCTGAACAGACTGTATCCTGGCATGTTTCTCCAATGAAAACCTGATGTCCAAAAGATCCAGATTGCACAAAGATCTCATCTATGATGGGCATTCCCCATCACCCCAACATATCATTTTCTATCAGCATTAGCCATCTAATACTTTTTGGACAACCAAATTTACACCAGGAATGCTGCAATGGTGTTGGTTGCAGAACATGTCCATTAAAGACGTCTTCATAATCTTCTATATGTTAACAGCAGGTCTTTGTTAACTATTGTAACTATATACAACTATAGTAAAGGTTACAGGCATGTAGCAATCTCCATTCTAGGTTTTATCACATCTCTGGGCAACACCACACTGACCCTAGGCCTAATTCATGTGCCTTCTTACAATACTGTATGGGTGCCACTGTACTCAGTCACACCTTAACCCTGTATGTGCTAGCCCCTCCCACTACGATGAAGATCTGAAACAAGCCCATGGGGCCAATAGGCCTCATAGAAACATAGAAATATAAGAGCAGGAGTAGGCCATTCAGCCCCTCGAGACTGCTCCGCCATTCACTTAGATCATGGCTGATCATCTACCTCAACGTCATCTTTCTGCAATATCCCTGTGTCCCTTGATGTCACTGGTATCTAGAAATTTATCGACCTCCGCTTTGAACATACTTAATGACTGAGCCTCCTCTGCCCTCTGAGGTAGAGAATTCCAGAGATTCACCACCCTCTGACTAAAGAGGGTGCTCCTCACCTTAGTCCTAAATGTCCTACCTATTATTCTGAGACTGCGTCCCCTGGTTCCAGACCCTGGTTGGGGAGGTCTACCATCTACCCTGTCAAGCCCTGTAAGAATTTTGTACACTTCAATGAGATCACCTCCCATTCTTCTAAACTCCATAGAATCCAGGCCCATTCTCCTCAATCTCTACTCATAGGACAATCCCACCATCCCAGGGATTATTCTGGTGAAACTTTGTTGCACTCCCTTGAGAGCCAGTATATCCTTCCTTGGGTAAAGACACCAAAACTGTACACAATACTCCAGCTGTGTTCTCACCAAGGCTCTATACAACTGCAGCAAGGCTTCCTTACTCCTGTACTCAAATCCCCTTGTATTAAAGACTAACAGGTAATCTGCTTTCCTAATTGATTGCTGCTCCTGCATGTTAGCTTTCAGTGACTTATGAACAAGAACAAACAGGTTTGTTTGGACATCAACACTTCCCAGTCGCTCCCCATTTAAGAAATGCTCTGCATTTCTGTTTTTCCTACCAAAGTGGATAACTTCACTCGTTTCCACATTATATTCCATTAGATCCCATCTGCCATATTGCCCACTCACTTAGCCTGTCTAGATCCCCTCAAAGCCCCTTCGCTCCCCACAATTCGCATTCCCACCAAGTTTTGTGTCATCAGCAAATGTATACATGCTACATTTGGCCCCCCATCCAAATTATTGATGCAGACTTCGAATAGCAGGGGCCCAATCACTGGTCCTTATGGTACCCCACCAGTCACAGCCTGCCAACCTGAGAATGACCCGTTTACCTTACTCTCTGTTTTGTGTCCGTTAAGCAATTCTCAATCCATGCCAATATATTACCCCCAATCCCAAGTGTTCTAATTTTGCACATTAATCTCTTGTGAGGGACTTTACCGAAAGCCTTCTGAAAATCCAAATGTATCGTATCCACTGACTGGTTCTCCCTTACCAATCTTGCTAGTAACATCCTCAAAATACTCTTAATAGGTTTTTCAAACATTATTCCCCTTCCATAAATCCGCGTTGACACTGCCCAATCCTTCCATTATATTCTAAGTTCCCAGTTATCATAGGCAGGATTTTTAGTTCAGTGGGCGCCCATGATTGGCTGGATTGGGAGCGGCCAGGAAACAGACCCCTGACCGTGATTGGCCCCTGACCACGATTTCACGCTGGCTGGCCAATTAACGGTCAGCCAATGTGAAACGTGCGCTGAAAGGCTCAGCGCTGCTGGGATGGGGGGGGGGGTGGGGGTCTGTGGGAGGAGGGCGAGCGCTGAAGTCAGCCCAGGCGCGAGGGAGTGCTCAGGGAGCTGAACGATTTAAATGCAGTAAAAACAGATTTCAAAATCCGGAAAATATGTCCATGCAGCAGAATCAGTCACCTGAACATATGCAAGATGAAAGTTCTGCCCATACCTTTTTTTTAATTTAATAATGGAAACCTCATCCTGCCCGTGAATGAGGTTTCCTGAAAAATGCAAAGGCCACCTGGTTTCTCCGCCCGCCGACCAATCGCAACATTGGACGGGCAACAAAAAATCTCGGTTAATGAATACTTTAATGGCCTTAAAAGGCCTTTTAATTGTTGGCGGGCGCGCTTCCGATTCTCGCCCACGGGCACCGACTGAAATAGCAAACAAGTTCACGATGAGGTCTGGACGCCCGCCTGATGTCATCGCGCTAGCTATTTCACACTAGAGCGGGCCGGGCGCGTGCCCACAAGCCGAGTGAAAAATCCTGCCCCACATCTTTTATAATAGGTTCGAGCACTTTCCCTACTACCGACGTCAACCTCCTTCCTGTGCCTTTGACATTACGAGTCGAAAAGCTTAACCCATCGCAACACATAGGCTCTCTAAAAGCACTTTCCACTTGGTCCCCCCTTGGATGAAATTCCTCCCATAGTCCCAGAGTCCTGCGGCTGTTGTCCCCTTTCAGGTATATCATTGAATGAAGGAGCAGGCTTGAGGGGCTGTAGGGCTTGTCCCTGTTCAAATGCTCCTAGGCTAGAGTGGGTTGTGGGTGCCATCATTCCCCGGGAACCTTGGTCTATTTTTGAATACTCAGCCCCTCCCATCCGCACCCCAAGTCTCACTTGCGGTACGAATATTAATCCCCCCATGAGCTGACTCTAACTTAACTCTCAGTCTGAATTGTACCAGGAGCAATCCTCATGCGGAAAAGCTGACACGAGTAAGCTGCCTGCTGTGTAGTCTTCCTCCATTCATCCTCACTGAGTTGACACTGTGACACATCAGACGCTCATCTGTGTGACATATATATATCATGTTTCAAATCATTAAAAAAAAACTTTATGTATTTTTAATGCCTTTGTACGAGACCCTGGCAGTTGTTTTAAATTGTGTTTGCTGCAGCGGCCAATTGAGTTGGCATCTGTGTCACCAGGAAGTTAATGATGTGAAAAGGAAACTGGGACACAACAAGAGATTTATACCAATACACTATGATTGGAAAGCAGCAACCACAGCAAACAGCCTGGGTGTTGCTGAGAAAAAAGAGACACGTCGAAGCTTTTTGCCTTGCACTCATCAGGACACTTTCGCAAGAATGCCAATATAGGGAGAAAACAACAACTTATAGGGCAGGGTTTTTGTGTCGTCGGACGGGCATCGCGGGTGGGCCCAGGAGCAGCCGGGAAACGGTCCACCGCTCACGATGGGGCCCCCAGTCAATGGCCAGCCGGTGTGAAACACACGCGCTTGGAAGGCACAGCATTGCCAGGGTGGGGGCAGGAGGAGGGCAAGCGCTGAAGCCTGCGTAGGTGCGAGGGAGCGCGCATTGAAAGCTCCCTGAAGGCAGAGAGGTGCCTCAGGGAGCTGAAGTATTTTTAAAGTCAAAAATAAAGATCTGAAAAAAACATCCCCCACATTGGACTCGCTCACATGAACATAAACGTAAAAAGAATTGTGTCAAACCATTTTTATTTTTTTAAAAAATTAATGTCGGAAACCTCATCCCTTCCGTGGATGAGGTTTCCACAAGAATACAAAGGCCGCCGACCGCCAACAGTCAGCTTGGCCAGGCAGCGAGAAGTCTGTCTTAATGGAT
Organism: Carcharodon carcharias; assembly: GCF_017639515.1. NCBI lineage: Eukaryota > Metazoa > Chordata > Chondrichthyes > Lamniformes > Lamnidae > Carcharodon > Carcharodon carcharias. The sequence goes on from NC_054473.1 coordinate 183,988,989, forward strand.
ACTTTAATGGCCTTAGTAGGTCTCTTAATCGTCGGCAGGCGAGCTGCTGGCAATGACATTGGGATGCTCACCCGATGTCATCATGCGCTATTTTACACCCGATCAGGATGGGCACCGCCTTTCTCCCCCCCCAGCAAGTGGGACATAAAATTCTGCCCATTCTGTATAAGAAGGGAGTGCTGATTGTTTGGCAAGTACACTCCAAACAGCCTGCATTAGCTTTACCTTGAAATTAAGATCACATCATTTACAAACACCTGTTGGGAGATCTGGAAAGCCATGCATTTTAATTTGATCACCGTTCTCATACAGAACTGACGCTAGGCAGATCTGCTGCTCCATCAAGCCTGATCTCCCACACCATGATTCATCTATGGGATGCGGGCGTCACTGGCTTGGTCAGCATATTTCCCTGTCCCTAACTGTCCTTGAGAAGGCGGTGGTGAGCTGCCTTCTTGAACAGCATTAACCTTTTAGCTGTTTGATACAACTGAGCGACTGAGAGTCAGCCACATTACTGTGAATCTGGAGTCACATTTAAGGCAGACAATGTGAGGACAGGAGATTTCCTTCCCTAAAGGGAGGATCGACAATGGTTTCATGGTCATCATTAGAACTTTTAATTCCAGATTTTTATTGGATTCATGGTGAGATTCAAACCTGGATCCCCGGAGAATTACCACTGGATTACACAGTCCAGTGATAAGTCCACTACACCACTGCTCAGGTCTAGCAGTATATGTGGAGAGAGAAACAGCTTGGTGACCAAGGAAAGAAACACTTTGGAAATTTCAATCTGCATCCCCCTACAGGTGATGGAAACCAGCCTAGCAGATAACGGAGCAAGTCTTCCACGGAAAGACACTTGCTTTCATTATGATGAGACCTGTTCCCCTCTCAGGAATCAGCCCAGTTCCTTTTTAAAGGTGTGAGAGATAGGAGCAACCAACCCAGTCAGAAGGACGCTCCAAGGCTTACTACTTAGATTGTGAAGTGTGAAAGACACCTTTTTAAGTTCCTGTGTCTCAGTTTGAAGTTCAAAGGGTAAAGGTGATGTCTCCCCCCCCACCCCCCAAGTCTGTTGCAGCGCTCTGCTTCTTCCTGTTGGGTTGACTGCTGGCCAAATGGAGAAGAGCACAGGAAGACTCCATGGCGGTGAGACCGGGGGTGGGGGAACATTAGTTTTAACTTCTGGCGATGGTGTAAAGCAGTCAATATGGAATCAGCCACCCATTACTGATCTCATCTAAATTTCTCTTGGATTGACTTCAATAGAGAAGGCCATTCAGGCCTGATCTGTAGCAGGCTGCTGATTCAACACCAATCATATGGACACCACCTCCCAATGTTAAAGCTAGCCTCTGAGCTCCTCACACATAAACGAGTCATGTAGACACTGGTCCTGAGAGGTAGCAAAATGCTATATCTTGGAAAGGCTGCAATTGGTCTATGGAATAGTGCTACAGCAAACAATAGGAATTTAGCAATACTTGCTGATTTTCTTTTCTCCTGAATGCCTAATGTCGGCTGTTTGAAAGAACTATCCGGTTAGTCCCACTCTTCCCTGCTCTTTCCCTATATCCTTGAGTATTTTCCCCTTCGAGTATTTCGCCAATTCCCTTTTGACTGTTACTACTGAAATTTTTCCAACTCCCTTTCAGGCAGTGGGTTCAACATCTCAATAACTCACTGAATTAAAACAATTCTCCTCAGGTCCTGTTGCCAATTACCTTAAACCTGTGTCCCTTGGATACCAAATCTCCTGCCAGTGGAAACAGTTTCTCCCTGTCTGAGTCACAAGCTCTGGATTCAAGGAACTGGGCACAAAAATCAAGGTTGACACTCCAGTACCGAGGGAGTTCTGCACTGTTGGAGGTGCTATCTTTTGGGTGACACTTTAAACCGATGCCCCTTCTGCTCTCCCAGAAAGATGGACGTGCATACAAACATACAAACTAGGAGCAGGAGGAGGCCCTTCAGCCTGTCGAGCTGCTCTGCCATTCAATAAGGTCATGGCTGATCCTTATTGTGGGCTCAGGGCCACCATCCTGCCTGCCCCCAACACCCTTGTTAGTCAAGAATTAATCTACCTCTGTCTTAAAAATATTTAATGAATCAAATGAAATACAAGAGCCCAGGGCGCTATTGCAAAGAACAGCAGGGGAGTTACGCCCACTGTCCTGGTCAATATTTATCCCCCAGTCAACAGATTATCTGGTCATTATCACTTTGCTGTTTTTGTGGCCTTGCTGTGTAAATTGGCTGCCATGTTTCCTACATTACAACAGCGACTACATTTCAAAAGTGCTTCATTAATTGTAAAGTGCTTTGAGATAGCTGATGATCTCAAAGGGTACACTGTAAATGCAAGTCTTTTTTAAAAATCTTCTCTGTTCCTTCTCCAAGGCTTTGACTTCTTTCCAGAAGTCAAATGCAATATTCCAGCTGAGCCCAAACCAGTGATTTATAAAACTTTAATATAACTTCCTGTCTTGTGAACTGCATTCCTCTAGCTGTAAACCATGGGTCCTAGATTTTTTTTTTTATGACTTTCTCAACTTGTCCCATCAACATCAAAGATTTGTGTTTGTGAACTTAAATCATTTAAATTGCACCGTTTTGTTCATATTGTCTCTCCTCACTGATTCTTCCAAAATGTATCAGCTTCTTCGCTTCCTTTCCCACATAACTAGGTATTGTTTCCACATTTAACCATTCTACTTTGAATGCCACTGTGAAGATTGCAGGGTAGATGTTATGAATTGAAGCTCTTGTCCACAGGCCCTTGTGCACTGGGAGCACAAAGTGCAATGACAGGTACTTCTATGCTTTTATGATTTATGTATCCTTTATGCCAGGTTCTGTTACAGGAGCGTGAGTTAGTAAAAATCCTTCCTCATACATAAACATCGTGAACGGGAAAGGTACCAGGACTCAGCAGGTCTGACAGCATCTGCAGAGAGGAACACAGTTAATGTTTTGAGTCCGTGTGACTCTTCAGCAGAACAACGGGAAAATATAAGAGAGGTGAAATATTTCTGTGTTCCTCTCCGCAGATGTTGTCAGAACTGCTGAGTTTTCCCAGGTATTTTTATTTTTGTTTTGGATTTCCAGCATCCACAGGTTTTTGCTTTTAGCAAAGGTACCAGGGCTGACGGCTGAAGCATAGCACAAATCACATCTCTCCAACTAGGCTCACTACCATCCATTAATATAGTTTATTTCCTATTATTTTACTAATTTACTACTTTCTCAGTTGTTCCACTTTGACCAAGAGTCCCTTATGATGCTTCTTATGAAATGTCTTTAGAAAGTGAAGATATATAGCGTCAGCCACAATGCCAGCATCTGCCGGCAGTTCCAACACATCCCCGAGGAGAATTTGTATAAATCTATTAGGTAGGATCTCCCTGTCATAAACCCATGTTATCTTAGAATTATTGCTGTGATTCTCCTTAAAACCCCTGAATGGCTTTGTTTATAATAGACCGCAGTATTTTGCCAGCCACAGTTGTCAAGCTAACAGGCTCATAATTCCCAGGATTATATTTCTGACCTTTAAAAAAATCTGGAACAACATTAGCTCTTTTCCCAACCATCTGGTGCTACCCCTTGCATTTAATGAGATGTGAAAAATTTCAGCCACAACTCCATTCCCTTCCATCTCCATTTTCTTAAGTGAAGTGGTATTTGATGGATTCCATCTTATTCTGTTGCCCCATGAATATTTAATCATTCCACTCTTTTTGGTAAAGGTTGCTTCATTCTTAATTCCTCTTTTGTCAATCAGCTCTGTTGAAGAGCAACTAAGAACGATTTCCTTAGAACAGAGAAGTTTAGTTGGGGAAAGGGCTGATCTAAAAGATGGTGTAAATTATGAAAAGCTTCCTCTTATTTACAGTTACAGAAACAGGTCATGCCAGCCCAGCGGGTCTACGCCAGTGTGAATACTTCACGTGTGCTTCATCTAACCCTGTCAGCATGTCCTTCTATCCCTTTCTCCCTTATGTGCTTATCTAACTTCCCCTTAAATGCTTCTATGCTTTACATCTGAAACAATGCTATTAAGTTCCACTTTCTCTCCGAGTAAAGACGTTTCTCCTGAGTTCTCTGCTGGATTTATCAGTGACCATCTTAAGACAGTTAGTTTTGGACTCCTCCACTTGAATAATAAATGGGCATAGCCTCAGGGTCATCAGTGTGAATTAAGAAAGTTGGAAGAATTTTTTATCACGCAAGAGTGTAATTTGCCAAAAAGGTCTAGTCAGAAAGAGAATGCAGAGCAACTTGCTAATCAGGTGCTTTCTGTAATGGGGATCTAATCTGCAATCTCAGTGCCTTGCCAAGGTGGAAAGTTAAATGGACCCCATGACATAATTTAAAAGCAAGATGGACAAATAGCTGAAAAGGAAGACTATAAAAAGGATATGGAGAAAGAACAGAGTAATGACATTACAGTGGACAGCTCCAATTAAAGAGCATTAAAACAGGCATTATGGGTTGAATGGCCTCTCCTCTATATTAATAATTTTGGCCTAGATTTTAACATAATAACATAAGGACATGTGGAATAAGAGGGGGAGTGGGCCATTCAGCCCATCGAGCTTGCTCTGACATGAAATAAGGTCTAGGCTGATTTTCTACGTCAGCTCCGCTTTCCCATGCTATCCCTCGTTTCCCTTATTGTCTATAAATCTGATCGATTTCATTCTTGAAAGTATTCCATGTCTGGCATCCACATTTCTCTGGGGCAGAAAATCCCATAGTTGACCTAGCCAAGAAGCGAATTGGCCGAGTCTGGCACCTGGTTTACGCCCTCTCCACCACTGAGGTTGGGCAGAAGTTGTCAGTGAACTGAATAAGACAGAAAGTGTCGGAGAAACTCAGCAGGTCTGGCAGCATCTGTGGAGAGAGAAACAGAGCTAACGATCAAGTCCAAAACGACCCTCCTTTGGATGCCGGGGTTTATTTCAGATCTCCAGCACCTGCAGTATTTTGCTTTTATTTACTTTACTGGTGCAAATGATTTTATCTTAGAAACAAGACTTCCCTTTCTTGCTGCAATGGCATATAAGGCATCTTGTGCCTTCCTGAACATGTATGACTGTCAATTGAGTGATACTGATCTGCACAGCACTCAGCAGCTTGAATCAATATTTAAATGGCCTCTGCTGTGCTAAAGTGTCTGGTGACGGCTTGCAGTGGTGAGAGGGTTGATACAATACGACTGTCTGTTTTAAAAACAGTAAAAGCTTTATTGAAAATGCATCTGCTATGAATTCAAATAGCTGTTACCATACTGAAATGAGGCTTTTAGAGCAGTGGAACATGAACCTGCCGCAAAGCTTCTCAGTGGGCCAGCATGAGTCCCCCTTTAAAACTGGATACGTGATGAAACAGTAAAATCAATTTGTGTGATATTAGCAATGTGTTTGCAGGGAAATGCTTTGTCTGCTAGAATAATAAAGACATGAGCTCTGCTTATTTTTCAAAAAGACTTGCATCGATACATCATAGTCACAGAGTCAAAGGCCAGGATGTTACGCGCCTGGTCTGGGAGTTTGTGTTCGACAGCGCAATCGGAAAATCTCAGCCAAAGACCCCCAGTCGCTGTTTCCCGTGACATGAATCTAGGATGTGATTGTCTCCTCCCCACCCCCCCACTCCCCATCAATGGTGGGCCACGTTTCCCACCATCGAGTGTCAGGAACTTCATTTTCATAAATTTGCATCTCATTATTGCGGCCGCAGGCTGGAATCATCCCCTCCCTCCTCCCCCACCCCCACATCAAATTTAAATCCCATCTTGGTGTGGCTTCCGAATAGTGGGATTTATAACTGCCTGTAAAAAGCGTGCACCTGGCAACCTGAGCTTCGAGGGGAACTCGGAGGTGAGTGCACACAACTTAGCGCAGTGCTCGCAAAAGGACCCCGCCCCCCCCACCCCCCGCATAGGAATTCAAGGAAGGGGCGACGCAGATTCAGTGGCGGGGGTGGGGGAGGGAGGTCACAAGCCAAGTCTCCGAAGCAGCTTCTTCCCTGCTGGCTCTCAGTGCGGTGCCAGGTCAAAGGCTCCAGTGCGAGGATGGGGGGGTGGGGGTGGGGGTGGGGGGGGGCATGGTGGGCAAGGCAGCACCAAGGGGAGCACCGGGGCCAAGGTCTCCAGGGTGGGGGGGTGGAGGGGTGAGCCCGTGGGCAGCAAGGCAGCACAGACTGAAGGAGGTGCACAACTGCATACTGCGGGGGAGATATCAACCAGGGCACTTGGAAAAGCATTCCAAGATCCAATGTTCTTCCGCAGCTGAGGCCATTCATTGACATTGACACGCTTGGAGTCTGGCTTCTGAAACAATTATGCTACACAAATTCCTGATAACGCCACTGATTGCTTCTAAACTTCTAACCCCTCGTGCTCAGGCTACAAAATAATCGGAGCTGTCGGGTGGCTACAGAACGGTTGGGCGACTAGGCATATTAAAGGAGCGCCCTGGCGAGAGGTGGGCATAAAACAGTCACCGAGAAAGGTGCTCAGAACCCCGTGCTTGGTGGGTACTCAGGCTTTGAGCAGTAAGCCTCATGGCCCAAGCTAACTGCGCAGCCTTGGAGTGCAGGTGAGGATAATACCTGCGCCTGAGCTGAGAGCACAGGATGCAGTCGAGTGGCCGAAGCTGTTACCTCTTGGTCATGTGGTGTGGGAGCGGAGCTGGGTGGGGTTTTAGTCAGGCATCAAGCGAACTGAGCACTGGCCATCCAAGTGGTGGCCAGGGCTCTCCGATGTGTGTGAAGGGGCCTTAAGATGCAGCCAGAGCTGGAGACTTAACCAAGAGAGACCCTCAGGAGGACATACGCTGACCCTCTCATCTCTCTCTTTCATATTGCAATGAGGGGACCATCAGGAACATGGAGTCTCGTAAGCTCGCTGTCTGCCTCGTGGCTTATAGGCAGGATAGAAGGAGAAGAATGTGACAGAGATGCCTGGCTCAGCAAAGTAAAAGCACAACCCACAAGCTCAGGGGGCAGCAAGACCTCCTCCGCACGTAGGGGAAGATCTACAGAGAGCCAACATTTATAAGCCCCATGATAGGTCCAGGATGTATTGACAGTGCTTGTCCTACCTGCAGATGAACGAAAACCAGTGTCACCAAAGACTGTGATTGTCAACAGAACTGGTCACTCACATGTGCTTCTACAGGATTTGGTGCCCTGTGGATTTGGAGAGCATCCACTGGCAGTGGCATTGAAAGTGACTGCAGTGTTCAATTTCTATGGCAGTCGCTCCTTCCAGGGCTCCACTGGTGACCAGTGGTGGGATCTCTCAAGCCTCCACGTGCAAGTGTATCCAGGAGGTCACGGATACCATCTTCACCAAGGCACACAACTTTTGTCAATTCCGGCTGTGATCGGGTGAGCCAGGAGGCAAGAGCACTGGGATTCGCTGAGATTTGCAGTTTCCCACAGGTGCAGGGTCCCATCGACTGCACTCACCTGGCTCTCAGATCTCCGTGGCAACAAGCAGTCCAGTGTGAGAACCGCAAGGGCTTCCACTCGCTGAATGTTCAGCTGGTCTACGGCCATAACGAACGGATCATGCAGGTCTGCGCATGGTACCCAGGGAGCGACCATGACTCATACATTCTCAGCAAACATCCAACCCCTGACATCTTCCAGGGTCCACAGAGGCAGCAAGGATGGCTGCTCGGGGACAAGGACCACCCACAGAGGATGTGGCTGACGACCCCCGTGCGGCGGCCTGAGACTCCCGCTGAGAGAAGGTACGATAAGGCTCATGCCACAACCCAGACTTTGGTGGAGTACACCACTGGGATCCTGAAAATAAGGCTCTGCTGCTTCGGCAGATCTGGCAGAGCACTGCAGTACACCCCCACCCCCCCAAACGCCGCCCCTCCCCACCCCCACCCCTCACCGAAGGTGTCATGCATCACTGTGACTCATTGTGCGCTGCACATCCTGGCAATGCAACGGTGGGAGGTCCTTCACGATGAGGAGATGGAGGAGCTGGACGTCTCTTCTGATCAGCAGGAAGTGGAATGGGAGGAGGGTGATGAGGTCGTGGAAGCCCAGGTTGCAGGTGATGAAGCCATTGCTCTGGCCAGACGAGGCAAGTGTGCTTGTGAGGCTCTGACAGCCGTAAGGAATACTCCCCACTTGCCTGGATGAGTGCAGCTCCTACCCCACTGAAGAAGCTGGACACTGTCCAGAACAAAGCAGCCCGCTTGATTGGCACCACATCCACAAACATTCACTCCCTCCACCACCGATGCATAGTGGCAGGAGTGGGTACCATCTACAAGGTGCACTGCAGCAATTCACCAAGGCTCCTTAGACAGCACCTTCCAAACCCACGACCACTACCATCTAGAAGGACAAGGGCAGCAGACACATGGGAACACCACCACCTGGAAGTTCCCCTCCAAGGCACTCACCATCCTAACGTGGAAATATATCGGCCGTTCCTTTACCGTCACTGGGTCAAAATCCTAGAGCTCCCTCCCTAACAGCACTGTGGGTGTACCTACACCACGTGGACTGCAGCGGTTCAAGAAGGCAGCTCACCACCACCTTCTCAAGGGCAACTAGGGATGGGCAATAAATGCTGGGCCCAGCCAGCGAAGCCCAGATCCCGTAAACGAATAAGAAAACGATTCTGCGAGGAGGATGATGGAATACAGTGAGGCCACTCCATGGAATCGTCTACCCGCTGAGCCACCAGAACAGGCTGAAGGAACCTTTGTTTAACATCTCATCTGAAGGACACCATCTCAAAAAAAAACACTGCGCCGTGTTTTGTGCCCAGGGCCTGAGTTAGAAAAAAGCCAACAGAGGAATTTCATAGGCTTTATTAAGATAGAAACAAATATTTCAGTGCAGGTGGGACCATATAGTTCTTCTTGCCTGCATTAAATTTAAGCCTCTTTTGAGGCCCTCTAGCCCTAAAAATCTCTGAGATCTCTGTGATCCTCCAATTCTGGTTCATGCGAATATCCCACTTCCTTTGTTTAACCATTTGTTGCCATGTCTTCAGCTGTCCAAGCCATAAACTCTGGATTTCCCTCTCTAAACATCTCAACCTCTCTTTCTCATTCTCCTTTCGGATGCTCCTTAAAAACCTACCTTTTTGACCAAGCTTTTGGTCATGTGCCCCAATATCTCCCTATGTGACTGGTTATCAAATCTTGTTCAATTATGCTCTTGTGAAACACTTTAGAAAGATAAGGGCACTGTATAAAAGCAAGCTTTTGTTCTCAAAAACCTTCCATAACCCAGATTGCTTAAGGATGGCAAGTTTCCTTCCCTAAAGGACATGAGTGAACTAGATAGGCTTTTTTACAACAATCTGACATCTTCATTGTCACTTTTACAGATACCAGCATTTTATTACCAGGTTTTAAAAGGACTGAATTTTCTTTCCATTAGCCACTGTTATTACACACAGTTCTTGCCAGATTGTCCTTTACAAGTTGGGCAATAAACCGGACAACAATATCAAACAATCACAGTGTTAATAAAATAACATAAATTATCCAGAATTAAAAATTAATCTATTCACCCAAATATGCATTTGAATAAATTACTTTTTGTCATTTGTCTCAAATGCACAGATAATTATGCCATATGATTGCATTATGATTTATAATAGACAGTGAATTGGCTTGTGTATTTTAATTGTAGGTTATAATTAATGCTACAGGTCTTTGTGTGTGTGTGTTTGTGTGTGTGTTTGTGTGTATGTATGTTTACGTATGTGTTTGTGTGCGTGTGTGTGTGTGTGTGTGTGCGTGTCTGTGTGTTTGTGTGCGTGTGTGTATGTGCATGTGTGCGCGTGTGTGTGTGTGTGTGTGCATGTGTGTGTTTGTGTGTGTGTGTTTGTCTCTGTGTGTGTGTTTGTGTGTGTGTGTATATTTGTGTGTGTGCCTCTGTGTGTGTATTTGTGTGTGTGCCTCTGTGTGTGTGTGTGTGTGTGTGTGTGTGTGTGTGTGTGTGTGTGTCCGTGTGCAATGGATAATGATGCAAGAGAAGTACCCCAGGAATTGTTTAAAATGTGCTCTCAGGTGGAGTCCATAGTCTGTCTTTATTATATGAAAGAGCTTTATGCTAATTAAACCATGGAGATTTATACAAGCAATCTATTCTGTGACATCCTCCAACTCCATCCCAACTCAAAACTTGATTTTTCCATTGCCCTCCTGACCAGATTCTAGGTAAACTTGAGTTTATTTAAAAGGTGCACCAAGTCCTGTTCATCCATTATGTGCTTGCTTACCAAACTGTTTACTCATCTGACAAGCCTCAGTTATAAAATTATAATATTTATTTCAAATCCCTCCATGCGCTTACTTCTCTTTTTTAAGCCTTCCAGACCTGCAACCTTCTGAGACTTCTGCTCTCTCATAGTGTCAGCTGTGGCTCAGTTGGTAACACTCTTACCACCATATCACAAGGTTTTGGGTTCAAGTCTTACTCCAGGCCTAAAGCACAAAATTAAAGCTGACACTCTACCATACTGAGGGTGTGCTGCACTGCTGGAGATGTTGCCTTTCAGATGAGATGTTAAGCTGAGGTCCCATCTCCAGTTCAGGTGCCACCTACCTTCTAGATGGTGGCGGTTGTGGGTTTGGAAGGTGCTGTTGAAGGAGGCTCGGTGAGCTTTTGTTGTGGGAGGAGTAGGAATATTTTGTCCAGGATATGTCGAAGGGAGTTTCTGTAAAATCAGAATGTGCATTTCCAATGAACGGAAAGCAAAAGATTACAGAAGTTAAGATTGTGTAGCTGTAGTAGCAAACATGGATATATGAGTGCATTACTTAGATTCCCTGAGATTAAGGGAGGTGAGCTTTACACAGGTTAGTTCATATATATCTCAGAGGACAGAAATAAATCTATCTAGGAGTACAGAGTCCGAGGAACAGATAAATCTACAGATCTACAGATAAAGTGTCATCACTCTGATGCCTCAGAGTGCAAATGCTACCCTCCCAGGGAAAGACAAATTATCAATTCATCAACACTGTCTTGTATAAACAAAGTTATATAGAATTACATAGAACTTATAGCACAGAAAGAGGCCATTTGGCCTAAGCAGCCCATACTTGCTTTTATGCTCCATTTAAGCCTCCTCCCATCCTTCCTTATCGTAGCTGTATAAGTTCTGGAAACATTTCAAACTGCAAGCATATAGTAATTAATCTATTCGATAGACTCGTTGGCTAATGCTGTTACGTTGTCAGCTATCAAAGGTGTCTAACTCTAAATTAATCTCATCAATTTATATCTATTTTGGACACTAATCTCAACTGCAAATGTTATATTCATCAAACCAGTTACAGATGAATAATGTGACATAAATTTTAGACAATTACACCTCAGGCACAATTGAATCTGCCTCCTCTACACTCTCAGGCAACACATTCCAGATTTGAGCAACTTGCTGTGTCAAAAAACTTTTGGCCTCATGCAGCCTTTGATTCATTTGCTAACTATCTTAAATTTTGTGCCTTCTAATGTTCAACCCTTCCGCCAGTGGGAACAGTTTCTCCCTATCTACTTTGTCCAGACCCCTCAAGGTTTTGAACACCTCAATCAAATGACCTCCCAACGTGCTCTAAGTAGAACACCTCCAGCTTCTCCAATCTATCCACATAACTGAAGTCCCCGATACCACAAACCAATACAAAACTAATATTACCAAATAGTGATGGAAAAATGTAACAAGACACAGGATGCATTAAAATTGTTACACAGCTAGGCCAATCAGTGACAAAGGCAGTTCCACATGGTTGGAGGGAGGAAAACCATTCAAGATTTCTGCTCCTGAACTTGATCACAGTCTCAGGAGCCCTGCTAGGAGTGCAGTATTGCCAATACTTGGCATGGCAGGACTGGATTGGCCTGAGCTGTGACGCCTTCTGCAGCCAAATAGTCCGCTGATTCACACACACTTGAATAATTGAGTGAAGTAGCAAGGGATGACTGCTGCCTGTGGAGCCATCCCTAGTAAGGATAAAGAAAGAACCTACATTTCTATAGCGCCTTTCATGACATCTGAACACCCCAAAGTGCTTTATAATTAACGAAGCACTGCATGGCGTGATGCAGGAAATATGGCAGTCAATTTGTGAACAGCAAGATCCCAGAAACAACAGTATGATAAATGACCAGATAATCTGTTTTCAGCGATGTTTGTTAAAGGATAAATACCAAGCTGGGGACGCTGGGAACGAAGGCAATTTCTTCAGGAGAGAAAGTGGGCAGGGAAGGGAAACTGAGAGTGAAAATGAACAAGAGAAAATAAATCACCGATTGAAACAAAATAAAAGACACTTGCAGATAGAGATCGACTTTCTCTGCTTTACTTTCCCTTGTGTCAAAGAGGAAAAAAAAACTGACATCTTGCAGAAAAACACCAGCTGTTGACTCAGGGCAATTTTTATATGCCTGAATTCATCTGAAAAAAATGAATCCTTAATTTTTTTCTTTCCCCTTTTCTCAATGTCACTGAACGTGCTCCTTGCTACAATTGAATCCACGTCAAATGCCCCTGAAGCATAAGATACGACCACATTTCACTTAAATGTTAATCCGATCAAGCCCCTGGTAATTTTTAGTGAAAAGCAGTAATTGAATTCTGTTGCACAAATAGCGCATAATAATGTGTCAAGCATCTTGTACAAAACAATGACATGGTTAATTAAATTTACTGCTACTCCCCTGCTGCTAGGGTCTAGCCCAAATGCATTAATATAGTGTCTGATTCCTGTAGGTGCATAGCTTATATAAAGCATAATTACCAACACTGTGATTGTCTCCTTTCCTCAAACACAAAACGGTTCTGACAATTGAAGTCTTGGTTCGAGGGGCCTGGGAGCTATGCTGAGATCGCTTTGGACTGACTTCAAGGAGATCAGAACGCAGAATCCTATTCTCCATTGACAGTAGCTCTTGGTTTTATTCTTATGAACTTTACTTTCAATTTTCTCTCCTTGTCTCCCGAGGGCTCTCTGATTCATGCTAGGGTATGGTACCGCGGACACGTGTCAGCCCAGCTGTATCTCATAAGACTAATCAAGGACATAGTAAGGTCAGTCAACACATCAAAGTTTTAGTCCCTTTGGAACTATAACTCTCCCAGCCTGGCCTTCAGCTCCATTTTCAATACCCCATCACATGTGGTCTCGCTAGACATTTTGCACACCATACCATAAAACAATAGAGATTTACAGCACAGGAGTGGACCACTTAGCCCAACATCAATTCCACTCTTCCACTCCATCTTCATAGTCTTCCATCTTTCCTCTGCTTCAAGTGTTCATCGCATTCTCCTGTACCAGACACAGTGGCATCTGCCTCAACCATTTCTTGTGGCAAAGCATTCCAGCAACCTCAATGGAAAGAAACTTATCCTCACTCTCTTAATGATCATTTAAGTTGATGTCTTCTCATTGCTGACTCCCTGACCAGAGAAAATAGCCTTTCTTCATGTAATCAGTCAAAATGCTTCATAATTTTGCAAATCTCCATTAGATCTTCTCTTAGTCTTTTCTGTTCCAGTAAAGACTCAGTATCCCAAGTCTTGTCTCATAGTGATAGCTTTTCATCTGTGACATCCTCCTGGTGAATTTGTGCTGTATACTCTTTATGGCTTTAATATTCTATAATGGCTCCCAAAATGTTGAAAACTGCACAATGTACTTCAACTGTATTTCCTCAAGCAACACAATTATTTCTGATTTATTTTCACTGATTGAATTTCAAATGTTTGCTACTTTTAAGTAGTTTGCTTGAGCTTTCTTCTGCACCGTTTGATATTTCATTTTCTTTAATGAGTGATTCCTTTAATTTTTATCGAGCAACAAATTTGTCAACTCATGTTCTGTCTGAATGCAGGTCATATGGAGTGCGTTCAAATAGAATCTGCCCGAGTCCCCAGGTTCAGGTCACCTGCAGAGACCTAACAGTGCCCAGTGTCACCCTGCCCCTTCAGGTGAAGCCTTGGGGTAATGTGCAGTCATGTTCACCCTGAATAAGCTGCTGGGCAAATGGGGTGAAATCGGGGCTGGGGTACAAAGTTTCCAGTGAGACAAGAACAGAGTGGCTTGCCGATTGTGGCCTGACTCATCAGCAAATTAACATCAGACATGCAATCGGACAAATTAGTGATCGGGTTTTAAGATGGAGAGGTAGAGCTGACTATTAATTATCACTAGGAGTGAGGAAAGATTCTTTCATATTGAAGGTTGCTAGAACATGGAATGCTTTGTCAAGGGGAGTGATTAAGAATACAAGAAAATAAGAAATGGGAGCTGGAGTAGTTCATGCTGCCCCTGGAGCCTGCTCCACCATTTAATAAGGTCACACAGAACTTCTACATCAATTCCAATCCCCAATGATCTCCTTACTGTCCTAAATCTTTCAATATCAGGGGAGAGTCATTGAGTCATTCCAGCACAGAGGGAGGCCACTCGGTCCATCAAGACCATGCCAGTTCTTTGTCTCATTTCCCCGCTGTATCGCCGTAGCCCTGCAAGTTTATTTCCTCAAGTCCCTGTCCAATTTTCTTTTGAATCATTGATTGTCTCAACTTCCAACACCCTCTTGTTAGCAAGCTTCAGGTTCTTTGTACTTCTCCCCTGTAACTCTTGCCCAAAAGGTTAAACCTAAGTTCACATACCATCAGTTAATGGGAACAGCTTTTTTTTTTGTTTACCTTACCAAACCTGTCATAATCCAGTTGCTTCTATCAGATCTCTCCCCAACTCCTCCAACCTAACCCTGACGTTAAATTCCCTCATCACTCAAACAATTCCGATAATCTCTTCTGCACTCTTTCAAAGATTCTCACATCCTTCACATGCACTCAATGACTGAGTATCCCCAGCTCTCTGCAGTAGGGAATTCTAAAAATTCACAATCCTCCGAGTGAAGAAGGTTCTTCTCATCCTTGTCTTAAATGGCTTACTCCTTTTTCTGAGACTATACCCCCATGTTCTAGAGTCTCCAGGAGGGGAAACAACAGTAGCCAATGAGTGGGAGGTCGTTTCCCACTTAGGTAAGAAAAACAGAAATGCAGTGTATTTTTTTAAATGGGGAGAGATTGGGAAGTGTTGATGTTCAAAGGGACCTGGGTGTTCGAATTCGTAAGACACTGAAAGCCAAAAAGCAGTTAGGAAGGCAAATGATATTTTAGCCTTTATTGCAAAGGGATATAAGTGCAGGAGTAAGGAAGTTTTGCTGCAGTTGTATAGAGCCTTGGTGAGGCCACACCTGGAGTATTCTGTGCAGTTTTTTTTTCTCCTTACCTAAGGAAGGATACTTTGACCATAGAGGGAGTGCAATGAAAGCTGACCTGACTAACCCCTAGGATGGTGGGAGTGTCCGATGAGGAAAGAGTGAGCAGACTGGGTGTGCATTCTCCAGAGTTAAGAAGAATTCTTAAGAAGAATGACAGATGATCTCATTGAAGTGTACAACATTTTTACAGGGCTCGACAGGTTGGATACAGGAAGGATGTTTCCCCTCAATATGCCCAATCCAACAAGAAAAGATGCACTGTTGGACCTTGTTCTTGGAATGAGGTGGGCCAATAGATCAAGTGTCAGTGGGGGAACGTTTAGGAAACAGTGATCATTGTATATATGTTTTAAGATGATGATAGGAAAGGACGATAGGCAAACCAGAGTAAGAATAATTAACTGGAGGAGAGCTAACTTCGATGGGGCAAGAGCAGAGCTGGGCCAGCTAAACTGGAACGAAAGATTGGCAGGAAAAACTGTAGCTGAACAATGGGCTACCTTTAAGTTATATTCCACCGAAAGGGAATGGTAGGGCAAACAAATCCAGAGTTCCCTGGATTAATAAATAGATATAAATTAAGATAAAGAAGAAAAGGTGTGCTTATGACAGTTGTCAGGTAGAAAATACAATTGAGAACCAAGAGGAATACAGAAGGTTCAGAGGGGAGGTGAAGAAGTATATTAGAGAAGCGAAGAGGGATTATGAGAAAAGACTGGCAGCCAACATAAAGAGGAATCCCAAAGTCTTCCACAGGCACATAAATAGTGAAAGGGTGGTAAAGGGAGGAGTAGGGCCGATTAGGGACCTAAAAGGAATTTACACATGGATGAAGAGGTATTAAATGAATACTTTGCACCCATCTTTCCCAAGGAGGTAGATGCTATCCAGGCCATAGTGAGAGATGAGGAAACTCTGTCACTAGGGGGGTTCAAAATTGACAAGGAGGATGTGTTAAATAGACTGTCGATACTTAAAGTTGATAAGGCACTGGGGCCAGGTGAGGTGCATCCAAGGATATTGAAGGAAGTGAGAGTAGAAATTGCAGGGACACAGGCCATAATTTTTCAGTCTTCTCTAGACTCAGGGGAGGTGCCAGAGGACTGGAGAATTGCAAATATTACGTCCTTGTTCAAAAAAGGTTGTAAGGTTAAGCCCAACAATTACAGACCAGTCAGTTTAACTTCAGTGCTGGGCAAGATTTGAGAAACAACTATTCTGGATAGAATTAGCAGTCACGTGGAAAAATATGGGTTGATAAGGAAGAGCCAACATGGATTTCTAAAGGGGAAATTATGTTTAACTAACTTGCTTGAATTTTTAAAGAAGTAACAGAAAAGGTCAATGAGGGTCATGCTGTTGATGTGGTGTATATGGACTTTCAAAAGGCATTTGATACAGTGCCACACAACAGACTTGTGAGAAAAGTTATTGCTCATGGAATAAAAGGGACAGTAGGAATGTGGATACAAAATTAACTGAAAATAGGAAGCAGAGAGTAATGGTCAGTGGATATTTTTCAAACTGGAGAAAGATTTGTAGTGGAGTTCCCCAGGGATCAGTATTGGGACCCTTGCTTTTCATGATATATATTAATGATCTAGATCTTGGTGTGCAGGGGACAATTTCAAAGTTTGCGGATGATACAAAGCTTGGGAATGTTGTAAACTGCGAGGGGGACAGTGTAGAACTTCAAAAGGACATAGACAAGTTGGTGGAGAGGGCAGATAGGTGGCAGATGAAGTTCAATGCGGAGAAGTGTGAGGTGATGTGTTTTGGTAGGAAGAACATGGACAGACAATCTAAAATAAGGTGTGAAATTTTGAAGGTGGTGCAGGATCAGAAAGATCTGGGTGTATACGTGCATATATCATTGAAGGTGGTGGGACAGGTGGAGAAAGCAGTTAATAAAGCATATATTATCTTGTGTTTTATTAATGGGGGCATAGAGTACAAGAGGAAGGAGCTTACACTGAACTTATGTAAAACACTCATTAAACCTCAGCTGGAATATTGTGTACAGTTCTGCATGCCACATTATAGGAAGGATGTGAACACATTGAAGAGAGTGCAGAAGAGGTTTACAAGAATGGTTCTAGCAATGAGAAACTTCAGTTACGAAGACAAATTGGAGAGATTGGGACTGTTCTCCTTGGAGAGAAGAAGACTGAGAGGAGATTTGATAGGGGTGTTCAAAATCATTTGGGGGGTTGGACAGAATAGATAAGGAGACACAATTCCCGCTCGTAAAAGGATCAAGGACGAGAGGACATCGATTTGAAGTGATTTGAAAAAGAAGCAAATGTGATGTGAGAAAAATCTTTTTTACTCAACAAATGGTTTGGGTCTGGAATGCACTGCCTGGAAGTATGGTGGAGGCAGGTTCAACTGAGGCTTTCAAGAGGGCACTAGATAATTATTTGAATAGAAACAATGTGCATGGTTATGGGGAAAAGGCAAGGCAATGGCATTAAGTCATAATGCTCATTTGGAGAGCTGGTGCAGATGTGATGGGCCGAAAGGCCTCTTCCTATGTCGTTAAAATTCTATGATTCTGTGATTCTGTGGTTGGGGTGGTCTAGAACCATAGGACATACCCTCGGAATAAGAGGCAGGCTATCTTGGACTGAGATGAGGATGGATTTCTTCTGTCAGAGGGTGGTGAATCTTTGGAATTCTCAACCCCAGAGGGCTGTGGAGGCTCAGTCATTGAATATGTTCAAAGCAGAAGTCAATAGACTTCTAGATACTAATGACATCAAGAGATGTGGAGGTAGTGATGGAAGATAGCATTGAGATAGAAGATCGGCCATAGTCTACTTAAATGGCAGGGCAGGCTCGAGGGGCTGAATAGCCAATTCCTGCTCCTATTTTCCTATGAAAAAGGAACCTTGAGATACTCCTGAAATAATTGGGCCTTTGTGATAAGTGTTGCTAGTGCACAGCAGGAAGGAAGTCCACATGTATATATGCCACGTTGCATCTTGGTATCAGGACTGGGATTCCACAACACTGGCTTCGAATCAAATGGAAAGGCGTCTGGTTAAGATGAAGCAGATGGTTCAAGAACTGGAACTGGCCCTGTCAGAGAGGGAGGCTAAAGTAGCCACAGCTCCAGCAGAGGTGCACGCTTCATAGCATGAATTTGAGAGTCTAGGCAATGACCAGAAAGTGACTTCCAGTTTGCCCTCCGTTAACATGGCAGAGGACGGACGGAATATCCCATCACAGTTATTCTATGCGCCAAGCTGTAAGAATCTGGGCAGATTTGGGGGAAGGCCAGGAATGTCCAATGACCTGGCAGCCGAGGACTGGATCGAGGACACGCAGCCGGTCCTGACATCCCGGGGCCTCAATGGGAGAGAGCAGGTGGCATTTGTGATGGAATACCTGCGTAGGAAAGCCTGCCAGGAAACATGGTACAGATGCCCAAAGAAATCTGTGGCTGATCTTTGAGGTCCTGACATGGGTGCTTGGGGATGGCAGTAGGTGTCACAGCTGCAGCAGAGCTTTTATGGAGTACAAGCAAGCCAAAGGAAAGGATCTGGTCCTTGACCCCAATAGTAACGGGACCGAGCACATTCTTGTGCTCACAGACGTCTTCACCAGGTTTATATAGCTCCTTCCCACCCGTGACCAAAAGGCTTCAACTATAGCCACATTGTTAGTATGGGACTGGTTCATCTGTTTCAGTGTCCCATGTCAAATTCACAGTGACCAAGGGCAAAACTTTGAGAGTAAGACCTTACAGGAGCTGTGCAAGGTGTATGGCATTGTCAAGAGTTGCATTACCCCCTACCATCCAGCGGGTAATGGACACATTCCTCCACAGGGTCTTCTCCGCACTATCTCTTCTTTGAGAGAGACCCAGTGCTTCCTGTGAACCATCTACTTGGGCTCACCACACACTCTGAAGGAATGGCCAAGTTGATGAGTGGGTTGAGCAGCGTGCGAGGCTACACCAGATGTTTGAAATGGCATCCAAGAGGATAAAGAAAGATGTTCTGAGAAGAAAAACACTACACGATCACAATGTTAAAGTTGATCTGCCGATTGGCACCAAGAGTATTCCTCTGGAATGGGAATAAAAAGAGTTGGAAAAATATACAGGATGTTTGGGATCCAGAATCCCATAAATCCATCAAGCGGTTTGACATACTGGAGGCCACACCTATGTTGTTGAAACCATAGCTGGAGGGAAGTCTCAGGAAAAGGTTCGCAGAAGTGGAGTCAGGTAGCAATGTGGAACCCTGCACTGTAAGTGTCAGGAAGTCAGCGGTTGCAGCCAGTGTGACGAGGCCTGCTCTGGTACTGGAAGATGATGCAGAGATGACAGGCAGTGATGAAGCAACTGAAGAGACAAGTGCTGCCGATGCTGCGGACCTGGGAGACACGACTGATCTTAGACCCCTACAGGCTGACCCATCACAAAGCCTGGGTCCTATTGAAAGTACCAATACGGAGAAGGGGTTGAGAAGGCCACTTCACGCAAATGCTGGACATCATCACAGCCCTTCTCATTTCCCCAGATCATTGATGAACGAAGGGAATGCTGCCACCAATGTGGACTCAAATATGCTATCATAGCTCAATCAAACTTGCTGACCACATGATTGCTCAGTAAGTCACCATGCAATACATATAGTTGCCTGGGCGACAACTCTCAAGCAGGGAGGCATGGAAACATTGAGTACATGTTTACAGATCCCTGACAGCAAGACAGGTAGATAAGGTGTCCAAGAAGGCATGTGGGCTGAGACCTAGAGTATAAGAGCAGGGAAATTTTGCTGGAACTGTACAATTCTGGTCACTGCTTTGCAGGGAGGATATGATCATATTAGGGAAAGCATCGAAGAGGCTTACAAGGATGTTACCAGGACTGAGAATTTTAGGTGCAAAGGGACAATGAATAGGATGTGCTTGTTTTCTTTGGAACAGAGGAAGCTGAGGAGAGATTTAACCGAGTTGTTCAAAATGATGAGGTACCGAGATAGAATAGACAGAGAGGACCTACTTTCGTTAGCAGACAGATCAATAACTTGGATGCATAGATTTAAGGTAATTGATGGGAAGGACTAGAGGAGAGTTGAGAGATTTTTTTCAATCAGAAGGTGGTAGAGGGTCTTGACTTAATGTCTGAAATGGTGATAGAGACAGAAACGCTCGTCACATTGAAAAGATACAGGGAAATGTACTTGAAGTACTATAACTCTACAGGGGTACAGACCAAGACAGTGAGATTAGGCTGGAGAGCTCTTTCTCAGCTAGCTCCAACACAAAAGGCTGACCCTGTTCTTCCTGAGCTGCAGGCTTTCCAACTTTTTACATTTCTAACGTCAACACAAAGGTGAGAGCTAATCGGTGAATAGTGGGTAAGTGTTTTTCTCCAGTTTAAAGTCAATTTAGCTAAGGAAAGGTAAGGGTTCTAGTTTTTATTTACAGCGCATAAATAATTTAATTTCTTTTTATTGTATTTATCTTAAATTTAACTTAAAGTAAGGGGTTTTTTTTCAACTAGAGGCATGGCAGGGCAGCTCAGTCCCGTGTTATGTGCCGCCTGCAACATGTGGGAAGTCCTAGACGCTCCTTGCGCTCTGACCGACCTCGTGCAAGAAGTGCCACCAGCTGCAGCTACTTGAGCTCCGAGTTTCAGAGCTTGAGCGGCAGCTGGAGACATTGAGGTGCATCCGCGAGTCTGAGAGTTTCGTGGGTAGCACGTTTTTAGACATGGTCATCCCCACAGCTTACGGAAGTGTAGACAGAGAGGAAATGGGTGACCATCAGTCAGAAGAAGGGTGTCAGGCAGGTAATCAGGAAATCCCCAGGGCGCATCTCGCTCGAGAACCGTTTTTCTGTGTTGAAAAATGGTGAGAGTGATGGTTCCTCTGGGGAGTGCAGCCACACTCATCGCACTGTGAATAGCTCAGCTGCACAGGGGTGGGAGGAAAAATAGGGGAAGAGCAATAGTGGTAGGAGACTCGATAGTAAGGGGAACAGACAGACATTTCTGCGGCTGTAGACGTGACTCCAGGATGGTATATTGCCTCCCTGGTGCCAGGGTCAAGGATGTCACTGAACGGCTGCAGAGCATCATAAAGGGGGAGGGCAAACAGACAGGGATTGTGGTACATATTGGTGCCAACGACATAAGTAGAAAGAGGAATGAGGTCCTGCAAGCAGAATTTAGGGAGCTAGGAAGTGGCTTAAAAAATAGGACCTCAAAGGTAATAATCTCTGGATTACTTCCAGGGACACGCACTAGTGAGTATCAAAATAGGAGGTTGGTCCAGATGAATGTGTGGCCAGAGAGATGGTGCAGGAGGGAGGGCTTCAGATTTCTATGACATTGGAACCATTTCTGGGGGCAATGGGACCTGTACAAGGAGGATGAGTTGCACCTGAACCGGAATGGGACCAACATCCTTGTGGGGAGGTTTGCTAGTGCTGTTGGGGAAGGTTTAAACTAACTTGGCAGGGAGATGGGATCCTGGGAGGAGGTTCAGCAGGGGGAGATGCACAGCCAAAATTAGATGAGAGACCAAGTGAGTCTGAAAGACATAGAAATTATAGGCCAGTTAAGGCACAAGGAAGTTTGGCAAGGTTGGATGGTAATTATTTTAATGCTAGGAGTCTGACGAATAAGGCAGATGAGTTGAGGGCACAAATTAACACATGGAAGTATGATGTCATTGCTGTCACAGAGAAATGGTTGAGAGAGAGGTAGGATTTTCAGATCAATAATCCAGGATATAGGGTCTTCAGGCAAGACAGGGAAGGAGGTAAAAGAGGAGGGGGTATTGCAGTATTGATCAAGGAATCAATTACAGCAGTAAGGAGGGATGACATCTTAGAAGGCTCCTCAAATGAAGCCATATGGGTAGAATATAAAAACAAAAAAGGAGCAATCACATTGCTGGGAGTGTACTATAGGCCCCCAAACAGTCAGAGAGAAATAGAAGAGCAGATACGTAGGTAAATTTCAGAGAAGTGTAAAAATAATAGGGTAGGAATAGTGGGGGATTTCAACTTCCCCAACATTAACATTAGTGTGATAGATTTAGAGGGAGCGGAATTCTTAAAATGCATCCAGGAGAGCTTTTTAAGCCAGTACATAGAAGGTCCTACAAAAGAGGGGGCCATCCTGGACTTAATTTAGGGAGTGAGCCAGGCAAGTGGTAGAAGTATTAGCGGGGGAGCATTTTGCAGATAGTGATCATAACTCTGTTAGATTAAAGGTTGTTATGGAAAAGGACAAGGATGGGCCTGAAATCAGAGTTCTAAATTAGGGGAAGGCCAATTTTAATCAGATCAGATATGATTTGGGATGGGGAGCAGCTACTTTTAGGTAAATCTGTGTCAGAACAGTGGGACTCATTCAAGAAGGAAATAGGAAGAGTACAGGGCTAACATATTCCAGTAAAGACAAAGGGTGGGATTAACTTGGACTTTAGCAAGGCTTTTGATAAGGTCCCGCATGGGAGACTGATAACGAAGCTAAGAGCCCATGGGATCCAAGGCAATTTGCAATTTGGATCCAGCGTTGGCTGAGTGGCAGGAAGCAGAGGGTGATGGTCGAGGAGCGTTTTTGTGACTGGATACCTGTGTCCACTGGGTTCCACAGGAATCGGTATTAGGTTCCTTGCTCTTTGTGGTATATATAAACGATTTAGACTTGAATGTGGGAGGGTTGATCAGTAAGTTCATGGATTACATGAAAATTGGTGGGGTGGTAAATAGTGAGGAGGATAGTCTTAGATTACAGGAGGATATAGATGGGCTGGTCAGATGGGCTGATCAATAGCAAATGGAATTTAATCCAGATAAATGTGAGGTGATGCACTTGGGCAGGACAAACAAGAAACAGGAATGCATAATGAATGGTAGGACCCTGGGAAGTACTGAGGATCAGAGGGACCTTGGTGTGCATAGCCACTAGTCCCTTAAGGTAGCGGGACAGGTAGATAAGGTGGTTAAGAAGTCATATGGGATATTTGCCTTTATTAACTGAGGCATAGAATATAAGAGCAGGCAGGCTATGCTGGAACTGCATAAAATGCTAGTTAGGCCACAGCTAGAGTATTATGATCAGTTCTGGAATCCACATTATAGGAAGGATGTGATTGCACTAGAGAGAGTGCAGAGGAGATTTACCGGGTGTTCCCTGGGTTGGAGAGTTTTAGCTATGAAGAGAAATTGGATAGACTGGGGTTATTTTCCCTGGAGCAGAGGAGATTGAGAGGGGCATGATTGAGATGTATAAAATTATGAGGGGCTTGAATAGCGTAGACAGGAAGGAACTTTTCCCCTTGGTGGAGGGATCATTAACCAGGGGGCATAGATTTAAGGTAAGGGCCAGGAGGTTTAGAGGGGATGTGAAGAAGAATTTTTTTCACCCAGAGGGTGGTGGGAGTCTGGAACTCACTGCCTGAAAGGGTGGTAGAGGCAGAAACCCTCATAACATTTAAGAAGTATTTGGATTTGTCCTTGCGATGCCATGGCATGCAAGACTATGGGCCTAGTGTTGGAAAATGGGATTAGAATAGTTAGGTACTTGTTTGAATGGTGCAGACTCCATGGGCCAAAGGGCCTTTTTCTGTGCTGTAGACCTCTATGACTCTATGAATAAGAGGCGACTTGATTGAAATCTTTAAGATTCTGAAGGTTCTTGACAGAGTGGGTATGAAAGGAGGTCACTCATTTAAGACAGAGGTGAGGAGAATTTTTTTCTCTCAGAGGGTCATTGGAATTCTGTTCCTCAAAAGGCAGTGGAAGCAGTGTCTTTGAATATTATCAAGGTAGAGCTAGATAGATTCTTGATTAACAACGGAGGGAAAGGTTATTGGGGGTAGGCAGGAATGTGGGGTTGAGGTTACATTCAGATCAGCCATGATCTTATTGAATGGTGGAGAAGGCTCGAGGGGCCGAATGGCCTACTCCTGCTTCTATTTCATATGTTTGTATGTTTGTAACTGGGCACAGAAAGGGAACTGGAATTGGACTATGTGGTTTTGTATAAAGGGGCGCTTTTAATTTCAAATTTAGGGGAGGGAAGAAGTAGGCTCAAATGGAACACAGGGGGAGGCCATTCAACTACCCAAGCCTATTCCACCATTCAGTTAGATCATGGCTGTTCTGCATTTTCACACCATTTACTCAATTAGGTTCCATAACCCTCAGCTAACAAAATAAAATCTTCAAACAATTTTCAATTGCTTACCAGCCTCAGCTGCCTTTTGAAGGAGGAGAGTTCCGGAATGTTTCTTTTTTCAATTCATTCATGGGCTTTGGGTTCACTGGCAAGGCCAGCATTTATTCCCACTACCTTTTGTGTGAGGATGTGCTTCCTGATATCAGCCCTGAAGAACCTAACTTTATTTTAAAGAATGTGATCTCTTGTCCTGGTCTCCCACTCCTGAGAAAATTGTTTCGCTCTATCTACCCTATTGAATTCTTTCATCATCTTAAACACAAATGGTTTGCTGATTTGAAATGTTCAGTGCTCTGTGTTTATTAAACGGAGTCGCTGAATGAATGATTAAGTAGGCCACGAGACAATGATTTGCAAATTGGCTATTTTTGCTCTTCACTTTGTAGGAATCCTGAACCCAACAGAACATCTCTTGACAAACTAATTATGTGTTTCATCAGGACTCAGCTGTGGTTAGAAATTCACATCTACGTATATTATTATACGAGTCACTCGTACTTAATTGAGAATGGTTGGCAGCTGCTAACAGTTAATCGTTTTGAATTTGGAAAATAAATCCAAAACGTATTGCTTCCTTCTCCTGTGCAGCAACACAGTGATAGAAGGATATAGTGATTGAGTGAGGTGAAGTAAACTGTGAAGAGGCTTGTGTGACACAGAAACACTGGCATGGAGCTATTGGGCTGAATGGTCTGTTTCAGTGCTGTAAATTCCACGCAATATTAAGTAAATCACAGTACAGTATAAATTAAATAATAACATCTCGGTAATAAAGAGCAGAAAGGAAAATGGGGTTGAATTTTGCCTTCAATGCCTTGGGGGAGATCTAGCAGAGTGAATTACCTGTGCGTGGAACGTGTGTGTGACAAAAATTGAATGAGTTCTATCGGGAGTGCGTGATCAACTTCACCAGATATCTGCCAGGCAATGAATTCCATTCAGTAAGGTATAATAACAAAGTAATTGTATTTCACCCCTGAACAATAGTGTATGTTGATTGTAGGGAGTTGAGGCACATTGTTAGAGTATATTGGAGAGAGCTTTACTTTGCTGGGATGCACTTAACTCAGAAATGTTTGATGGGTTTGCTTATGGCAAAAGAGGAAGATCTGGTTCAGCATTAATATCATGCAATCATAGGGTTGTGCAGTAAAGAAAGAGGCCATTCAGCCCATTGGGCCTGTACTGGCCCTATGAAAGAGCTATTCAATTGGTCACACTACCCTGGTTCTTTGGACCGAATGATAATGGATGTGGAGACTTTGTAAAACTATGTAACTTAAGAACATTGCCAGTGGCAAGGTGGACAAGCTGAACAAAACAGAGGCCACTTGATTACTATGACATTACCAAGACACTCTCTGATACTAAATCATTCCCTTAAGTAAGGATTCATCAAATGTGCAGTGCTCATACTGAATACTTGAACGCCTTGTACTGTATACAAAGTTTGCCTCAGCATTAAATATTTCTTGGTTATGTATATCCCAGCAAAGTAAAGCTCTCTCCAATTTGCTCCAACATTGAGTACCTCAACTCCAATCTTGGAAGAGCATCACCCTGTACCCCAGCGTAGAACTTTGCACCTCCCACACCTTGAAGTCTGTCAACTGATTGGCAGAGTAGGTTCGAGAGATTGAATGACCTGATGTTCTCATGTTTCTATAAGTAGTTCAGGCAAATATGCCATCATAACATAGAAATTTATCACTTTTTCTTCATTGTCACTGAAATCCTGGAATTTCCTCCCTAACAACACTGTGGGAATACTTCCACCACATGGACTGAGCAACTCAAGAAAATGCCTCACCACAGCTTTCTCAAGGACAATTTGTGATGGACAATAAATGCTGTCCTTGTCAGCAACACCAAAATCCCATGAATGGATTAAAATAAAATAAAATAAAATAAAATAGAGATTAATTCAAGAGGAAGCTAGAAAATTCCTCAATGCCGTGATTTTAAAATACTCAGCCCTTCAGGCCTCCTCCTGCTCTACAACCCTCCAATAATACACCAACATCGGCTTCTTGGGCATCCTCCAATTCCTTCACCCTCGCAGTTTGCAACCTTTCCTTCACCTTGCCCAAAAACTCTGAAATTTCCTCCCTAAACCTCTTCATCTCCCACCTCCTGTAAGGTCCTTCTTAAAACCTACCTCTTTGGCCAAGGTTTTTGGTCACCTATCTTCATATCCCCTTGCATGGCTAAGTGCTTCTGTGAAGTCCCTTGGGAAGTTAAACCATGTTAAAGACACTATAAAAATTCAGGTTGTTGTTGTTGAGAAATAAGCTTGGTTGTTACTTGTTTGTCGCTACAACCACACCAACCCCCTCCACCTCTCTGTCTCTCTATCTCTCCGCCCCCCACACACACACCTTAAACCAGCTTATATTTCAGCTCTTTCCTGGACTCGAACTCAAGTTCTGTCGAAGGGTCATGAGGACTCGAAACGTCAACTCTTTTCTTCTCCGCCGATGCTGCCAGACCTGCTGAGTTTTTCCAGGTAATTCTGTTTTTGTTTTGGTTGGTACCCTGGTCAATATGCATCAAATCAATACCGTCAACCAATGCCATCAAATTACTTTCTCACTAAAAATGAGATTCAGACTAGAGAGCTACGGAGCCCCCAGCAGCTGGATGAACTATGGGGTGTAAATTTTGGGAGGTACCATGAAATAGTCAATAAGGGCTCGCTTGAAATTTACCTTATGCCCCCTGAATTCTGTCAGAACATTGTCAGAGATCAAAACAAAAGGGCACAACAGAATCTAAAACTACATTAATTAGTCAACAGCATAGCCACACTTAAAGAGAAGCAAGATAAGTAAATGAGGGAATAAAGAGTAGAAGAATACATTGATTGGGTTAGGTAAAGCAGGGTGCGCAAAAGCTCATGTGGTGCACAAAGGCCAGCACAGAGCTGATGGGCCAAATGGCCTGTTTTTTTGCTGTACATTCTTGTAATTCTACGTAATTCCATTTAATGTCTAATGGCCTTGTGAGTCCTGCTGCTTGCCTGAGAGATTCCTGTAATGGTTCCAAACTATTAAAGTACAATCAACTAAATAAATGTTTTCTCTGTTGTAAAGATTATATTTGAATTCAATCATTAAAAATGATTTGTATGCCTCAACTCTGATATTTGCACCATCACTGCTCTTCTTGTTAAGAGTACAATTAAATGTCCAGTTTAACCTGTTTAGAAACACTATAAACATTTATAAAGCTGAGTCCAGAGGCAATTAATGTATTATACAGAGAAGCAATTAAACTTGAACAACTATACTCCTTCAATGCCTGAATTAGTAATTGCACAGCCCATTGTCAAACTGGAACTGTAGCTCCTGATGTCTCTATGCTCCTCCAATTCTGCATCCCCAATCTACTTCACCTCACCATTTGCACGGGGCCTTTAGCTGCCTAGACCCTAAGCTCTGGAATTCTGTCCCTAAACCTGTCCACCTTTCTCTCCTCCACTAAGACATTGATATCTGTCGCGATGTGTCCACAGAATGAGACAGCACATTAAGGGCAGAATTTCGGAACAAACTACTGGCAAATCAAATTAAGTTATAAACCAAACTGCTGCAGATGCTGGAGATCTGAAATAAAAACAGAAAGTGCTGGAAAAACTCAGCAGGACTGGCAGCATCCGTGGGGAGAGAAACAGAGTTAATCTTTTGAATCCAATGTGACTTTTCTTAGGAGCTCTGAAGAGAGGTAGGAATGTGATGGGTTTTATGCTGTTGAGAAAGGGGGAAGGGTCAGGTGGAACAAAGGGGAAGGTCAGGCATAGGGTAGAGGGTGGGGAGATTAAATATCAAAGATGTCATGGAATAAAGGGCAAAGGAAATGTTAGTGGTTGTAGTAAAGAAACAAAACAGAGGTTCAGAGTAGGTGTTAATCACAGAATAAAGATCAGCTCAGTCTGAAGGCAAAAACACAATTACGGACTAGCACGTGACAAAAAAGCACAGATGAAGGTCAGAATTCATGGTTTAATGTTGTTGAACCCAGTGTTGAGTTCAGAAGGCTGTAAAGTGCTGAATTGACAGGTGAAGTGTTGTTCCTTTAGCTTGTGTTGGGTTTCACTGGAACAGTGCATTGGTCTGAGGACAGGAATGTGAACATGAAAGCAAAATGGTGAATTTAAACATCAAGCAACTGGAAGGTCGGGGTCATGCTTGTGGACTGAGTGGAGGTGTTTCACAAAGCACTCACACAATCTCCCTAATTGTAGAGGACACCATATTGTGAGCAGTGAATACAGTAGTCTAAATTGAAAGAAGTACTAGTAAATCACTGCTTCACTTGGAAGGGGATTTTAGGGTCTTAGACAGCGAAGGGGGAGGAGTTAAAGGGAGGATTATCGCCCACTGTTTTTGACAGGGCCTTCAACTATGTTTAACTCATTTCCCATACTTCTGTCCTCACTTCTTCCTTCCCAGAACTGTGATAGGGTTCCCCTTGTCCTCACTTTTCACTCAACCAGCCTCTGCATTCAAAGAATCATCCTCCGCCATTTCCACTACCTTCAGCATGAAGCCACCATTAAGCATATCTTTCCCTCCCCTCTGCTGTCAACATTCTGAACTGAAGGGACCATTCCCTCTGTAACACCCTGGTCCACTCCTCTATCACCCCCAACACCTCATTTCCTTCCCAGGGCATCTTCCCATACAATTACAGGAGATGTATTACATGCCCCTTTATCTCCTCCCTCATCAATGTCCAAGGCCCCAAACATGCCTTCCAGGTGAAGCAGAGAGGTATGCTCATATTTCTTTCAGTTTAGTCTATTGCATTCACTGTTCACAATGTGGTCTCCTCTACATTGGGTAGAATAAGCCCAGACTGAGTGACAGCTTTGCGGAGCATCTCCGCTCATCTGAATGCCTGACCCCAACTTTCCGATCACTCGACATTTCAATTCACCATCTTGCTCACATATCTGTCCTCAGCCTGCTACAATGTTCCAGTGAAGCCCAAAGCAAGCTGGAGGATCAGCACCTCATCATACGGTGAGTAGCTTTACAGCCTTTCGGACTCAATATTGAGTTCAACAACTTCAGGCCATGAACTCTGTTGTCAATTTTTGAATTTATTTTTGTCAAGTGCAGGTCTGCATCTTGTGTTTGCCTTCAGACTGAGCTGACCTTTGTTCCACGGTTAGCATCTACTCTGAACCGCTGCTTTGTTTCTTTACTACAAGCATTACCACTCCCTTTGTCTTTTGTTCCATGACATCTTTGGGTATTCAATCTCCCCTGTCCTCTAACCTATCCCTGTCCTTCTGTGACCCTCCCCCCTTCTTCAACAGCATAAAACACATTACATTTCTGCCTCTAGGTAAAAGCAAAATACTGCGGATGCTGGAAATCTGAAACAAAAGCAGAAAATGCTGAAAAAACTCAGCAGGTCTAACAGCATCTGTGGAGAAAAAAAAACAGAGTTAACATTTCGAGTACTTATGACTCTCCTTCAGAGTTCATTTCTGCTCTCCTCAATTCTGAAGAGTCATATTGCACTCAAAACATTAACTCTGTTTCTCTCTCCACAGATGCTGCCAAACCTACTGAGCTTTTCCAGCACTTTCTGTTTTTATTGCAAATCCAGTTCCCTTTATTTCTCCACACTCAGTATACATAATGTCAGCACCAACTTGCATTTATATAACACATTTAACACAGTAAAACATCTGAAGGTGCTTCACAGGAATGTTATTGAACAGAACTTCTGTTTCAGGGTGAACCATGACGGAAATTGAATAGGCAGGTGATTTAAAACTTGGTCAAAGAAGATAGATTATAAGAAGTAAGTTACAGGAGGAGAGAAAGGTAGACAGTTAGAGAGGTTTGGGGAGGAAATTTGCTCGTGGTCTAGACCACTCAAAGAACAACCGCCAATGGTGGAGCAGTGAATGCTGGAGAATGGGCAAGAGGCCAGAATTGGGGAACACAAGAATCTTGAAGGGTTGTAGTGCTGGAAGAAGTTATTTTTTATTCATTTACAGGGTAGCGGGTGTCGCTAGCTAAGCCAACCTTTATTGCCCATCCCTAATTGCCCTTGAGAAAGTGGTGGTAAGCTACCTTCTTGGACCACTAAAGTCCATGTGGTGGAGGTACATCAACAGCACTGTTAGGGAGGGAGTTCCAGGATTTTGACATAGCGACAGGGAAGGAACAACGATATATTTCCAATTCAGCATGGTGAGTGTCTTGTGGGGGGTGGTGTTCCCGTGTGTCTGCTGCCCTTGCCCTTCTAGATGGTAGACGTTCTGGGTTTGGAAGATGCTGTCTAAGGAGCAGATATAGTCATAGGGAGGGGCAAGGGATGGAGAGGTTTGGAAACAATGAGGTAAATTTTAAAATCATGGTATTGTTGGGCTAGCAGTCAATGCACATCAATGAACATATGAAGCAATGGCTCCTTTTACCTGTAAACAGCTGTGAGCTGCTGATTCATGCAGACTGGACGGAGCAAAGATCTTTTAGTTGCTACAGGATAGATTTTCCTCTTCACTGTGAGCATTGTAATCTAGGGTTGGATTGAATAGAGATGACAGGTGTCTCGCCCACTGGCCAGAGAACCAGTGATAGCTGGCACCTTTAAGGGAGAGCCTGTCAAATTAAGTGCTAATCAGGCACTTAACTGGACAGTAGCAGGCCTTCCTTAAGATCAAGGACCCCGGGGTGGAAGTCCCACCCACTGAGAGCTGCTGGCCAATCAGAGGCCAGCAGATCTTTTGATGGCATTGCCACCAGGAAGGTGGTGGCTGCTGCTGCTGGTACAACACCTACCTGAGGCTTATTACTGTTGCTGGATCAGGACACAGGTGAGTGATGCCAGGAGATGGATCACGGGGAAGAGCTTTGGTGGGGGGGGGCGGCGAGGTAAGGGATTGGCAGCAAGGATAGGGGTCCGGCTCTCAGTGTGGGCCACCCCCACCCGATGTCGGGACCCTCAATCAGGAATTGGGTGCCTTTGAACGAGGGATCCTCCCTTTCGGAGTCCACACTCAACCTCACAGGTTGGAGGGTCTCCCACCTATCACTGGATTAATATCAGTGGCAGTGGGATGAGGTCCTTAAGTGAGCATTAATTGTCCATTTAAGGGCCTCAATTGGGAGTGGGGCACAAAGGATGTACATGAAGTTGTGACATGATGTGCATGCACCTTTAAGGGGTGAATATCTTAAACTACTGTCAATCATTACACCTCAATAAGTCCCATGACTTATAGTCAGTCTGCAAGTCGCAGTCAAGGTCAGACTCCTGCCTTCGTGGTCTCGCTGTAGACCTTTCTGTATATAGTCTTATCTTCAAATAAAGAACCTACATTATGGTTTCACCAACCCCTGTGTTAGATTGTTACATTTACATTGAACAGAAGAAGAACATAAAATGAGCTATCGTGCCACAGACATAATCAGGGTGGTGGAGGCGGGAAGATGGTGGGGTCCCCGGTTCCCACCTGATTAAATACCCCCCATCACCAAACCCGCCACGGGGAAGGGCATTAAATTCTTCCCCTTAGTCTGGCAGATTGGGCATCCATTGTAGGACCAAACCAATTTATCTTGCATTGAAACCAATGCCACGGAAATCAGACTGATCCTCGAAAGCACTGGCGATTCCCTCTGTCATTCTCAGCTGTGGCTTAGCGAGTAGCACTCTCACTCCTGAATCTATAGGTGGTGGGTTCAAGCTCTGCTTTAAAGGTTTGAGCATTTAATCTGGGCTGTTGCTTTCAGTGCGGCATTGAGGGAGTGCGGCATTGTTGGAGGTGCCATCATTCAGATGAGATGTCAAACCAGGGCCATGTCTGCTCTCTCAGCTGGATGGGTGGCTCTGTTTCAAAGAAGAGCAGAGTCATTCTCAGTGTCCTGGACCAGTATTTATCCCACAACCAACATGACTAAATTATCTGGGGATCAGCACATTGCTGTACCTCGAACCTGGCTGCCTGCAAGTTGGCTGACGCATTCCTCGTTTCTCATGACTTCAAATACGCTTTGTTAGCTGCAAAGTTTTCCAGGATGCCCTGAGCTTGTGGCAGGCGCTACATAAATGCAAGTCTTCCTTTCTTAAATTGACATCAATGAACAGGTGGAGTTTATTCTTTGGGAGGGAAAAGCAATTCAATCCATCGGATTCTTGCCCAGGAAGTGAAGGTTAAAAATTAACCCCCCCCCCGCACCCGTCCCCTCCAACCCCAGGGAATTAAGCTTGCATCCCTTTTTAGTCGTATAAGATACGAAATCCAGGGTTGAAATTACTTGCAAGCCTAGGCAAATGCTGGGGTTGAGGAAACCAATGCTAATTACACACGGAACGGGCACTTTCATTCCAATGGACAAAGTTTCTAATTGATTTTGAACGTTAATCTGCTAACTCGGCCATGCCAGTTTGTTCAGCAGCCAACTCATTAATCAACCCTGTTAGGATGTGTCGTTTAATGTTTGTGATGTTAAAACTCAGCTTAAATAACAGCCAGGATTGTGAGGGTTGCTTTGATATTACCCAGCAGGGTATCCAATGCATAAAGGTGAAGTACGCTTCCTGACCTGATCTAGAACAAGCTGTGCCTCACAGGAGGGGTCGCAGGTTATGGGCAGAATCTTGTTTGATGGTGGGGGTAGCAGGTGGGGTTCCTGCCAACTTCCCACCTCACCCCGATTAAGTCCGGGCCCTTCTCACCCTGCCACCACTTGAGGCAATTAAGTAGGCAATTAATGCCCGCTTAAGGGCCTTATCCCGCCACTACTGGTGTTACCTAGGAGTGGGTGAGGGTCTCGCTAAGCAGTAAGCATAACAAACAACCCTTGGTGTGTT
Organism: Carcharodon carcharias; assembly: GCF_017639515.1. Classification (NCBI taxonomy): domain Eukaryota; kingdom Metazoa; phylum Chordata; class Chondrichthyes; order Lamniformes; family Lamnidae; genus Carcharodon; species Carcharodon carcharias. The sequence goes on from NC_054473.1 coordinate 184,022,341, forward strand.
TCCCTCCAGCTCCTGGGAGTGGCGAGTCCCTCGTTCGAAGGCACTCTGTGCCTAATTGAGGGACCCAGTATCAGGAAGGTCGGGGGCTTGGCCACTGAAAGTCATGCGGCTGCCCTTGCTGCCAATCCCCATCTCCCCCTTCCACCTCAATCCCAACCCCACAACATCTCTTCCTGCCGTCACTCACCCACCTCTGCTTGGGACCGACTGTCCTCGATCCAAGGCCTCAGGTAGGTGTAACACCAGCAGCAGCCACTGCTACCCGACTGGCGCTGCTGAGGGCAGAACAGCTGCCAGCCCCTGATTTGCCAGCAGCTCTCAGTGGACGTGACTCCTGCCCCCACCACACCCCCCCCCCCCCCCCCCCCCACTCCTTGATTCTGGAAAGGGCCCACCGCTGGCCTGTCAACTGCTTGACTGGCTCAAGATGTGGTCGGCTTTCACTGAAAAGTGGTGGTGTGTGGTCTCACCTGCTCTCCAGGCAGAGATAGACATAACGGAGTGCTAGTTAAGCCGATGAGGCAGAAAGAAATAGAAGGATATGCTGGATACGTGGGATGGAGTTGGGTGGGAGGAGGCACAAGCGGAACAGGAACGCCAGCATAGACCATTGTGAACCACATGCTGCAAATTCTAAGTCACATTGACCTTTGGTTGGTACCTTCACCAGATCCATATTTCCACTGGCAAAGCCCCTCACAACATAGAAGCACTCTGCTGAAGGGTCATGAGGACTCGATGCCGATGCTGCCAGACCTGCTGAGTTTTTCCAGGCGTTTCGGCTTCTGTTTTTGTATAGAAGCACCGACTCCCCTTTTCAAATAAAAGCTGATTTGCTTCCTTCCTTATGGGCAAAATGCACACTGGAGCAAGCTTGCACATTCCATGAATAATTAGCACTATTGATTATTGACAAAATTCACTGAATCACACTTTCGTCTGAATATTAATGTTGTGTGCTGTTGTACTCGATAAGGGCCAGAACGTTTTCCAAATGATTTTCTTTTTAAATAATTATTTGTGTTGTAAAGTAAATGACGGATTAGGTTTAAATTGTCTCTGTAAGGAGCATCAGAGGCTGATAGCATTTAATTTAAAATGGGCTGATTTTGAAACTCTGGCTGACTTTACACTCAAATCAGCTCATGCAAAATTAAACAATGATGAGTGGATGCATTTTGAATATCCATGAGCAATAGCTTTCACGAAGGCATGAAAATCAGGTGGGTTATATAATGAGTGAGCAATCCACTTATTTCTTTATTTCTTCTTTGCTTTGTGAAACCGCTCTGGCTTAATTGGTAACACTCTGAGTTAGGTTCTGGGTTCAAGTCCTTCTCCAGAATCTGAATGAAGCAATTGAGGTTGACACTCCACTGTAGTGCTGAGTGAGTGCTGTACAGCTGTATGGAGGGACTGCCTTTCAGATGAGACATTAAACCAAGGCCTATCTGCTAGCAGGCATTAAAGATTCCACAGGGACTGTTCTGAGCAGGGGAATTGTCCATGGTGTCTGGACCAATATTTATCCCTCGATCGCCATCACAATAACAGATTAAATGGTCATCATCACATCACTGTTTGTGGGGGGTTTTTATGCGCAAATTGGTGGTTGTGTTTTCTACATTATAACAGTGATGATGCTTCAAGGCAAATATCGTTAGCTGTACAGCGCTTTGGAACACTTGGTGGTTGTGAAACATGCTATATGGTCTATTCCTGTTCCTATTTTTTGTGTTCTTGTAGAGTGAGGGGTGATTTGATTGAAGTATACAAGATCCTGAATGGCCTTGGCCAGATGGACAGGGAAAGGATGTTTCCTCTTGTGGGTGAGTCCAGAACTAGGGGGCACTGTTTTAAAATTAGGGATGGCCCTTTTAGGACAGAGATGAGGAGAAACGTTGTCTCTCAGAGAGTTGTGCGACTTTGGGACTCTCTGCCTCAGAAGGTGGTGGAGGCGGGGTCACTGAATATTTTTAAGGCAGAGGTAGGTAGATTCTTGTTAGGCAAGGGAATCAGGTTTATTGGGGTTAGATGGGAATGTGGAAATTGAAACACAAGAAGATCTTATTTGATAGCAGAGCAGGCTCGAGGGGCAGAATGGTCTACTTCTGATCCTATTTCTTATGTTCTTATGTAAATGTAAGCCTCGATTTTTAAAAAATTAATCTAAGAATTAATTTTTTCACTCAGATGATATTCTTCAACCCAGGGAGGTGTGGATGTTACTTGGATGAGTATATTCGAGACTGAGATTGAAAGAATTTTGGACACTAAAGGGTATACCATGGACAGGTCAGAAACTAGATTTTAGGTAGATGCTTAACCATCATCTGCTTATGAAGCAGTCTCAAGGGACCGCATGGTCAGCTTCTGCTCATATTTCTTGTGTTCTTATCTTCCTTCACTTCCTTCTTTATTCCTTTCTTTTATTCCTCTTGTTCAATAAGACCTTCACTCTTCTGACTCACACACAGACTCTTGGTACCTGGAGAGCAACCATCATCGGGAACACTAGCTCCCTAGCCCAGGGACACCGAGGGCTGAAAAAAAAGGGCAGAGGGGGCAGATGTCTCACTACTTCCCCACCCCCCCTCCTCCCCCCCAGTGCCTCAGGAAGTAGTCAGCATGGACCTGACTCACTACATACATACCAGCCCACCCCGCAGCCATAATGTGTTGCACATTTAATAAGATCCAATTGGGACTTCTACCTCTCACTGGGGAGGGAGTCCCACCCCTCGGGAGCTGCTGGCCAATCTGTTTGGCTGGTAGCGGCACCGGTCTTGGCAGTGCCAAGGGCATATTAATGGCCGCTGCCAGAGTGGCAAGAAGAAGATGGAGAAGGCCCAGGGCTCCCTGAAGCTGGTAAGCCTGGGGCCTTGCCAGAAAGGGTTTCCAACTGGGGGCAGGGGAGGGTATTAGTTTTGGTGGGGGGGTGCGGGGGGTGGATTTAAGGTTGGGGGGGGTTAGGAAGAGGAAGAGGGGCATGTTCGATCTTAGGGAGGCCACACCCCGATCTGCAAAGGCCAACCCCCAATGATCGAAACCCCCCTACATCCTTCCCACCCTTTGAAGGCTTCCTGTAAAAAATCAGGCTGCCTGTTCCTGCCTGGCTGTCCATCTCAAAAGTTTTATGGAATGGGCAATGTATTATCAGCATCAGTTGGCTTGGTAACCAGCCTAACTGACCATTGAGTCAATCACATTGCTGGGGGTCTGGAGTCACATGTAGGCCAGACCAGGTAAGGACAACAGATTTCCTCCCCTAAAGGTCATTAGTGAACCTGATAGGTTTTTATAACAATTGACAATAGTTTCATGGTCATCATTACAGAGGCTAGCTTTATATTCCAGGTTTATTAACCACATTTACCAGAACTGTTCTGATGAAGAGTCATATGGACTCGAAATGTGAACTCTGTCTTCCTCTCCACAGGTGCTGTCAGACCTTCTGAGTTTTTCCAGCTGTTTTTGTTTGTGCTCCAGTTTAGTAGCCATTCCGAAACATTGCACCCCTGACAGTACAGCATTTCATCAGTAGTGCACTATTGTGTCAGATCCAGTCAGCAGAATGGGATTCAAATCCATGACTGTCTGACACAAAGGCAAGTGCTCTGCACTGAGTCGCAGCAACACACACTGACAAGCCTTGGTCACATAAAACTGGTGTTGAGGTAGCAGAGAGCTGGCAACTTGCCCCAGGATATTCCAACTCCGTCAAGAGCAGGAGGGGCAAATATAAAGGAGAAAAATAACTCAAAGCTGGAGCGGGCTGTGCATCAAGCTGACTCTGTGCAACTACAGCAAGGTTAGAACTCTCCAGCGAAGGCAGTAATGAATATGTATGCTGCAAATGGCACAGAGACAGCTCGAGAGTTAGATTGATTGCCGTAAATGGTGTGTTCTGGAGAGATGAGGATTACAATGACTTATTCAGATATGGACAGTTAAGAGAGAGAGAGAGAAAAAAAGCCTCTTTGACTTGGGTGGTAATTGCATTCTGTGTGCCTTCAAAGTCGACGTTTGGTGATGCATATTAAACAATGGCAAAGCTTCACTTATCACTGCCTTTGTTTTCTAATCTAGCCTCTGTTATGGGAAGCCTCTGAAAAGGTTCATTCTTGCTGATGTCACCTCTTCACCCTGAATTCAGGGTTCATAATCCCCTGTTGACCTTGAAAAAACGATTCCAGGTGTATAACAAGGTGACATTTGAATATCAAGACAGACAGAATTCAGAACAGGCAAAAATGAGATTGATTTATCTTTCCCCCCCCACCCCACCCACCCCCAGCCCCTGCCCCTCCCCCCTCCCCCACTCCCCCTCCCCCACCCCCTCAACCCCCAAGCTAGGTCAATTATAAATGATCAGAGTTTTGATTGAAACTTTTTTGGAAAATGTCCTCGCCTAACTTCATTATACTAAAAACTCATCCAGAACCTCAAAATTATTTTAACACAGGAAAAATTCATTATTAATCTGCAGGTTTTTTATTCCCTCATTACAAAGGGAAATAAGGAGACACGTTAGATCTATCAGCGCCGTGATGTCACTGTTTATTTTTGTGACTGGTGCTTTGTTATCTGTCTTCACTTGGAGGCTTCACTTGACACTCTGAATGGGTTTAAAGAGGGAGACTCACCATCATTGTTAACCTTCCAGTCCTGATTCTAGCTGTTAGAGCATGTGAGAGCCTGCAAATGCCTTCAGTTGCTGTTGCTTTGTGAGCCGTGATAGGCTATTTCTTGGCAGCTACATTTAATGCTTTTCATTGATGCACATTCACTTTCTGCCATGTATACAGTAAATCCACAGTGGGAACATGGGGTGGTTCTTCTCCAACCCAGGCCAGGGGGAACCCCTAACCATCACCCCAGAAGCTCAACACCATCCAGCACAAAGCAGCCCACTTGAATGAAATCCCATCCATCGCCTCATTCTATCCTCCACCGACGCACAGTGGTACCACCCACAAGATGCACTGCAGGAACTCACCAAGACTCCTTCAAAAGCGCCTCCTAAATCCATAACCTCGACCAGCAAGAAGGGCAAGGGCAGTAGATGCATGAGAAAGCCATCACCTGCAAGCTCCCTATCATCCTGACTTAGAAATATATCACCGTTCCTTCACTGTCACTTGGTCAAAACCACATGGACTGCAGCGGTTCAAGAAGGCAGTTCACTACCACCTTCTCAAGGGCAACAAGGGATGGACAATATATGCTGGCCCAGCCAGCGAAACCCACATCCCATGAATAAGTACAAAATAACGAGATTGGGAAAGGTGCTGCACATTTTTAAGATTTGCTTTTATGTAGTCCTGCAGGAACAGAGTTCAGCCGATCAAGCACTCAAGTCTGTTCTTCATGTCAATTGAATGATAGCTGATCTGTATCCTTAACTCACTTTATCCACCTTGGTTCTATTACCCCTAACATTCTCCCCTAACAAAGATCTATCAATCTCAGTTTTGAAATTTTCAATTTACCCCCAGCCTCGAGGGTTTGTGCAGCGAGAGAATTCCAGGCTTTCATTGTCCAGGAAGGATGTGCTGGCCCTGGAGAGGGTCCAGAGGACGTTCACGAGAATGATCCCAGGAATGAAAGGCTTAACATATGAGGAACGTTTGAGGACTCTGGGTCTATACTTCATGGAGTTTAGAAGGATGAGGGGGGGATTTGTTTGAAACTTACAGAATACCGAAAGGCCTGGATAGAGTGGACGTGGGGAAGATGTTTCCATTAGTAGGAGAGACTAGGGCACAGCCTCAGAGTAAAGGGAAGACCTTTTAGAACAGAGATGAGGAGAAACTTCTTTAGCCAGAGAGTGGTGAATCTATGGAATTCATTGCCACAGAAGGCTGTGGAGGCCAGGTCATTGAGTGTATTTAAGACCGAGATAGATAGGTTCTTGATTGGGAAGGGGTTCAAAGGGTAAGGGGAGAAGGTGGGAGAATGGGGTTGAGAAACGTATCAGCCATGATTGAATGGCGGAGCAGACCTGATGGGCCGAATGGCCTAATTTCTGCTCCTATGTCTTATGATCTTATGGCCCTTTGTGCAAAAAAGTGTTTCCTGTCACTGCCACTGAAATAAAAACGTAAATTGCTGGATAAACTTAACCGGCTGGATAAGCCGGTCTAGCAGCACCTATGGAGAGGAAATCAGAGTTAGCGTTTTGGGTCCAATATGACTCTTCACCACTGTAAATGCTCGAGCTTTATTTTTTGAAAGATATACCCGTTCATTCTGGACTTGTGAGGCTGTCAGCGACAACTTTAGTCATTAAGAGGGAGTGGTGATGAATTTTCTTTTTCTCAAATATTGACCGAGTTTTCCTTACCCGTTGGCATCGAGCCTCATGGAGGGCGGAAGTCAATATGGCGAGAAGGCTAAAGATTGGTTTTACCAAGTTTGCGATTGGCTGCTCCACCCGTCAATGGCAGGTTGAAGTTCCTGCCCCCACTTGTCAGGAACGCCATTTAAAACCTTTGCATCTAATTATAAACCCTGCTCATTGGAATTGTCCCCACATGTCAAATTTACCACCCACGTCGGGGGTGGGGGGCACAGGCTGGCTTTCGGTGTGGTGCTGGGGCAAGGGCTCCAGCGTGGGCCAGGCCGGGAAGGAGGGTGGTCAGGGGCAAAGCAGGACAGTCAGATTGAAGGAAATACATGAGTACATGCCAAGGGTGGAGGGGGCGGGGGTCCAAGGCAACACAGACTGAAGGAAATACCCAAACACACGCAGGTGGGGGTGGGTGGAGGGAGGAGGGGGGGTGAGGGAAGCGGCTACGCGCTTGGAAAAGCTTGTCAAAAGTGTGCATTCTTCTCGCAGCTGAGACCGTTCAGTGGCAGCTCCGTTGACATACTTGGAGTTGGGCTTCTGAAGCTTTACTCAAGCAATGCAAGTGCATGTAAGTTCTGGAGGATTTGGTGGCACTCCACAATTCTTGGGTGCAGACTGCAAATGAATATGCGTTTCAGGGTGCAGCAGAGCAACTGGACGACTAGGCAAGTTGTAGAATCCCCTTGTGAAAGGCAGCCATGGCGCAGTCACTGTTGGAGGCGCTCATAGCCCCTTGAAATGTTTTTAATAAGGATTAGGATCCTTCATGGTTCAAGCTAACAGCGCAGCCTTGCAGTGTGGGCTAGGAGAATGACTGCACCTGAGCGGAGAGCACAACACACAGTCCAATGGCTGAAGTTGCCGCCTGTCGGTCAAGTTGAGGGGGGTGGGGGTGGACGGGGTTCGAACAGCCAATGAGCGCACTATACACTGGTCATCCAAGAGGTGACCAGCACTCTCCTGCATCTGTGAAGGAGCCTTCAGGCTTAACCAGAAGAGATGTTCTCAGTACACCCATGCCTAACCCATGTGTCTCTCTCTTTGATTCTGCAGGAGGAGAACATCAGGATCAAGGAGCCTGGTGACCTGGCTGCATGCCTCATGGCTGACAGCCCAGAACGACAAAACAGTAAAAACTGGGAAATAAGAATACTGGTCTGAATTGTTTCTTTCCTTCTGGGACAAAGCAGCAAAGAAGAAGGTGAGAGTGGTGGAGACGTCAGGCTTGGCAAACGAAGGAGCACCTCCCTCAAGCTGAAGGGGTGGCAGGGCCTGATGCAGAGGCAACTGAAGACCCAACAGTGATCTGTCACTTGTAGTCACCTTGCTAGACCCAGGATCTATAGACACCACCTTTCATTCCTGCAGATGATCGAGAACCACTGTCGCCGAAGACTGCACATGCCTAAGGACCTGGTCGGTCACATCTGCCAGCTGCTGCAGGATTTGGTGTCACAGGGACATGGAGGGCATCCAATGGCCATGTAAATGACCACGGTGCTCAATTTTTACGTTAGTGGCTCCTTCCAGGGCTCCACAGGTAACCTGTGTGGGATCTCGCAAACCTCCTTGGACAAATGTATCCAGGAGGTCACGGACAACATCTTCACAAAGACACAGAACTTTGTGCATTTCTCCAGGCTCAGGAAAGCCAGGAAGCAAGAGCGCTGGGATTTGTGCAGATCTCTGGTTTTCCACAGGTGCAGGGTGCCATCAACTACACTCACATGGCACTTAGATCTCCCTGGCAACAAGCAGTCAACTACGTCAACCGCAAGGGCTTCTACTCACTGAATGTTCAGCTGGTCTGCCACCAACACAAGCACATCTGACAGGTCATCACGCAATTCCCAGGGAGCGTCCAAAACCCCTACACCTTTAGCAAGTCTCAGATCCCTGACATCTTCCAGGGTCCGGAGAGGCTGCAGGGATGGGTCCTCAGGGACAAGGGCCACCCACAGACATGGCTGATGACACCCGTGCGGCGGCCTCAGGCTGCAGCGGAGCGATGGTATAACAAGGCTCGTGCCGCAACCCAGACTTTGGTGGAGCAGACGATAGCCGTTTTGAAAATGAGGTTCCGGTGCCTCCGCAGGTCCAAAGGAGCACTGCAGTACAGTCCCCCAGAGGGTGGCACACATCATCGTAGCTTGCTGCACGCTACACAACCTGGCACTGAAACGTGGGGAGGACCCGGCTGAGGAGCAGATGGAGGAGCTACACATATCCTCCGATGGGGAGGAAGTCGAAGGGGATGATGTGATGAGGTCCTCGAGAGTGAGGTTGCTGGCAATGAGGCCATCGCACTGGCCAGACAAGGCAGGCGCGCTCAGCAGGACCCCATAGCCACAAGATTCATGGAGGATGATGATGAGTTGCAGGGAGGACAGTCCTGACATCCTCACCTTGTATCTGTGAACGTTTGACTTCTGTGTGGCTAATGGCAGCGACATACCCTCATTACTCAGGATCATGTCATGGAGACGCAGCGGAGGCCTGAATAGTCACTAGATTCCAGGAGGGTGTTGACATCATACCGTGGGGACACTCCATAGATCTTCACACAGTCTCTGTGAATGTCTGACTCCTGTCTGCCTGAGGGCAGCTCACTCGTGCCTCTGTGATCAGAGTCATATCATGGAAACGCAGCCGTGAAAGCTTTAAAAGCACCTGATCCTTTGTCAGCCTTCAGCACCTGTCCGCTTCAGGAGCAGAGCGTCACCGGTCACCGATGCTGAAGAGATGGGGGGGCCAGCCCCAGCAAAAAAGTGCTGAGAGCACACGGAGAGAATGAGGAACTCTGTGGCACCTGCCCACAATGTTCTGGCAGCAATGACCAGCACCGCCAAGGGGCAGGCATCAGTAATGTGTACAGAGAGTGTGAGGCTGGACCATCACTGTGGCTTGAAGGCTGCACAAAGCACAGGGAAGAGGCCCTGGACTGAGACACCTGCCTTTATCATGTGCAGAAAGGTTTCACATCTGAGTGACACAAACACTGCTCATCAGAACAAGGAGCCATAGGCAGGGAGACATTCTTGGGGGTTTATTTGCAATAGTGAACATGATGTATAGTTATTAACACCCGTGCCCAGGCCATGTAACTACATTGTCTTAACCTTCCTAACTGTGTCACTACATCTCCCCCCACCATCCACAGTGGAGGTGGAGGCAGCCTGCTGACTTCTGGGCCCTGTCTGTTATGACCTTGTCAGGCGTCCTCTGGTGGGCTGAGACCTGGAGGGCTCTGGCCGACTTTCAGGGTCCTGCTGTGTGGTAGTGGCACCCTCCCTGGCCTGTGGAGCTGCAGCTGCTGGGGTCACCGGAAGAGGGGACTCGGAGGGGCCGGACAGTCCAGGAGTCCCCTGGGTGGATGGCCCTGGAGTGTGCACCTGGATCCTCCTCTCTATGGGTGCTCGAGGGCCCCTAGCTGACTCCTTGAGGAGAAGGGAAAATTCGAGTGAGATCGAGCTGACCCGCACTTCTCTCACATTGACACTGTTGGAAGCCAACTATGGTGTCAAAGATGTAGTTCAGCCCGCGTAGCAGTGCAGGACCGATGTCCTGGACCAAGATCTCCAAGGTGGCCGCAATCCTACCAGTGTTGACCACAGTACCAGCATGCCAACGTGCTATCACCTCACACTGAAGGCGGACAGAATCCTCCATCATGCCTTGCAATCTGAGGAGTGCAGTGGACATTCCTCCCTAATGTTCCCGAGCTTGTCTTTGCAGCTCCAGCAACTGTGACATAATCGAGTCCAGAGACTCCTCATCTGACTCGGACTCAGCAGGTTTCTGGCCTCCAGCAGCCCTCTGAGTGCCAGACACCTGCCTCCACCTGCTATGGATCAGACAGTGCGATGTGCTCATCAGATTGTGACCCCCGAGGCTACTCTAAAACTATATCCCACCGAGGTATGTCTCTCTGTGCTGGTGGAGGGTGTGGGGGACCGCTGTGATGGGATTTCAATTAAGGTGTCATCAGATTCTTCTTCTGAGGTGTCTTCGGGGATTGAGTCAAGGACCTGGCACACGGACTCCGCCAGCTGCTTCCCAGATGTGCCTGTGAAAGCAAGGAGAGATAATTAGTGTATGGCAGGGGACTGCGGAGCAGGGGGAACTGACTCACAGCCTGGTTGAGTGATGGATGTTGCACTGCTGGATCCTCATTTGTTTGAGCACCGTCAACACAGGATCAGTCCAGATCGCCAGCCAGCCAGCTGGATGACTCTACTCTCAGAGTCTGTGAGGGCATTGATGTCAGGCATCCCTCCACCAGCCTGCAACCCCTTCCTTTTGTTGTGGTCCAGCTTGTCCTGCATGAAGACAGATGGGGAGAGTGTAAGCAGGACGCCTGCCAGACCAGATGAGAAGGATGCCTGGTTTGTGTGGGTGGTAAGTGGTGCCACGAACCGGATGAGGACATGATCCACAGGGCAGAGGAAAGTGAGTGTGAGAGAGTGAATGATAACGTCCCTTGAACTGTCAGTGGGTGAGATCCCTGTGGGTGTGTGATGGGTTTGTGAGTGTGTGAGTTGAGAGTGATAAGAAGAGTGACTTACCCTGGCAGAAAGGAGGAGATCATTCATCCTCTTTTGGCACTGGGTGGCTGTCCTCTTTTGCAGGGCATTGGCACTGACTGCTGCCTCCACCAGCCCCCATGCTGGATTGGTAACCTTGCTTGCTGGTCTTCCCCCAGAGTGGGGGCAGAGGACTTCACGGTGGGACTCCACTGCATCCGGTAGATACCCGAGGGAGGCGTCCCTAAATTTGGGGGCAGCAAGTTTCTTCCCTTTGGCAGCCATGACTTTGCAGCAGCTTCCAATCCCTTAGAGAGAGAGAGAGAGAGCTCTGTGCAGCGGCGCCCTTTAAACATGGCGCATGGATTATTGAAGACCTGAGGTGACGGCGGGATGGGGGAATCAGAGGCCGCCCCACCACCAGGTCTCCTGGGAATGAATTATTAATGATGCTGGATGCATTGGGATTGGGACAATATGGCAGCTGCTGGGTAAAAGTTCCTTTCTCCTGCCCTCTACCGCACTTTGTGCAAATCATTGAGTGCTCATAATTTCACTGTGGAAGCTGGTGGCTGGGAGCTTATAGAATCTTACAGCACAGGAGTCCATTCAGCCCATACTGCCTGTGCCAGCTGGTAGAAAAGACTGTCCAATTAGTCCCACTTTCCTGGTCTTTCTCCACAGCCTTGCAAATTCCACCCCCCCACCCCCCCCCCGCCACCCCCCAACCGCTCAACTATTTAGCTAATTCATTTTTAAAAGTTACTATTGAAACTATTTCCACTATCCCTTTCAGATAGTCAAGATCATAACAATTCAGGGCATGAAAAGAACACCCTCTCATCTCCCATCTGCTTCAATTGTCCATTCTCTTATATCTGTGTTCTCTGATTACCGACTCTCCTTCTGTAGAACTAGTTTCTCCCTATCTACCATATCAAAATCGCTCATATTTCTCAACACTTGCATTAAGTCTATCTTTAAGAAGAACAGTCCCAGCTCTAATCTCTCTAAATCTCTCCCTTACCCCATCACCCCTGCTATTATTCTGGGAAACCTCCCCTGTGTCCTCTCCAAGACCACAACATCCAATTACTTAGACAGGCAGTGGGCTGGACTTTACACCGAGGCATTCCCCCCCCCCCCATCGGCTGAAGTTGGAAGTAACCCTGTCTCCGCTGGTCTGGGACTGCAGGGCCAGATTTTACACGTCATCGGGCAGATAACTGGCTGAGGTTGTGGCTTCTGCCCCCAGGTGGGAGCATGATCTGCCTACAAGAGGTGCCTCCCAGAGCAGTGGCCAACAGTCCCTGATGAGGAGACATGGAGAGGGTCGGACTGCAAGGTGAGTGGGGCAGTCTTGCCAGGACCAGTAAGGCAGGCCATGGAGAGATGTAGTTGGGGAGTGGGGTGGTGGGTGGGGGGGCAATTGGGAGGCCAGTGTGGAACATTTTATTCTTTCATGGGATATGGGTGTCACTGGCAAGGCCAGCATTTGTTGCCCATCCTTAATTGCCCTTGAACTGAATGGCTTGCCACACCTTTTGCAGAAGGCAGTTAAGAATCAACCACGTTGTTGTGCATCTGGATTACATATGGGCCAGACCAGGTAAAGATGGCAGATTTCCTTCCCTAAAGGGCATTAGTGAACCAGATGGGGTTTTTTTTAACCATAATTGACAAAGGCTTCATGGCCACCATCGCTGAGAGTAGCTTTTCATTTCCAGATTATTACTTGAATTCAAGTTCCACCAGTTGGTGGGATTTGAACCCCAGAACCTGGACCTCTGGATTATTAGTTCAGTGATATTACCACTACGCCACCATCTGCCACCATAGGGAGGGTTCAAGGGGGCATGCTGAGAGGTCCCTCCACTGGGCATGGGATGCCTGGGTAAAGGAGACCACCCCCATTGATCCCACAGCCAGGAGTCTTTAAATTGTGATGGGATTTAGGCGGGGTGGATGTGGACAATCCATCTGCACTTGTGAGTGAGTGCAGGTCATCGGTACAAGATCAGCACTAAATGATCAAATAAAATTAGGAAAAACTTTCCACACAGGGTATAAGGATACAGAAATCACTGTCAATCACAGCAGCACTGAAGCAAAGGCCATTGTTATGTTTAGAGGGAGGATTGATACTTACAGGAGGAAGAAGGGAAAGGGAGATGGGAGCATGGAGAGAGAGGGAACAGGTAATCAGTGTAGGACTAGGCTTGTGGCATTGGGGCTGAACAGCCATCTTCTGTGCAGTAGGTTCTATGTTGTAGTTACTGCTGTAGATGCTGTGTGTCCCCATGGTCTCTATTTACCTTTTAATAATCCGTTATTTATGTCACACTCAAACTATCTAAGCCAGAGGCGATTTTCTAAAGCAGATTGTGCATCATGCAGAAAGGCATTTTTTTTTTTCTTCGCTTTCATTTATGTGTAAATGTTTGTGAATTGTGTATTCAGGCAGTGTACGGTTTACTGAGGTGTTTCAGTGATTAGGAATTTTCAGTTTGAAACTGAATATTTATGAAATAAAATTTATCAGTTTTTTTTTAAAACAAAATGCTCCAAAGATAGACTCACCGGAAAATCAGTGAAGCATAATCACATTGGTACTGAAATAGAACTGAATTATTATGGGCTCTCTAACACATGATAATAATACATTGATAATGACACAAGAGCCTGATGAACCTTTTCCTATTCATTCTCAGGATGTGGGAGTCGCTGACAAGACTGGCATTGTCTGTTGCAAAGTTGCCCTTAAGCAGGTGGTGGTGAACCTTCTTCTTAAACCAATGCAGTCTGTTGGAGCTGTTTGATACAACTGACCTGTTTGCTCGGTCACTCCAGAGGGCAGTTAAGAGTCAACCTTCTTGCTGCAGGATTGGAATCACACACAGGGCCAGGCTACGTAAGGCTGGCGGCTTTTCTCCCATAAAGGACGTTAGGGAACCTGTCGGGTTTTTAATGACGATCCATCAGCTTCCTGGTCACTTTCGCTTTAACCGATGCCAGCTGTCAGTTTCCGAGATTTGGCGTCAAGGTGTTGTTGTGGCGGTTTGCCCACCCTTTTACTTGCATGGGTCTGCTTGGTGCTGTCAGTTGGGCAAGACTCCCTGCCTGTCCAGCCAATTCTTTGTCAGGTATAGAGTAGATGGGGAGGTGGGAAAATACCCACAGACGCTGCCCTGCCACCAGCCCATCCCCCAACACCCCCCCCAACCCGCCACTGCCAAGCCCACCTTCTCACCCTCTCTGAACATGGTATAGATTTCATCTTGAAAACTGGGAAATGCAGTCACCACCCTTTGCGTCTTTGCTTCACAGCAGGGTATAACACTTTTACATTGCAAACTATCCTAAGGTGCACGAGGCACAAAACATCATCCATGGATGGATCGCCAATGGATAGCGCTCCCACCTTTGAATCTGAAGGCTGTGGGTTCTGCCCGCACCCCAGGTGCTTGATCACATAGTCCAGGGATGGCACTTCAGTGCAGTACTGAGAGAGTGCTACACTGTTGGAGGTGTCATCTTTCAGGTGCACCTTTAAGCGCTCTCAGTTTGATGTATAGTGTCATCTAATACCTTTTGCAAAGGGAAGCAGGGTCGTTCTCATTGGTGTTGTGGCGAGCCAACATTGCTACAAAGAAAATGGCAGGTCATCTAGTCATTCGTATTGTTAATGTATGTTTGTGAGATCTTGCTGTGCAATTTTGCAGCTGCTTTTCCTATACTTCAAAAGAAATGTTCATTATTGGCTGTAAAGTGGTTTGGGATGTGCTGAGGTTATGTTCAGCACTATAGAAATGCAAGTTCTTTCCTTTAAAGGTCACCTGCTTGTCTCTGGCACTCAGTGTTTCTATGGTAACACTAGGTGGTGCTGGGGCTAGGTTTCCCTACAGCTGGCACAAAAATGCGGAATCATTCACAGAATAATGGATAGCGCGGATAAGGTCTAAAGCAACGAGGTCAAATTGTTTCCTAAAATTTGAGGCCTGTAATAGAAAGCAGAACATCTGAACACAGCAGCAATCCAACAGGCCTTCATATCAGAGACCAAAGGACTTGCTCCAAAACAGAAAAGTGCCTGAGGCGAGAAAATTGGTCAGTGGTCAAGTTTGCACCTTTGTGGTGGACAGAAGACATGCCTCACAGGAGATGCAACCCAGTAGAAGTCAGGTGGAGGACCTAACCTTGAGTGTGCAAACCTGGATAAGCATTCCGTTCTCTCACTGGAACATCATTCTCTTTGAAGGGTGCAAAGTTCAAGAAGAAAGATGATTAATCTTCACCTCCCTCAACTCTGCGTGGCGCAGATGTGGCATCTTCCTCGACTGAGATTGCGATCCCAGCATATGGAAAGAAACAAAAGACATAAGGCCATGTCTGTGGCTGCACGTTTCTCGAGAAAAGAGGGGTGACCTAATATAGATGGTTAAAACTGTGCGTAAGTTTGATAGGGTAGACTCCCCCAATTGTGGGAGAGTCCAAAACTAGAGGCCATTAATATTAGATAATCACTAATAAATCCAATGAAGATTTCAGGATAAAGTTCTTCACCCAGAGAGTGTTTGGAAAGTGGAATTTGCTCCCACAAGGAGCAGGTAAGTGAATAGCATAGAACCACTTAAATTAGATAAATACTAGAGGGGGAAAGGAATAGAAGGATATGCAGATGGAGTAAGATGACGTAGGGTGGGAACATAAACACTAGCATTAATGAGTTGGGCAGAATAGCCTTTTTATGAGTCTGTGGTGCTAAGCACTGATTCACCAACGCACAGCTTTAGGCTGGCATGAAAGAATTTACATTTATGTGACCCCTTTCCCAATCAAAACGTAGGCACTGTCGCTTTGCAGCCTTACCCAGCGCACAACCCATGACCAGTAAGATACAAACTCAGTTCATCAGCTTTTGATGATGGTTGGGAGGTAGGAAAATAAGAAAAGGGAGAAGCCATTTTGCAATTCAATTAGATCGTGGCTGATGCACACCTTAATACCATCTAACCACCTGGATTCTTTAATCCTGATTATAATCCTTGCCAAACAAAAGTCTGTCAATCTCCGTTTTGACATCTTTGATTGATTCCCTAGCCTCAACAGCTTTTTGGGTGGACAGAGTTCCAAATTCCCGCTACCCTTTGTGTGATGAAGCGCTTCCTGATATCAACTTAAATTGCCTGGCTATAATTTTAAGGTGATGACCCTTGTTCAGAACTGACTCACCAGGGGAAATATTCTCTCTCTCTCTCTCTCTCTCTGTGTCTGCAATATTAATGATCTTAAATATTAAGATAAATCCCTTGCTCTTTATCCTCATGGGATTTATTTACAGCCACCTAACAGGCAAATGGGACCTCAGTTTAACATCTTATCTGAAAAATGGTTGGTTAATCAGTGCAGCATTCATTCTGTTATACGTTGACGTGCCAGTCTAGACTATGTCAGTGTAGACACCAGGTAAAACTCCTGTGTGTGCACTATTTTGATAAGTTAAGTAATGAGTTGTCAGAATGAATTAAACCCCCATCACCGTCATCTCACACTGTTGTTCAAAACTAAGCTGAACCTTTCCTATAGTAAGCTGAGGTCTAAATTACAGTTTGCAAAACTGGCACTATTTACACATTAAGAAAACACAACTGTTTATTTCATTAAAGCACAATATATTTATTGAGTTTACGATTTTATGGACATCCTCTTGGGTTCTGCTTTGGTTATTCTTCAAAGCTGTGGGGGGAGTTCTTCATCTATAGGTTCTTGATTAATAACACCTTTAATGTTTACAGCCCCCAAAGTTTAATTAACCTTCTCACCTTAAGTACCAAGCGGAATTAGGAGCAAACACTGTTTCATGAGAATAGCCAAGTGCATAGACAGATTAATAGGTCATCACCTCGCCACCTAGCTCCATTCCCATCCAACACAGGGTATCTCACTACAAAGAGGGAGATTCTCCATCAGAACCCCTCTCAAATGGGGATGCCCACAGTCTGATCGTTATATACTCCTACTTGTTCCCATGTTTCAAAAATAGGCCCCTGCAGATTACATTTGGGGATGCTGCACCGTCTTGGCAGGTGACTAATTTTGCATAGAATTCACAGGTCGGAAACAAATCATTCATCCCAACGATGGCTGCCGGTGCTGTAATGCTCCACACGAGCCTTTTTCTTTTGTACTCCATTGAAACCCGAGGTGCATGTTCTTTTAGTGCTTTCTCCCTCATGTGTTATCAGACTCTGAAGGATGCTTAGAAAAAAACCTGGACACGCTATCGCTCCTCCAATTAATTCTGCAATGATTTTAGTTCCAATGGAAATTGGAGCCTTTCTGTCATGGGTTAATTATTCCTGCTAAATGCTGTGTTCCTCTGTCATCTCCCTTCATCTTTTGTGTCAGAGAAAGATGAGAAAGAAAGGAAGGAGTCGTATGGTCTTCCTGTGAAGGACCTAGCCTGTCGATTTCAGCACTTGCACCGCAGCTAATTGAAAATGAGTGGTGCATCGCAGCTCAGGACCCATCAGTAAACTTGGATAAACTCAGCACATTCTCTCTCCATACATCTCATTCTGTCAAGTGTGTATAAAATTAACAAACCTGAAGCAAGGCTCAAGACTTGATTCTTATAGAGACGTGGTTGCTGTGAGTTCCAGCTGAAACAGTCATTACTTAGTAGATTAACTGCACTGGTAAGGGCTGGATGAATGATTAGGAAAAAGATGAAACCCTTTAAGGGGAAGTGTAGCTGGGGGTGATCTCATCCTGTACCTGAGTTGTTTGCATCAGGGAAATGTCATGCTAATGAAGAAAATTGGCCATGGATGAATTAAGTAGGATAGCCCACATTTACTTGGATCAAATAGGGTGGCAGTCACCAGTGTAGGATTCAGTAGCTCAAGTTCCCCCTTAATCTGGGGAGGGCATCACCGATAAAAGCAATCTAACACAACTTGCATTTATATAACATATTGGACATAACTAAACATCCCTAGGAGCTTTTATCTGAGAAACAAAAACAATACTGGGCCACATAACATGATATTAGGATAGATGGCCAAAAAGGTTGGTCAAAGAGGTAGTATTCAAGAAATGCCTTAAAGGAGGAGAGAGATCTGGAACTTTAAAGGGGTAATCCCCGTGTGTAGCTTTAGGCGGCTTAAGGCAGAAGGCCACCAATGGTGGGGCGATTGAAATCGGGGATACACAAGAGGCCAGAATTGGAGAAGAACCAAGGTCTCGAAGGAGAGGGAGGGCTGATGGCATGGAGAGGGAATACACACGTGAAAACTTTCAAACTGAGGCATTGCCAGAACAGAAACCAATCACAAAAGGTAAAAAAAGGCATAATGTAAAATTAAATTAGGAACTCATGATGTCAGCCATTTATCCTGTTCTCTCCTTCCAGGGCTTCAAATTTATTGGCACTCACATGATCCCTCTCCAGAGCCAGCTAGTTATGGACAAAAAATTGGATTGAGGTAGACAGCAAGAGAAACCCCTCCAGCCCCTGGGTCCACCGCAAAAAATAAGATTGTAGGTTATACACGGACCTGGAGTTTTGCTGGACTGAAAGATAAAAACACAAGGAGTAGACCATTTGGCCCATCGAGCCTGCTCCACCATTCAATAGGATCATGGCTGATCTCGGGCTTCAACTCCACTTTCCTGCTCACTCCCCATATACCTTGATTCACAGAGAGTCTAAAAATCTGTCTATCCCAGCCTTAGATACATTGAACAGTGGAACATCCACAACTTGCTCTGGGGTAGAAGATTCCAAAGTTCACAACCCTTTAAGGGCAGTAATTTCTCCTCATCTCAGTCCTAAATGATCGGCTCCTTTTCCTGAGGTTGTGCTCCCGTGTTTCTGATTTCCCGACCTGTGGAAACTATCACTCAGGGTCCACCCTATCAAACCCCTTCAGGATTGTGTATGTTTCGATGAGATCACCTCTCTTTCTTCAAAACCTCACGGAACGTTGGTCCAATTGACTCCTCCCGCATCATGGGGCAAACCCTGGTCCCACAGGGACCAGTTTAGTGATAGCAGAATTGAGAGGTTGTAACTATCAGAAGAGAAGGTGAGGTGTGATCTCATAGAGTCTTCAAAATTATGAATGGGGTTAAGAAGGTAAATCCTAAAAATATCTTTTGACATCCCAGAAGGGAATACCAGTAAAACTTGAAAATAACTGGCAATAATCTGAACTGGAGTTCCATTTTAAGCTATACAAGACAAGTTTGGACCACTCCCAGTCATTTCCCAAGTTTAACTGGTTCTTCCTTCTGGGCTATATGTGAGAATTCAAAACAATGGGCCATAAATATAAGATCGTGACTCATACATCCAACGAAGAATTTAAGAGAAGCCTCTTTACGCAGACTGATGGGAATGTCGAACATGGAGTAGTTGAATTGAATACTACAGATACAGGGAAAGTAGATATGTGCATGAGGCAGAAAGGAATAGAAGAATATGCTGATAGGGTGAAATGAAGTAGGGTGGGAGGATGCACATGTGGGGCAGAAACATCAGTACAGACCAGTAATTCCAAAATATCTGTTTCTGTGCTGTCAGTTCGATGTAGCAGGTGGAGATCTGAATTGCACCCGCAGTGTGAATTGAGTAGATCGGGAGCAACAGATGGGCAAATTTGGAAGTTCGCCTTTCCAGCATAGAGCATAGGCTTGGTATAGAACTGTAGGACCGTGAGCCAACATTCATACCCGTCACGAGTGGGTTCCTTTTAAAGACACCCCTCAGCAACACAGCAGAATCACAGCCAATAGACAGTTCTGCAGTGTGAGCATATCAACAGCAGTCAATGAACTTGCACTGGAATTGTGTTGAAGTAAATCCAACCAGCCGGAGACTAAACATCTCTGGAGATCCTCCTTCATTCCTCATAACCCGCAGTTGAGACACAGGGATGAAATTTGGGCTCCCAGTTCAGACCGAATGATCCCCTCTTGCATGCATTTCAGCAAGCTAATGGCAGAAACACTATAGATGTCAACGTCTCTTTAAATCTCATTGATCGCAAACTAAAATGAGTGACGATTGCAATTCTGGCTGTCTGAGAATGCCTACATTGCAAGCTCTCAGACTGTTGGTTACAAAACTGGAACTGTAAATTTAAAAAATAAACACTTGGATAGATTATAGAGGGAATCAGGGATAAAAGTGCCCTTCTTGCCCAAATATAACATCCCCCTGAAGGAAAGAAAATCTCTTGCATTTGTATTGTGCGTTTGAAGCTTTAAGGATACCCAAAGTGTTTTATGGCCACACTTCTTGAAGTGCAATCACTGTTTTAATTGAGGGGAATTCAGCAGCCAATTTACACACAGCAAGCTCCCACAATCAGCAGTGAGATAAATGGCCAGACAATCTGTTTTTTTTTATATTGTTGATTGAAGGATAAATAATGACCAGGAGACAGGAGAGAACACCGCTGCTGTCCTTAGAAATTGTGGCCAGGGAACCTTTTGAATCCATCTGAGAATACAAATGGGGCCTATGTTTTAGAAGCCTGGAAGACGCCATCACCGACAGTGCAGCACTGCCTCAATACTGCGCAGAAGTTTAAGTCTGGAATTAGTGCACAAATCTCTGAAGTGGAACTTGAACCCACAAACCTTCTGACTCAGCGGAGAGAGTGTCCTTTGCGTACATGTGGAATTTGACACCTTATCTTCAGATGATGCCAACAGGTAATTCGTGGTCTTATCCACATTCCTCTTGCAGCTCAGTAACAACTTAATGTACATTTATGTTGCATATTTAATGCAGTAAAATGTCGCCTGCTAGTTAATGAGGAATATTTGACACTGAGTATGAAAGGGGATGCTAAGACAAGTGACCACAAAGCTTGTTCAAAGAGATGGGTTTTGAGGAGCATCTTTAAAAGTTGAGAGAGAAATAGAGAGGCACAGAGGAGATTCCAGAGATTCTCGGCAGCTGACAGCCACATTTATTGACCATTCCTAGATGTCCTAACAACATTCACAGTTAATTACATAACAGAGACTGGAGTTACATGTAGAACAGACTGGGTACAAGTTCTGCTGAAGGGTCATGAGGACTCGAGACATCGGCTCTTTTCTTCTCTGCCGATGCTGCTGGACCTGCTGAGTTTTTCCAGGTGATTCTGTTTTTGTTTTGGGTACAAGTGACAGGTTCACTATACTTGAAGGATGTTTGTGAACCAGTTAGACTTTTATAACAATCAATTCACTTCTAATTGTTATTTTATTATAGTTCTGGCCCAAAGATTCGTCAATTCAATTTCAGTGGGATGTAAACTCAAAGCCCTAAGTTTCTAGTCAAGTACCATAGTCACTAGATAATCATACACACTTCCTTGTCTGTTCCTCCAATACAGGATGGTCTTCTCCATTTTTTCTGTTCAAGAGCAAGTTTGAGAGAAGAACATATGATTCTCTACTCTGTAACCGACCACTAGAGAAAACCAGTGCTTCCCTCAAATGACCCAAGGGGGTAAAGTTCCAGCTTTGGGCAAAATTGGCAATCTGGGCATAAATTTGCAGAAGTAATTTATGGGTCAAGTTTTCACTCAAATGTATTTCATAAACAGCAACATAAAATCTACAAATGAGTACAATTGGGCAGCTCTGTAGAACATAATAGTTGATTCCCTTGCATTAAAAAGTATTCCTTATGATGCACTTAAGGGTGGTAAAGTGGTGTAGTGAAAACAGGTTTATCACAAAAAATGAAAATTTTTAATAAGTGAATAGTCCACTTGTGGATACCCTGCTGCCAAATCTTGGGGGTGATGGTGGCTTAGTGGTAATGTCACAGGTATAGTAATCATAGAGTGGGAACATGAGTTCAAATCCCATCATAGCAGTGATTAATAAATCTGGAATTGAAAGCTTGTCTTAGTAATGGTGATTGTGAAATGATTGTTGTTAATAAACCCATCTGGTTCACTAAGGTCCTTTAGGGAAGGAAATCTACCATCTTTACCTGATTTGGACTACATATGACTCCAGGCCCGAAGCATCCGTAATAAGGGCTGGGAACAGATGAAGCCCGTGGAGAATACAAAGAAAAGCAGGAAGAAACTTAAGCAAGGAGTCAGGAGGGCTAAAAGGGGTCATGAAAAGTCGCTGGCAACCAGGATTAAGGAAAATCCCAAGGCCTTTTATACATATGTAAAAAGCAAGAGGGTAGCCAGGGAAAGGGTGGGCCCACAGAGGGACAGAGGTGGGAATCTGTGTGTGGAGCCAGAAGAAATGGGAGAGATACTAAATGAGTACTTCTCATCAGTATTCACCAAAAAGAAGGACTTAGCTGTCGATTTGTCTAGGGAAGAGTGTACAGATAGCCTGGATCAAGTTGAGATCAAAAAAGAGGAGGTGTTAGGCGCCTTAAAGAATATTAAGGTGGACAAGTCCCCAGGGCCAGATGGGATCTACCCCAGAGTACTGAGGGAGGAATGGGAGGAGATTGCTGGGCCCTTGACAGAAATCTTTGTATCCTCACTGGCTACGGGTGAGGTCCCAGAGGACTGGAGAATGGCCAATGTTGTTCCATTGTTTAAGAAGGGTAGCAGGGATAATCCAGGAAATTACAGGCCGGTGAGCCTTACGTCAGTGGTAGGGAAACTTTCGGAGAAGATTCTTCGTGACAGGATTTATTACCATTTGGAAGCAAACGGGCGTATTAGTGAAAGGCAGCATGGTTTTGTGAAGGGGCGGTTGTGTCTTATTAACTTGATCGAGTTTTTCGAGGAAGTGACAAAGATGATCGACGATGGAAGGGCAGTGGATGTTATATACATGGATTTCAGTAAGGCCTTTGACAAGGTCCCTCATGGCAGACTGGTACAGAAGGTAAAGTCACTTGGGATCAGAGGTGAGTTGGCAAGATGGATACAGAATTGGCTTGGTCATAGAAGACAGAGGGTAGCAGTGGAAGGGTGCTTTTCTGAATGGAGAGCTGTGACTAGTGGAGTTCTGCAGGGATCAGTGCTGGGACCTTTGCTGTTTGTAGTGTACATAAATGATTTGGAGGAAAATGTAACTGTTAATTAGTAAGTTTGCAGACAACACTAATGTTGGAGGAGTTGCAAATAGTGAAAAGGATTGTCAAAGGATAAAACAGGATATAGATCGGTTGGAGACTTGAGCAGAGAAATGGCAGATGGCGTTTAATCCGGACAAATGCGAGGTAATGCATTTTGGAAGGTCTAATACAAGCAGGAATTATACAGTAAATAGCAGAACCCTTAAGTGCATCGACGGGCAGAGAGATCTGGGTGTACAGCTCCACAGGTCACTGAAAGTGGCAACGCAAGTGGTTAAGGTAGTCAGGAAAGCATATGGCATGCTTGCCTTCATTGGCAGGGGTATTGAGTATAAAAGCTGGGAAGTCATGCTGCAGCTGTATAGAACCTTGGTTAAGCCACACTTGGAATATTGCATGCAATTCTGGTCACCACATTACTAGAAGGATATAGAGGCATCAGAGAGGGTGCAGAGGAGGTTTACCAGGATGCTGCCTGGTCTGGAGGTTATTAGCTATGAGGAGAGGTTGGAGAAACTCAGATTGTTCTCACTAGAGCAATGGAGATTGAGGGGCGACTTGATAGAAGTTTACAAAATTATGAATGGCATGGACAGAGTAGATAGTCAGAAGCTTTTTCCCAGGGTGGAAGAGTCAATTACTAGGGCACATAGATTTAAGGTGAGAGGAGAAAACTATAAAGGTGATGTGCGGGGCAAGTTTTTTACGCAGAGGGTAGTGAGTGTCTGGAATTCGCTGCCAGAGAAGGTGGTGAAAGCAGGTACGATAGTGGTGTTTAAGAGGCAGCTTGACAAATACATGAATAGGATGTGAATAGAGGGATATGGAAGTGCAAAATGTTTTAGTTGACGGGCAATATGATCAGTGCAGGCTTGGAGGGCCGAAGGGCCTGTTCCTGTGCTGTACTTTTCTTTGTTCTTTGTTCAATGTGGTTGGCTCTTAAATGGCCTAGCAAGCCATTCAGTTCAAGGGTAATTAGGGATGGGCAGCAAATGCTGGCTTTGCCAGTGATGCCCACATCCTGTGAAAGAATAAAAAAAAGGAAATATTTGTTAGTTTTATTGCTGTACACCAGACAGTTCCTTATTATTTTTCTTAACATTTAAAAATAATTAAAATGTAATTACTTGTGCCTGTCAGCTTACAAATTACCTTAATTTGAAGAGTCACCTTGAAGGGATGCAACAGTCACAATCAGTAGAAACTTGCCAGAGTTTTCATTTGATCAGAAGCCTTGACCAGTTCTGATGGCAGAACTGCCTTCCAACACATTTTATTTTTTAAATTGGCATAAAAGATTGCAAAAACTCAAGCTGCCTTGGACGTAACTTATACTTGAATTTCTAATGAGCTCACTACCAGCTTCTCATTCCAGCCTTACCAGTAATGCCCATGGCTCAGGAATAATTTAAAAAAAAAACACTTCAAAAACAGAACTCCCTGTTGGTAAAAAGTGACCCTACTATATCTGTGCACTCACTCTCTGTTCCAGACGTAGAAACAATAATTTCTCTGTGAGTGAGTTGCTCTGCCAATTTTATTTCATATTTAACTGCAATTGACGTCTCTGAAACAACCATACGTATGAACATATGAATTAGGAGCAGCAGTAGGCCACTCAGCCCCTCGAGCCTGCTCAAGGCTTATTTGTCATATGCTGAATATAAAACAAAGTCCTCATGTATAGAAACAACCTTCTGACAACCAAACAACTAGTTGATTGAAACCCAATCTCTTTATTTTTCTCTCCATTCCTCACAGGCTGTTGCTGGAGTTACAATTTCCTACACACTTAACTAAGTGGTTATCCTTCATGTGTGATGAAAGACAACATATAATTAGATTATAGAAGGCACCACAGTCATGCCCAATTTGTTCCTTAACAGGATCACAATGCAGGTGGTTACAGTTTCAAAGAGAGATCATTGGATTGTGATTGGGAGCAACAGACTGGCTTTCACTTCCTTTCCCAAGGGGTTTGAGGCTACTTGTGGAATGCTTAGCACCATTCTGATAGATATCAGGTAACTTATCACAGATTTGGGGATTAAACCCATTTGCCTTCCATGTGAGGCTCAGGGCCTGCCCTGCATTGGTGTGGTTTCACACTGAACAACTTGAGACTGTTGAATCCACAATTTTATCCTTGCCTACACACATGCACACACACACACACACACACACACACACACACACTTCCTTGGCCATCAAGCCTTGGAGTGGGGCTTGACCCCATGGCTTCTGGCTCAGAGGCAGGGACACTACCCACTACACCATAAGTCCTCTGTACACAGACATTAAAGGTGTTATATAAATGCAAGTCAGTGCTGTTGTTGTGTATAGTGGGGGTGTAGAACAATAGTTTGATTATCAGTAGTTTTGCAATCTTGCCCTGATTGTGCTGACTCATTCTGAGTCATATCTCCACAAATACCAATGGATCTTTGGTACCTCTTTCAATTGACTATTCCTCACCTTTGTGGCTGGGCATTGACTACTGGTCAGGTTAGAATCAGCCGGCACTCACGAACACACATAGGCACACCTAGACACAGACACACATACAAACACACACATACATGGACACACACGAACATGCATACGCAATTGCTTCGCTGCTGTGCTACACAGGAGGAGGTCTTGTGTCGCAGTGGTTATCACCCCTGCCTCTGAACCAGAAGCCCTGGGCTTGAGTCCCACTCCAGGACTTGATGATGGTGGAAGGCGCATTCATTGCATGGTCAAACAGGTTGATTGTCAACCTGTAAATCCCTCCAATAAGCCTCTGGCAGGGGCTAAGAGTGGGAGAGCCTCCTGGTCAGCCACGTCGGAAGTGGAGTGGTGGCCCTCAAACTATAACCTCTGCCGACAGGCTGGTGATTTGTTTCAGGAAGCAACGGAAATAGATGTAGGCATGTGTGCTTTGTCTGCCTCATGTGTCATTGGACACGGGGAAGACAAAGTTCCACACATGATGATTCTATTCACAACCCAAAAATGGAAAGTGGCATTTTCCAAGAAAGAGAATATTACACTTTACAGACCTGGTAGAAATTGTAGCTCAAGTTGGAAGGGAAAGCAATTGAATTTTAAGTAGAATTCAATCTCTCTGTGTCAGTTTCCATTGAGAAGCATTACTGACAAGCATGTATTCTTTAAAGTGCTGCATGCATCTGAAGCAAATAACCTTCAGCATTAATTTTATAATGGGTTGTGAACACAATGTGCAAATTACCTTGAGGTAAGGAACATTGAAGTACAAAGTCCAAAGCTGCAGATCTAGAGTGATTGATTGATAACATGGGCTGAACTTTACCGGGCCTGGGGTGGTGGGATTGGAGGAGGGTGGGGGGGTGGGGCGGTAGCTCAGTAAAATAGCAGGGAGCCATGTCAGCAGTATGCCCAATGCTATCCCATCGACAGTGATTTTTTTCTTTTTTCCCAGCAGGTGAGACACACCAGTCCGGGGACGCGATTGGCTGCCCGCTTCATGGAGGTGGACAGCCGATTTGCATATTGAAGTCCCCAGTTGGGTGCCATTAAGCAAGCCCAAAGGCATTTCACTGGCAGCAGGGTGGCCATCTCAACCCCGCTGCACAGGGAGGCTTCCAGCTTCACGGAGGCAGTCTCCCCGCAGCAGCCCCGGGACTGGTGGAACCAGAGTCTCAATTACGCAAGGAGTAACAGAAAGCAGCCTCCGCCACTGATCGCCCCAGAGGAGGTTTCCACTCCAATCAACAGGGCATTCTGCTCCAGCCTGTGAAGGAATATATAACGTGAAGGAAGCTATAATAAGGAGTTATACAATTAAAAAGAGTGATTTTCTTATGAAGTAGGGATTAAAAATTAAAAGCAGCGCTCATTTGCCAGGAAAGGGTTCAGAAGGTCATAAGCATGCCCAGGCATACTTGTGTGCTCAAGGACATGAACATTCTGTGGCATGGGATATGATACCCTCTCTCGCAAGGAAGTTCCTGAAAAATTGGAACTGGCCCCTGAAGATTATGGATACATCACCTCAGTAAGGCGTTGGTAAATTGGAAGACACCAAATTCCAACAATGGACAGCCTTATTTTCTAAGGATACCCCTACATCACTTGCCAACTGAATCCGGGAAACTGAGTCCTAATTGTGTAGCTAGCAAGATACCACCACCTGCAGCCCTTGGCTCCCTGCTGGCTCTGAGAGTGCTGTCCAGCATGTGTGCTCACAATGTCCTACTGGGTCAATCTTTTCTTATGAATTAAATCGTTTGAATTTAACTAGAAGTTGATAGTTATACAAGAAGGGGGTTAACCTACTTATCAAGAGATAAAACCCCCAAATGTAAAAAAAGATCTGTAATGCAGCTTAGAATCAGTATAAATATTGAAACCATGCAGTGGATCTTTAGATCTGATGGATTAACTCCATTGTCTCTCATGGTAAAGGTACTGCTACTCTGGTGTAGCGACGAGAATCCTCTCCTTAATTGGAATAGAGGTAACTTACTAAACTACGTACCACTCAACTTGGGGTTTTAAGGCAAATACTACTTTAAATATTGATGGGTATCTTAAATACCTTATTGTAACTTTATTTAGGGTTAAAGTCTGGGTTCTCTATTAGAAACAAGATTATACTTTATTTTCCTAGAACTATCAATGTTCCGGTTGACATTCCCATCAAATGTGAATTGCGTGTTTGGTTCCTTGATATCTTTTTATATGGAAGATAGGCCATGATTTCCAAACTCCAGGGCATCATATCTGGGGGATACCCCAAAGATGCACTGGGGAAACTCCCACCCACCTCGGAAGGTCGCAGGGAAGGATTGCACAGCAATTGCCTGGGAAGTGCAAACTTCCCATGGATGATTGTCCTGCACTGTGAACATCTAAAAAATGTGATTTAAGTCACAAGCTTCGGATGGCTCTGACTGTCATTCAGCAATAGTTACCCAGAAATAGAAGAATTAAAACCAATGCTAGCTTCTGGGTAACTATTGTATAGACCCATACCGACCCCCCCCACTTGGATCTCCCTCCATACCCCCAAACCACTCCCCTCACCCCCCAACTACTCCACCACAATGGGACTGCCCACCTCCATGGGACTCCACCACCACCACAGGACTCCCCACAACCCCTGGCTACACCCTCCCCAAAGCTGACCTGACCCAACCTGACCTGGCCCCTCCCCCACCCACCCCGACTGCCCAACCATTCTGTCTGGCTGACACATACCCTACCCCATGACTGGCCAACCCCCCAACCCCCCACTGCTGATGAGCCAACTGGCTGACCCCACCCCAAATTCAAACAATATACCTGACAAACCTACTTTCTCCCTGGCTTGAAAGTGACTGCACCTTTAAAGTCACCTGATATACGGCTTCTGGTGCTGTAAAAAAGGGGCCGTGACTGCCATCCATCCGATTCCGCCTTGGATCTCCCTCCACACCCCCAAACCATTCCCCTCACCCCCCAACAGCTCCCCCACAATGGGAATGCCCACCTCTATGGGAATGCCCACCTCCATGGGACTCCCCCACCACCATGGGACTCCCCCCAACCCCTGGCTACACCCTCCCCAAACAGTGTTCGACCGAGGGCCTCAGGAGC
Organism: Carcharodon carcharias; assembly: GCF_017639515.1. Taxonomy (NCBI): domain Eukaryota; kingdom Metazoa; phylum Chordata; class Chondrichthyes; order Lamniformes; family Lamnidae; genus Carcharodon; species Carcharodon carcharias. The sequence goes on from NC_054473.1 coordinate 184,050,884, forward strand.
ACGCTGCACTGCATATTTCTCATCCGGCCTGAGTTGGAAGGTCGGGTGAGACAGGATCGAAAATTTAAAGGTAAGAGAGAAGGATCACGGTTGCAATCCAACTCTAATTGTCACTACGTGGAAGTTCAGGCCCAATGTCTCAGAGGGCAGAATTTGTACCCCCGTTAGGGGGGACGTTGAAGAGTGGGCACGATGGGGGATGGGGGCGGGGGGGCACGGTGTCATTTCACGTGGGTGGGCCAATTAAGGCCTGCTCAGCGTGACGTCCGCATGGAAGCACTATGCCCTCCCTGTACGGGCAGGGGGTGGGGTTCCCTCAGCAGAGAGTGCGCTTTCTCACACATGCGCGCAAAAGAGCCCTTCATCTTCCTGAGGCTAAGTGCTGCCTCAGGGAGATCGGCTCTATAATAAAAAAATATTAAAAATGGAAAAAAAAATCCCCTGACTTTTCCACTCATGTGACACTGTCACATGAGCTGGGACATGTCCATAACTTTTAAAAACACTTTAATTAAACTATTTAAAACCTACATGAAACCTCCTCCCACCCGTGGATGAGGTTTGATGCTTTTTCTGAAGCTCCCCAGGGCTCCTGGCCTGCCCACCAACCTTAAGGTTGGACGGGCAGGTCCATTAATTACGTCAATGACTCTGTCAATGGCCTCAATTGGCCATTGACAGGTCGGCGGGCACACAGCTGATTTTGCTGAGCCCCCGCCTACCTGAAAGTTTAAATGGAGCGCGGTGGCATCAGAAGTTCCGCCCGATTTCACCACGCGTCATTTTACGCGTCAGTGAGTGGGCCTTGCCCCCCCGCCAACTCGCCGATGGGAAAATCCTGGCCATAAAGTCTTCTGTATCCAAACTAGAGACCCTATCTCCATACACTCTACAGTGAAGAGGTGCATCATTGTGCCCGGACCCTTACAGTACCCGGATTGTTATAATCTGGCTGAACCTTGTTAAAACGGTTATCTGCAGGATGGTAATGTTCTTTGTTGGTTCCTTTCCTTTATGGAGAATTGGATCAGTTATTCACGCCCTTTTGAGAGTCGGTGAGGTCTGTCTTTCTCGGCCTTAAGAATCATTGGGCAGAATTTTGCCGTCGGCGAGCAGAGGGTGGGACCCACTCGCCGACAGGTAAAATGACACGTGGTGAATTCGGGCGGAACCCCCGATGTCATCCCGCCCCATTTAAATTTTCAGGAAGGCGGGGGCGTGGCAAAATCAGCTGTGCTCCCGTCGATCTGTCAATGGCCAATTGAGGCCATTGACAGGATCATTTAACCAATTAAAGGACCTGCCCGTCCAGCCTTAAGGTTGGCAGGTCAGCCAGGAGCCCCGGCGGGGAATAGAGAAAATATGAAACCTCAACCACCGGTGGGATGAGGTTCCATGCAGGGTTTTAAAAAGTTTAATAAAGTTTTAGTGTAAATTATGAACATGTCACATGAGGGGGACATGTTAGGGAATTTTTTTTTTCTATTTTTAATCTTTTTCAAAGTGCAAGCGATCTCCCTGAGGCTGCACTTAGCCTCAGGGAGATGTGTGTTCTTTCGTGCGCATGTGTGAAAGAGCGCACTATCGCTATTGGGGAAACCCCCCCCCACACAGGATGCGCATAGCGCTTCCTGCTGGACGTCACGCTGGGGGGGGGCCTTAATTGGCCCGCCCACGTAAAATGGCGGTGGGGCCCGCTTCTCTGGTGGGGATCGGCTCCCCGCCCGCCGGAGATTGGGTCGGGCCCACCCACCCACCCAATAGGCAGAAAATTCTGCCCATTATCTGACCCAGAATACTCCCAAAAAAATGGGCTAGGATAATAATTACTTCAGGCCCCCTAAACTTATCATTGTGAGGCTTAAGACATCCTGCCTACCTCAGCAGCACTCACCACTTCTTGTGGCTATGCTGAGACTTCAGAGCTGCAGACCCTGTGCTTGGCCAGCAGTATCGTGAGCTTGCTCGCCATCTTTAATTTGGCGGCGGGCTCGGAGGTGACCAGTTAGCTTGTGGGTGGGTCACCCTTCCATCACCAATTCTGCCTCATGGACGCTCGCTCCACCTGGGGGCAAAAATTTAACCCAGGAGCTGCTAGACAAAAGGAGATCAAGGTCCATCTAGTTAACCATTTGCTATGCTGGTCATTTCCTGATCCAATGTTAATGGAGTTGCTGACTACTTGAGTGATCAACCTTGATCAATTAATATCCAACTGACCCAGCCATGAGGTAAGGGAAAACCCCAGCCTTGGAGAGCAGGAGGAATGAAAGGCCCAAATTCACCTCATCCCCTTGAGCACGTTACACTCACCACAATTATGTGTTCCATAGTTGTTATTTTCTGATAGATTCCTGTCTAATTTGTAATTGGTAATGTTGCTTTTATGGCGTAGAATGATGGAACATTCCCAAGAATCCTCTCAGCCATGTAAGACACAATTCCTGACAAATGTTGGTGGGTGGGTTGGACCTTCTGAATACAGGAAGTTTGGCATAGGCAGGTGCATTGATGCAATGCTGGCATTATCGACTTTTGCACTCAGTTTTCCCCTTGAAGATCAGTCAACTGGCCGTCCTCACACCATTCGCTCAAGTGGCCAAATCTGCAGGCGTGACTCTGTGCAGTGTGAGAGTTGGCAGGCTGAATGGGCAAATGGAGTGTTGGCCATTGTCCCAAAGGGCTGGAATTCAAAAGTGAGAAAATGATGCCTCAGTTGTACAAAGGCTCGATCAGACTCCATCTGGAAATTGCATTCTACCGCGGACAGCACATCCAGGATATAGATATTAGCCTTATAGGGGGCACAGGGCAGATTTCCCAAAGCAAAAGTGGCTTAGATGGTTAATTTATGAAGACAGGCTGCTTAAACTAGTAAAGGCATTGAATCAGGTAGAGTGGGAGAAACCATTTCCTCTGGTGGTTGGGTATCCAGGATAAGAGGATGTAACCTTAAAGATCTAGGGCATTTATGAGTGAAATCAGAAAGCATTTATTCAAACAAAGCCTAGTGGAAATCTGGAACTCTCTCCCTCAAAAGGCTGAAAATGCTGGAGTCAATTAAATGTTTCAAAATGAGGAGGAAACGAGGTGATGCCATGGCGGGAAGTAATTGAACTTTTTGGGGCACGTGTACAATGGGATACAGAGCAAAAACGAATTCTCAGTGGCTTGGGCAAGTCCTGTTTGCCCAAAACCCCGTGTGCGCTGACATACAAACAGATGAAATAGGAGCAGAAGTAGGCTATTCGGCCCCTCGAGCCTGCTCCGCCATTCAATAAGATCATGGTTGATCTGTTTGTGTTTTGAATTCCATATTCCCATCTACCCCCGATTACCTTTGATTCCCTTGCCTAACGAGAATCTAACTATCTCTGCCTTTAAAATATTCAGTGAACCCACTTCCACCACTTTCTAAGGTAGAGAGTTCCAAAGTCACATGACCTTCTGCGAGAAAAACATTCTCCTCGTCTCTGTCTTAAAAGGGTGACCTCTAATTTTACAAACGTTCCCCCTAACTCTAGTCTCGCCAACACAAGGAAACACCATTTTCACGTCCACCTTGTCAAGGCCATTCAGGATCTAGAATACCTTAATCGGGTCACTCCTCACTCTTCTAAACTCCAGTGGAAGCAAGTCCAGTCTATCTAACCTTTCCTTAGAAGCCAACCCACTCATTCCAGATATCAGTCTAGTAAACCACCTCTGAACCGTCAATGCATTTACATCTTTCCTTAAATAAGGAGACCAAAACTGCACACAGTATTCGTGATGTGGTCTCACCAATGCTCTGCATAACTGAGGCATATCATGCTTACTTTTATATTCAATTCCTCTCATAATTAAGGACAACATTCCATTAGCTTTCTTAATTACTTGCTGTACTGGCAAACTATCTTTTTGTGACTCATTACACTTGAACACCTAGATCCCTCTGCACCTCGGAACTCTGCGGTCAGTCTCAGTTTGAATAATAATCTGCTTTTTAATTCTTCCTGCCAAAGTGAACAACTTCACATTTTCACACATTGTACTCCATCTGCCAGGCTTTTGCCCACTCACTCAACCTATCTATATCTGTCTGCAACCTCCTTATGCCTCCTTCACAACATACTTTATTACCTATATTTGTGTCATCTGCAAATTTATCTACCATGCCTTCGCTCCCCTCATCCAAGTCAATGATATGAATTGTAAAAAGTTAAGGCCTGGGCACAGACCCCTGTGGGACTTCACTCGTCACATCCCGCCAGTCAGAAAAATGACCCATTTATGCAGAGTCTCTGGCCAGAATCATCCCAGATTTGCACTAGGTGCTGCAGTGACGGGACCAAGAATGTTTTACCCACTGGCCACAGTGGCGACTTTTCACGCCGTATCATCCCAATCCAGCCTCATTAATCATGCATTCCCGGGAAACACACCATTTTGATGGCTTATGGGCTCTTGTTTTCCCACCATGCCATCACCACGTTGCCTCCTCGTGCCCAATGCCATATTTGAAGTGTAACCACGTACACACCCCAGTGCTTCCAGCCCAGGGCTATTGCATAGAAGACATGGCCCTGAAAGGCAAGGAGATTGTAGACCCCACCCCACCCCCCACCTCCAATTCTGTGACACCCTTTGGACGCCTTAGAGACCCGCCGTGATGCCCTCTACCTCTGTTCTGGCCGCAGGGGATGTCCAGCAATCTCACCACTCTAGCTTGGTTGGCGATGGCAGCGTTGATCAGTGCCAGTGCTGTATAAAAGAGGTTGGCCATCCAATGCAGGTAGAGGATGAATGATCTCATTCGTGCAGCCAGGGTATGGCAACCACCTCATCACTCTAAACTCACACACTCAAGCCCATCACACATTCACTGGCATCTCACTTACTGCCAGCTCAAGAGATATCACCACTCACTCTCACACACACACTCATCTCCATGTGGCCTCATCTCCTCCGAAGGCTGCCTCCTCAGCCCTCACCATCTTGAGGCCACTTGCACAGATCAACATGTGCCCCCACACACACCCTGGGATACCCCAGTTCTCCAGTACAGCCCTTTCCCTGCAGCTTCTTCACTTGCCTAAGGCCACTTCTCCCCCTTCCCTAAGTAGCCCTAGCCCTGCAGCCATTGAAAAGCCATCGCCACCTTACAGGTAGTGTGGTAACTAGAAATAAAAACAAAAAAACTGCGGATGCTGGAAATCCAAAACAAAAACAGAATTACCTGGAAAAACTCAGCAGGTCTGGCAGCATCGGTGGAGAAGAAAAGAGTTGACGTTTCGAGTCCTCATGACCCTTCGACAGAACTTGAGTTCGAGTCCAAGAAGCCTTCTTGGACTCGAACTCAAGTTCTGTCGAAGGGTCATGAGGACTCGAAACGTCAACTCTTTTCTTCGCCGATGCTGCCAGACCTGCTGAGTTTTTCCAGGTAATTCTGTTTTTGTTTTGGTAACTAGAGACCTGCCCGTGAGACCCCTAAAAGTGATTTGGTGCTGTCTACAATTAGCAGTGCTATCCCTCCACCTTTACTCTTATTCTTCTTGAATATCATGTACCTCTCAATATTCAGTACCTAATCCTTGTCACTCTGCAGCCACGTGTACATAATTGCTATCAGATCATATTACTTACTTCAATGTGCATTATCAACTCATTTACTTGGCTATGAATGCCATGCACATTCAGATACAAAGCATTTAGTTTTGTTATCTTTGCAACATCTAGTCTTGACTGTTGGTGTATTCTTAGATTATTTATCTGTCCCTTCCTGCCATTCTCTGACCCTCATTTCCCATATTACTATTTTGCTCTCCTTCCTTGACTATACCCCTTAATTTGCTACATCTGAGGGTTGACCCCTCAACCTCCTTGTTTAATTTAAAGCCCTCTCTACTTCCCTAGTTATGCAGCTCGCTACAACAGGGGTCCCAGCATGGTTCAGGTATAGAATGTCTCAACGGTACAGCCCCCACTTTCCCCAGTACTGGTGCCAGTGCCCCACAAACCAGAACCCACCTCTCCCACACCACTCTTTGAGCCACACATCCATCTTTATAATCTGATTTGCTCTACGCCAATTTACACGCAGCTCAGATAATAATCCAGAAATGATTACCTTTGAGGTTTTGCTTTTTAATTTGGTACCTAGCTCCTCACACTGACCATGCAGAATCTCCTTCCTTTTCCTACCTGTCATTGGTATCTACAAGGATGACAACATTTGGATCCTCCCCCTCCCACTGCAAGTTTCTCTCCTACCCGAGCAGATGTCCCAAACCCTGACACCGGGCAGGCAACACAGCTTTCTGGACTCCCGCTCTTTTCTGCAGAGAACAGTGTCGGTCCCCCTCAATATACTGTCCCCTACTACCACTACATTCCTATTTTTTCCCCCCCGCTTGAACAGTTTCCTGTACCATGGTGCCATGGCCAGCCTGCTCACCCACCTTGCAGACTTCCCTTTCATCTATATAGGTTGTGAGCACCTCAAACCCATTTGACATTGCAAAGTCTGAGGCTCCTCCACTGCTGTCTGCTCAGTCCCATTACTTGCCTCACTCACGGTCACATCCTTCTGTCCCTCACTGCTGACCAAAACAGAAGACCCTATTATAAGAGGTGTGACCATCTTCTGGAACAAAAAGTGTCCAAGAACTTTTCCCCTTCCCTTGTGCTGTGCTGTGTCTGCAGTTCGGCTTCCGGATCAATAATCCTAATCTGGAATTCCCCTACCTGCAAATGTGTTTGTCATAGATCGCCTTGGCATCCAAAAGATCCCACCTTCCACAGCTGCAACATAACATCTGCTCTGCCATTGTTACTTATGCTATTTAGTTAATTTAATCACCTTTTTAATTAATTTAGAATAATTCCTACACATAGTACACCCCCTTCCCCAATGCACCAAATGCATCTCCCGTCTCCTCACACATCCCTTACTGATCATGTGATTTGAAAAGGCTGGCTCTTATATAGAGCCTATGATGTGTCACTAGTTAGTTTAGCTTCCTGTTACAGTAATTAACACCACTTGAAGCATCTGCTGTCAGCTGGTTGACAGATAACTGCCACTACCATGCAATTCCTTGTTTAACAAGCTAGTCTAACTTACTCAGGCATAGTCTCCTGTCTCCTCATACACCCATTACTGACTTACATTTGGCTGACAATCCAGAAATGCTACGATTTTTAACGCTCTCCTCCCTGTTTTCAAATTCCTCAATGACCTCACCACTCCCTATCTCTGATGGCTCTCAGCCCTACCACCCTTTGACATCTTTTTGCTCCTCCAATTCTGGCCTCTTGCACATCCCTTATTTTAATTGCTCAACTATTGGCTTCCATGTCTTCCGGTGTCTATGTCCTGGAATTCCTTCCCTAAAACTCTTCTTCTCTCTACCTCTTTTTCCTCCTTTAAGATGCTCCTCAAAAACCTACCCCTTTGACTGAGCGTTTGGTCATCTGTCCTAAGAGCTCCTTACGTAGCTCTCATATAATCCTCTTGTGGAGCACCTTAAGATGATTTGCTATGATACAAGCGCTATATCAGTACAAGTGGTTTTTGTTATTAAATTGGTTGGGGTATGGATCATCCATAACCTAATTGAGGGTTCCAGGGATTGAACGACGCACTACTGTTTTCATTTTGTTGTATCTACTACCAAAACCTGACAGTCCGCTGGATCATAAGCCATGGGGAGGAGCTGGTATTAGAACTTCATAATTACCTCCTTTAGCTGGGATATGAAAAAATAAGTTGATTCCTGCAGCAAAGCTATGATTAAACATATCAAGCATGATGATGAGGGTCAAAGCTCCCCATACCTTCCTAATTCTCTTTTGTAAAACATGTGCTTTCAAATTATCTCCTAATTTGAAAAAAACACTTGACAGAAATTTTGAGCTTCCTTTGCTAGCAATAAATATTGTACAGGCACCAAAAGATTCAGCAGATGACTGTGTTAAATGAAACTATTATGATTCGACCAATGAGAAGATTACTTGCAGTGTTTTCTCTTTCTTTTTGTTTAAAAGGAAAGGAAATCTAACAAAGACAGACTTGAGGAGTTTTCACTTCAGTCTATTCCCTTGGAAATGCAGAGAAAGATCTGAAATTACAACAGTTCCTGTGCAGTTAACACCTAGATATAAACACAACATTGCATGAGACTAGATGTCTCCTGCCTACTTTCCCACACTAGTGTTGAACAAAGGCCCTCTTTGAAAGGTAGTCCTAGAGGGCAGAAATGTTTTGGATGTTCTTAATTAGGTCCACCATTTTAACTATTTTTTATTTTATTTTGTATTTTGTTCTGTAGACTGTTACAATACTATTCCGGACAGCTTCCTATCTTCCATCTCCCCAAAACTGGGGTTAATTAAAATCACACAATCACTGAGTTTTAACAGCACAGAAGGGGGACATTCGACCCATCATGTCTGCACCAGCTCTCCCAATGAGCATTATGACCTAGTGCCATTGCCCTGCCTTTACCCTGTACACCTGCACATCATTCCTATTCAAATAATCATCGAATGCCCTCTTGAATGCCCGGATTGAACCTGCCTCCACCACATTTCCAGGCAGTGCGTTCCAGACCCGAACCTCTCGTTGCGTGAAAAGGTTCTTTCTCACATCACATTTGCTTCTTTTGAAAATCGCTTTAAATCTGTGCCCTCTCATTCTTCATCCTTTTATGAGTGGGAACAGCTTCTCCTTATCTATTCTGTTCAGCCCCCTCATGATTTTGAAAATCTCTATCAAATCTCCTCTTAGCCTTCATATCTCCAAGAAGAATAGTCCCAACTTCTCCAATCTATCTTTGCAACTGAAGTTTCTCATCCCTGGAACTATTCTGGTAAACCTTTTCTGAACTCTCTCCAGTGTGCTCACATCCTTCCTATAATGTGGCACCTGGAGCTGTACACAATATTCTAGCTGAGGTCTAATGAGTGTCTTATATAAATTCAGCATAACCTCCTTGCTCTTGTGCTGTATGCCCCCGTCAATAAAGCCCAACATATTATATGCTTTATTAACTGCCCTCTCCACCTGTCCCACCACCTTCAATGATCTATGCACATATACACCCAGATCTTTCTGCTCCTGCACCCCCTTCAAGATTTCACCCCTTATTTGTCTGACCATGTTCTTCCTACCAAAATGCATCATCTCACACTTCTCCATATTGAACTTCATCTGCCACCTATCTGCCCACTCCACCAACTTTTCTACGTCCTTTTGAAGCTCTATACTGTACTCCTCACAGTTCACAACACTCCCAAGCTTCATATCATCCACAAACTTTGAAATTATCCCCTGCACACCAAGATCTAGATCATTAATATATATCATGAAAGGCAAGGGTGCCAAAACTGATCCTTGGGGAATTCCACTACAAATGTTCCACCAGCCCAAAAAATATCAATTGACCATTGCTCTCTGCTTCCTATTTTTCAGCCAATTTTGTATCCACATTGTTTGTCCCTGGTATTCCATAAGCATTAACTTTTCTCATAAGTGTTGTATGGCACTGTATCAAATGCCTTTTGAAAGTCTATGTACACCACATTAACAGCATTATCCTCATCAACCTTCTCTGTTACCTCTTCAAAAAACTCCAGCAAGTTAGTTAGACACAATTTCCCCATTTAGGAATCCATGCTGGCTCTTCCTTAATCAACCCATATTTTTGCATGTGACTATTAATTCTACGCCAAATAATTGTTTCTAGAATCCTGCCCATCACTGAAGTTAAACTGACTGGTCTGTAGTTGCTGGGTTTACCCTTACAAACTTTCTTGAACAAGGGCATAATGGTTCCAATTCTCCAGTCCTCTGGCACCTCCCCTGAGTCTAGGGAAGAATGAAAAATTATGGCCAGTGCCCCTGCAATTTCTGCTCTCACTTCCTTCAATATCCTTAGATGCATCCCGTCTGGTCCCGTTGTGTTGTCAAATTTCAAGTATCAACAGTCTAGTCAACATTTCCTCCTTATCAATTTTGGAACCATTCTAGTGATAGAGTTTCCTCATCTGTCACCAAGGCCTGGGTGGCATTTACCTCCTTGGTAAAGACAGGTGCAAAGTATTCATTTAATACCTCAGCCATGGCCCCTTCGTCCATGTGTAAATTCCCTTTTTGGACCCTAATTGGCCCCACTCCTCCCTTTACCATGCTTTTATTATTTATATGCCTAAAGAAGACTGAAATCCCTATAGAAAACTTGCATTAAGTCCCATTACCTCTATGCTTGCCAACCTAATTTGGCTCCCATTGAACAATGCATTGGTTTTTAAATTCTCGTGCTTGCTTTTGAATCTTTCCCTGGTTTTACCCTTCCAATCCTCTGCAATTTCCTTTAGCCCCACAACTCTCCAACCTGGGCCACTTGAGCTCATTGCACCAATAGCTGTCATGCCATCAGCTGCCAGGGTGTTAAGCTCTGGAATTCTCTCCTTAGACCTAGGCACGTCTCTAGCTCTCTCTTCTGCCTTAAAATGTTCCTTAAAACCTACCTTTTTGACCAAGATTTTGGCCACCTGTCCTCATGACTGCTTATACAATTTGGTATCAATTTTGTTTCAAAATTTGCCTGAGAAGCACCTTTGAATATTACACCACGTTACTGGTGTTTCATACAGGAGAGTTGTTGCTGAGAATAACAAGAAATTTAAGAGCTTCAGATTTAAGAGACTGATGTAGAATATAGATAGTGCAACGAATTCTGTTTCTAGGTTATAATTTTTAAAATTCTTTGGGGGGATATGGGCATCGCTGGCTGGGCCAGCATTTATATTGCCCATCCCTAATTGCCCTTGAGAAGGTGGCAGTGAGCTGCCCTCCTGAACCACTACAGTCCATGTGATGTGGGTACACCCACAGTGCTGTTAGGGAGGGAGTTCCAGGATTTTGACTCGGTGGCAGTGAAGGAGCAGCGATACAGTTCCAAGCCAGGATGTTGAGTGGCTTGGAGGGGAACTTCCAAGTAGTCGTGTTCCCGTGCTTCTGTTGCCCTTGTTCTTCTAGGTGGCAGAGGTTGTGGGTTTGGAAGCTGCTGTCAAAGGAGTCTTTATGAGTTGCTACAATGCACCTTGTAGATGGAAGACACTGCTGCCACTGTTCATTGGTGATGGAGAGAATGGATGTTGGAGGCGATAGTTGAGGTGCCAAACAAGCAAACTCATTTGTCCTGGATGGCGTCAAGCTTCTTGAGTGTTATTGGAGCTCCACTCATCCAGGCAGGTGGAGAGTATTCCGTCACACTTGTAACTTGTGCATTGTAGAAGATGGACAGGCTTTGGGGAGCCAGGAGGTGAGTTACTCGACTCCCAGTCTCTGACCTTCTCTTGTAGCCACAGTATTCATATGACTAGCCCGGTTCAGTTTTTGGTCAATAACCTCCAAGATGTTGAAGGTGGGTGATTCAGTGATGGTAATGCCATTGGAAATCAAGGGGAGGTGGTTGCATTTTCTCTTGTTGGAGATGTTCATTTCCCACTTGTGTGGCGTGAATATTATTGCCACTTGTCAGGCCAAGCCTGAATTTTGTACAGGTCTTGCTGCACTTGGTCATGGGCCGCATCAGCATCTGAGGAGTCGTGAAAGATTCTGAACATTGTACAAACAATAGCAAGCAACCCCACTTCTGACCTTCTGATGGAAGCCTGTAATGAGATCATGAGCCGAATGGCCCTGATGGAAACCAAACTGAGCATCACTGAGCAGGTCATTGCTAAGTAAGTGCTGCTCTATAGTACTGTTGATGACCCCTTCCATCACTTTATTGATGATTGAGAGTAGACTGATGGGGTGGTAGCTGGTTGATTTGGACTTGTCCTGCTTTCTGTGTACAGGACATATCTGGGCAATTTTCCACATTGCTGGGTAGATGCCAGTGTTGTAGCTGCACTGGAACAGCTTGGCTAGGGACATTGCAAGTCCTGGAGCACAGGTCTTCAATACTATTGCCAGAATATTGTCGGGGCCCATAGCTTTTGCAGTTTCGTGCCTTCAGCTGTTTCTTGACATCACATGGAGTGAATCGGATTGGCTGAAGACTGGCATCTGTGATGCTGGGGTTCTCCGGAGGAGGCCAAGATGAATCATCCACTCGGCACTTCTGGCTGAAGATTGTTGCTAATGCTTCTGCCTTATCTTTTGCACTGATGTGTTGGGCTCCCCCATCATTGAGGATGGGGATATTTGTGGAGCCTCCTCCTCCAAAAAGTAATTTAATTCATGACTGGAGGTGGCAGGACTGCGGAGCTTAGATCTGATCCAGCGGTTTTGGGATCGCTTAGCTCCGTCTATCACTTGCTGCTTATGCTGTTTGGCACACGAGTAGTCCTGTGTTATAGCTTCACCAGGTTGACACCTCATTTTTAGGTGTGCCTGGTGCTGCTCCTGACATGTCCTCCTGCACTCTTCATTGAATCAGGGTTGATCCCCTGGCTTGATGGTAATGGTAGAGTAGTTGCTATGTCAGGCCATGGGGTTACAGATTGTGTTCAAGTACAATTCTGCTGCTGTTGATGGTCTACAGCGTCTCATGGATGCCTAGTCTTGAGCTGCTGGATCTGTTCAAAATCTATCCCATTTAGCATGGTGGTGGTGCCACACAACACGATGGAGGGTATCCTCAATGTGAAGGCGGGACTTCATCTCCACAACAACTGTGCTGTGGTCACTTATACCGATACTGTCATGGATAGATAGCAGGCAGGTTGGTGAAGATGAGGTCAAGTATGTTTATCCCTCTTGGAAATATTATATTTGGCTCCCTCATCCGAATCATTGATATATATTATAAATAGCTGGGGCCCAAGCACTGATCCCTGCAGTACCCTACTAGTCACCGCTTGCCGCTCCGAAGAAGTCCCATTTATTCCTACTCTCTGTTTCCTGTCTGCTAACCAATTCTCAATCCTTGGTAATATATTACCCCCAATCCCATGTGCTTTAATTTTGCACATTAACCTCTTACGTGGGACCTTATCAAAAGTTTTCTGAAAATCCAAATACACCATCCACTGGTTCTCTCTTAACTATTCTGCTTATGCATCCTCAAAAATCTCCAGTAGGTTTATCAAACATGATTTTCCTGTCATAAATCCATGCTGACTTTGTCTAATCCCATTGATATTTCCTAAGTGTCCTGTTATCCCATCCTTTATAATTGACTCTAGCATTTTCCCTACTACTGATGTTAGACTAACTGGTCTGTAACTTGCTGTTTTCTCTCTCCCTCCTTTTTTAAGTAGTGGAGATACATTTTCCACCCTCCGATCTGCTGGTGCTGTTCCAGAATCTACAGAATTTTGGAAGAGGACAACCAACACATCCACTATTTCCATAGCCACCTCCTTGAGTACCCTGGGATGTAGATTATCGGATCCTGGGGCTTTATTGGTTTTCAGTCTCATTAATTTCTCCAGCACTATTGTTTTAGTAATACTAATTTCCTTCAATTCCTCCTCCTCACTAGGCCCTTGGTTCCCTAGTATTTCTGGGAAGTTATTTGTGTCTCCGTCCTGATGTTTTCTATCCCTTGTTATTTCCTAGCTCCACCCAGACTGATTCTACATCTAGTTCTTTTGAGCCAACATCCTCTCTCGCTATCACACTGATTTCTATTTGCTGCTAACCCTTGTTTCCTCTGTCTTCCACTTTTGCTTGCTACTTTTCTGTCTTTCATTCCTATCTTTGTTTCTCTCTCTTGCGTCTCCCCACTCAGTTTCCCATCCCGCTGCCAATCTGGTTTAAACCCTCCCCACAATACCAGCGAATACCCCTGCGAGGATATTGGTCCTGGACCTGCTGGGGTACAACCCGTCCAGCTTGTCCAGCTCCCATTTTCCACAGAATCAGTTCCAATGCCTCAGAAATCTAAATCCCTCCCTCCTATGCCACCTCTCCAACCCCACAGTCACCTGGTCTATTCTCCTATCCCTGATCTTGCTAGCATGTGGCACCGGGAGTAATCATGAAATTACTACCTTTGAGGTCCTGCGTTCTTGGATTTGTGAGGAGGAATCTTTGGTATTGCAACAAAAATATCAGAGTTACAGCTGACCAAACATTTATTCATCCAATCCTGGAGTACACAAGTTGTGTGTGGGATCCTTATAAGGTCAGAGGTTCAAGCAATCCAAAAACATGCTGCACAATTCTACACAAATCAGTACCACATCCTTGAAAAAAACATCTGGAATGAGAATTACTACAGCAAAGGAGGAAGAAAAATAAACAGACCCTGTTCTATAAAATATGGAATGGACTAATGGGAATTGGCAGAAACAAGTATGTGGTGCCCTCCAGCAATGACAAAACACTGGGGAACCATCCATACAAACTAAAAAGATCATTAAGCGATATTCTGGTCTCTAGGTAGTCAGAGGCCGGATGTAGCCTGGAAGATGTGCTACAGGACCCTTCAGAAGTCCCAGTGCAAGGATTCTGTGGGAATTTCCTGGGAAGTTTAAACTTCTGATGGGCAATTCCTCTGCTCCCTGGGACTCTCCAAAAAAGTCTCCAACTCTCAGTTTGATTTGGAGACTTCAGATGGTTCTGACTTACTTATCTGGATAGTTATGCAGGAAATGTTAAGAAAAAACCTAGTCTAACTACTGGATAACTACGCAACTGACAGCCCCAGCTTCCTCCCCGACCATCCGAACAGCACCCTCACCACCCTGACCCTCTCCCCCCACAATCTAACCTGATCTGACTCCACTCCCCCCTGACTCCCCCCATCACCCCCCACCCCCTACTCCTCCCTTCACCCCCAACTCCCCCTGGACCTGATGTGACTAGTCCCTACCACCTGAATCTTCTACCGATCTGGTCAGACCACCTGTAACCCATCTAGCTGCTCAACTGCCTGCCACCCTACCCACCCACCAATCTAACCACCTGCAACCTGCCACCTATCTCCTTACCCACTTACTTCACCCACACCTAACAATTTACCCTGCCTAGCCCCTTACCCGCATTCTGTATCCATCTTACCTCCTCACCCTTACTCACCCTATCTCCTCACCCACCCTACCTTCTTTTCCAATTACCTTATCCTTCCTACCCACTTAACTTACCCACCCTACTCCGATGGAATAAAGGGTTAACTCTAATGATAGCTACTGAGTGCATGAGTTAAGGAGTTATGTCACAGTGATGTCGCTCACTGAGAGGAGATTAATGTGAAGCATCTCGGAGAGTAGTTCCAGGTATGTCTTGGTCTTATTTAACATTTGTAAATAGTTAGCATGTAAAGCAATGTTTTTGGACAAGAAACCATTGCCCCCAGCAACATCTCGTCTAGAGTAAGTAGCCAACAAATCCCGAGATAAACCCACAATAAGAGCAGGTTTCAGCAGTACTACACTCAGAAGAACAGTAAAAAAAAGCAGGAAAAGCCTCAATTTTAAAAAAAATTCATTCATGAGATATGGGCTTCACTGGCTGGGCCAGCATTTAAAGCCCATCCTTAGTTCAGTTGAAACCCAGCAGCAGAGCAGAGGGTGAAGGTCTTTGAGGCCAGCCCAGCAACCCAACAGGAGACAGCCAAGTAATAAGGGCAGCTCAGCAGCAAGACAAGCATTGTGGGCAAAGACAACAAGGTCCACAGGCAGGACTAATACTATGCTCAAATTGTGCAGTTTTTATAAATTCATTTAAGGGATGTGGGGCGTCGCTGGCTGGGCCAGCATTTATTGTCCATCCCTAGTTGCCCTTGAGCAGGTGGTGGTGAGCTGCCTTCTTGAGCCGCTGCAGTCCATGTGGTGTAGGTACACCCACAGTGCAGTCAGGGAGGGAGTTCCAGGATTTTGAACCAGTGACAGTGAAGGAACGGCAATATATTTCCAAGTCAGGATGCTGAGTGACTTGGAGGGTAATTTCCAGGTGGTGGTGCTCCCATGTATCTGCTGCCCTTGTCCTTCTAGATGGTAGATGTCATGGGTTTGGAATTAGCCTTGGTGAATTCCTGTATTACATCTTGTAGGTGGTACACTCTGCTGCTACTGTACATTGGTGGTGGAGGGAGTAAATGTTTGTGGATGTGGTGCCAATCAAGTGGGCTGCTTTGTCCTGGACAGTGTCAAAATTTTTGAGTATTGTGTGAGCTGCACTCATCCAGGTAAGTGGAGAGTATTCCTTTACACTCCTGACATGTGCCTTGTTGATGATGGGCAGGTTTTGGGATGCAGGAGGTGAGTTACTCACTGCAAGATTCCTAGCCTCCGACCTGCTCTTGTAGCCACAGTATTTATATGGCTAGCCCAGTTCAATTTCTGGTCAGTGGTAACACCCAGCATGCTGATAGTGGGGGATTCAGTGATGGCAGTGCCATTGAATGTCAAGGGGAATTGGCTGGATTCTCTCTTATTGGAGATGGTCATTGCCTGGCACTTGTCTGGCGCAAATGTTACTTGCCACTTGTCACCCCAAACCTGGATATTGTTCAGGTCTATTTGCATTTGGACATGGACTGCTTCAGTACCTGAGGATGCTTGACTATCATGAATGGTGATGCACATTGTGCAATCATCAGCGAATATCCCCACTTCTGACCTTATGATGGAAGGAAGGTCATCGATAAAGCAGCTGAAGATGGTTGGGTTTCAGACACTACCCTGAGGAACTCATGCAGTGATGTCCTGGGACTGGGATGATTGACCTTCAACAACCAGAACCATCTTCCTTTGTGTCAGGTATGTAGCAAGTTAGGCCATTTTAAAATGATCTGCATTCCAGGAAATATGGATTTACCAGACAGAAGGCGAAACCTGCTAAAGGGACCTCCATTCAAGAAACTTAAGTTGACTCAGATTGCTGTGAAACAGTCTTTGTAGACAAAACTTCATCCCTACAACCACAGGATTGCTTTATAGATCTTTAATTTCTCTCCAAGGTGAAGCTTGAAGCAGCGGAAGATGGGTGCACCACGCATAAAGGCGACCGGCTGCAAGCTGACATTATCGACCATAATTTGCTCCTTGGGGAAAGAGTGGAAGATGATGAAATTCCAGAGATGTTCAGGCCTGTCTGAGGAACAAACTCACACTGAAGAAAGCGTACAAGTTGAACCACCACCTACAGAAAAAGAAAGTCCTGAGGTATTAACAGGACAATCATCATTTTGTCTTCGGAATATTCTTTGTCCTTCTCTTTGCCGATCTGATTTGTTCATGAAGTGTTCATGAGGCATGACATAATACTCTGTTCATTACAGAAGTAGAAGTTTATAGACCCTCTCCAGCTGTATAAATCTTCACAGGAAAGAGCTTCATTCTTTCAAGCTAGAGCAGCCAGCAGTCCAACCTTTCCCCAAATTACCAAGAAGAAGGGAAAGAAAAAGAGAGGAGAACCAAGGCAGAAATCTATGCCTGAGGATGTTGGTGCCTTCCAAGGAGAAGATTCTGAACAGCATGTGACCTATACATCCTCAAAGAGAGTCGAGAACTCAGTCGGAGATTGAGGTCACTGGTACAAGAAACTTTGAGAGGGAGGTGTAGGGGAATGTGTGTGTAATAGCATGGGGATAAAGACCCCGGGGGAGATGTAGAGTAAAGGGTTAACTCTAATGCTAGCTAATGAGCATGTGTGTAAGGAGCAATGTCACAGTGCTGCCACTCACTGACAGGACATGAGTGTGAAGCCTCTCAAGAGAGTAGCTCCAGCTATTAAAGCATATGGGATTGAGGGTAGTGTATTGAGATGGATAGAAAACTGGTCGGCAGACAGGGAACAAAGAGTAGGAATAAATGGGTCTTTTTCCAAATGGCAGGCAGTGACTAGTGGGGTACCAGAGGGATCGGTGCTGGGACCCCAGTTATTCACAATGTAAATTAATGATTTAGAAGAGGGAACTAAATATAATATCTCCAAATTTGCAGATAACACAAAGCTGGGTGGGTGGGTGAGCTGTGAGGTGGATAAAGAGATGCTTCAGTGTGATTTGGACAAGCTGAGTGAGTTGTCAAATGCATGGCAGATGCAGTATAATTGTAAGGTTATCCACTTTGGTGGCAAAAACAGGAAGGCAAATTATTATCTGAATGGCTATAAATTGAGAGAGGGGAATGTACAACAAGACCTGGGTGTCCTCGTACACCAGTTGCTGAAGGTAAGCATGCAGGTGCAGCAGGGGGTAAAGGAGGCAAATGGTATGTTAGCCTTCATGGCGAGACGATTTGAGAACAGGAGCAGAGATGTCTTGCTGCAATTATACAGGCCCTTGATGAGGCCACACCTGGAATATTGTCTGCAGTTTTGGTCTCCTTATCTGAGGAAGTATGTACTTGGTATAGAGGGAGTGCAGCGAAGGATTACCAGACTGATTCCTGGGATGGCGGGGCTGACATATGAGGAGAGATTGAGTTTGTTAGAATTATATTTGCTGGAGTTCAGAAGGATGAGGGAGGGATCTGAAAGAAACCTATAAAATTCTAACAGGACTAGACAGGGTAGATGCAGGAAGGATGTTCCCGATGGTGACGGAGTTCAGAACCAAGGGTCACAGTCTGAGGATACGGGGTAGACTCTTTGGGACTGAGATGAGGAGAAATTTCTTCACCCAAAGAGTGACAAGCCTGTGGAATTCGTTATCACAGAAAGTAGTTGAGGCCAAAACATTGTATGTTTTCAAGAAGGAGTTAGATATCACTCTTGGGGCGAAAGGGATCAAAGGATATGGGGAGAAAGCAGGAGCAGGCTATTGAGTTGGATGATCAGCCATGATCAGGATGAATGGCGGAGCAGGCTTGAAGGACTGAATGGCCAACTCCTTCTCTTACTTTTTCTATGTTTCTATGTCTTGGCCTTATTTAACCTTTGTAAATAATTAGCATGTAAATAAATGTTTTTGCCTCCAGCAAGATTTCTTCTAGAGTAAGAAACCAACACATCCCGAGATAAACCCACATTAACAAACTCCCCCCTCGCTCATCCTATCCCCTTACCCACTCTACCCCCTCAGCCACCCTAACTATTTACTTTACCCTACTCCTTGTCCACTGACCTTCTCTCTGTAACTTTTCAAAGAAGCTTTGGGACATTTACTTACCAGAATACGGAAGCCTGTGCTAGTGCTAGCTTGTCTTCTCCCAGCACTATGAAGAAGCAGTTTTATTTCAGGTATGGTCCACATTTCTGGAGAAGCCAGGATCGGAATTCTTGGCCAGAAATGAGGAGCTCACCAGCAATCTGATAGTGATTGCTGCTCCTCAGAAGATTTGTGCCCATTTGCTTCCAAGACAGTGTATTAACAACCTTTCCTCCCAAGGACAATCCCACAATGGAACAAGCTGCTAAAGGAAACAGCCACACCCCATCACTGGAAATCTTCAAGACCCATCTTTGCATTAATTCCATTTGTATGTTTTGATTATCAGCATACCATTGAAGCAGGTCATGCCTGGTTTAGCTAGCACTACCCATACGAACGTTGGCAGAATACAGATGTTGGTCTGTAACACTGGACCAACTACAGCAGAAGCAGAAGTCCATCTTAAAGGCAAAATACTGCAGATGCTGGAAATCTGAAACGAAAACAAAAGAAATGCTGGAAAAACTCAGTAGGTCTGACAGCATCTGTGGAGAGAAAGGCAGAGTTAACGTTTCGAGTCCCTATGACTCTTCTTCAGAGCTAAAGGGAAGTAGAAATGTGGTGAAATATATACTGTTTAAGTTGGGGGGGGGTGGGACAGTGTGTGGGGGGGGGGGTGATCCCTTAGGTCTGCTCCTGTATAATAAAATACTACTTCCTTCTCTAGCACTATCCAACAGTTTCACTTTATGCATCTTATTCCTCTTTTCTCCTTCTATATGTTTTTGAACCAAACAGTTGTCCTTTTGTAACTGAAGAGAGGGGCCGGAGCATGCAAATTAATGAAGGTGGTTGGAACGCATCGCTGTGACAGAGATATTGATTTGTCCTCCTTGAGAAATAACACATTGCATGTCTGCCACGATACAATTCTATCTGGCTTCAGCGAATTGTATGTCGCTTATCTTTCAGGGATGACTTTTGCCTCTGGGACCTGGGTTTGAGTTAAGCTACAATGAATGGGATGAAATCTTCCTTTCTCTGCCGACAGTCAGGGTCCCAGGTGGAATGACTCAGAGCAGTCTCGGTCCGGGTCCCTGCAGGTGTCAGCCCATAATGCACCACTACCCATAATTCAACACTAAGGTCTCAGAGAAAAAACAGACATGATGATGGTTGGTGTGAAAAGGGAAAATGTCAGACTGATACCCTTCTACAGTGACGATAGAGTGAAAGGGCACTTTTACATACTTCTGCGGTTAAAGCTAATCAGCGACATTAGGATTAGTATTGACTTTGTTTTATTTGTTAAATGTCAGCTGGTGGAAGGAGATTGCTTTAAATTGTGCCTGCAAAATCTGTTCCTCTTAAGGTTCTGCTCACTGGTTTGCAGGTTCAGTGTCTATCTGATTGACTTACTATTTTGACAGTCTTTATTCTCACGCGTAGCTTTCTGAGACCGAGTTAGTGTTCTTTATTTAACCCATGAGGGCCACGCTAGAATGGTAAGGTACAGTACAGGGGCTGCCTCCAGGAATCTCCAGGAACTTGAGCCTAATCTCCAGGACACTGCTGTGAATAAAAAAAAACAGGAGAAGAATGATAAGAGCATTAGGTAAAAAAAAGTATTTGCTTTTTATAATTGTCTTTTAACACTTTTGTTTATTGATCATAAAAATATAAGGAACTTTGACCGACAGTCAAGAATCACCTAACTGGGTAGCTAAGGGTCTGTTAAATTTCTGATTAGCTGTTGGAAGGCGGGTCAATGTGAGGATAACCTTGCTTGGTGAATAATGGAGGGCGTGTGACCTGAGGTCATGTGTTAAAAGCTCCAGGAATGTGCCAATCAGGGTTGGTAACCCTGGTACGTTTGTGTAATTGTTATTTTACTGGGCTAGTAATGCAAAGGTCTGGATTAACAATTACAGTCAGAATGAGAGTTCAAATCTCACCATGGGCAGTTTGAAAATTTAGGCTCCGTTGTTAAAAAAACTCAGAAATC
Source organism: Carcharodon carcharias (assembly GCF_017639515.1). Classification (NCBI taxonomy): domain Eukaryota; kingdom Metazoa; phylum Chordata; class Chondrichthyes; order Lamniformes; family Lamnidae; genus Carcharodon; species Carcharodon carcharias. The sequence continues at coordinate 184,071,929 of NC_054473.1, forward strand.
AAACAGCAATATGAGTAAAAGTGAAGCTACTGGATCATCATAAAAACTCAACTGGTTCACTAATATTCTTTGGGGAGGGAAATGGGTAAAGTCATGCGAACATATGAAATAGGAGGAGGAGTAAGCCAGTTGGCCCCTCGAGCCTTCTCTGCCATTTGATAGGAACGTAGCTGACATGATTGGGATCTCAACTCCACTTTCTTCCCTGCCCCATAAACCCGTGACTCCCTTGTTAGTCAAATATCTATCTAACACTGCCTTAAAAATATTCAATGACCCTGCCTCCATTGTTCTCTGAGGAAGAGAATCCACCAGGATTATGACACTCTGAGAGGAATAAAATATTCTCATCTCCTTTTTAAATGAGCGACCCCTTATTTTTAACCTGTGTCCTCTACTTCTAGTCTCTTCCACAAGGGAGAACATTCAGCATCCACCCTGTCGGGAACCCTCAGGATCTTAAATGTTTCAATAAGATCACCGCTCATTCTTCTAAACTCCAATGGATACAGGCTCAAACTGTTCAAAAACTTTCCTCATAAGAAAAACCCCTCCATCCCAGGAATTAGTTGAGTGAACCTTCTTTGAACTGATTCTCATGCAATTATGTCCGTTCTTAAAAAAGGAGAGCAAAACTGTACCCAGTTGTCTAGATGTAGTCTCACCAATTCCCTGTACAACTGTCAATGTACAATATTAAGTCAATGTTAAAGGGGCAGTAATGGCATCGAAATGGGGTCAGTCTTAACAGTGACTTTCCAGTAGTTGCCATTTAACAGGGCCTCCCCATTGGTGTTTTTATTGTGCAACAGCAGTACTATAACTTAGCGATAGGACTTCAATTGCAATTTTCAGGCACACACAGTATGCACACACCACTTGTATGTCATGTGTAAAACACTGCAAGCTGCAGTGAACCGTGGTTCATGGGGTAACACTCTTGTCTTGGAGTCAGAACATTGTGATTTGAAGATCCAGCCTAGAGACTTGAGCACGAAAATCTAGGCTGACACTCCTAGTGCAGTGCTGAGGGAAATGCGCTGTAAGAGGTGTGTTCTTCCAGTTGAAATGTTAAAGTGAGACCTGATCTATGCTCTCAGGCAGATGTAAAATACTCCAGGGCACTACTTCTGAGAAGAGCCACAGTGCTGTCCCATCTTCCAATCCCAGCCCCAGCCGTGTGTTCACTATACCCCCTGACCTTCCCCTCTCCGACGCTGAACGTTCAGTGCTCAACTAAGTACTTAGTTTCATACTCTTACACCCTCATCTCAATGAATTTCGGGCTCAGCATGATGCTGAACTCTTCTTCCGCTGTCTTCGTCTCTGGGCTCACTTCTTTGGGCAGGTGTCCTTTCCCCGTTCAACGGATCCTTTTACCCACCTCCAATATTCTCCCTCCACCTGGACCCCTGCCTCTGGATTCATACCTTCTCTTGATCTTTTCATTGAGAACTGTTGGCGCGACATTAGTCGTCTCAATTTCTCTGCTCCTCTCACCCATTCTAAACTGTCTCTCTCTGAACTTACTGCACTCCGTTCTCTCAGGTCCAACCCCAACATTGTCATCAAACCCGTTGACAAGGGTGGTGCTGTTGTTGTCTGGCGTACTGACCTCTACCTCGCAGAGGCTGCGCGTCAACTCGCAGACACTTCCTCCTACCTCTCCCTGGACCATGACCCCACCACTGAACATCAAGCCATTGTTTCCAGGACTGTCACTGACCTCATCTCCTCTGGAGATCTTCCTCCCACAGCTTCCAACCTGAGAGTCGCCCAACCTCGGACGGCACGCTTCTACCTCCTACCCAAAATCCACAAACAGAAGCGATGGTGTCAGCTTGCGCCTGCCCCATGGAACTCATTTCTCGTTATCTTGACTCCCTTCTCTCTCCCCTTGTCCAGTCACTTCCCACCTACATCCGTGATTCCTCTGACAGCTTACGTCACATCAACAATTTCCAGTTCCCTGGCCCCAACCGCTTCCTCTTCATCATGGACGTCCAATCCCCCACCAGGATGGTCTGAGGGCCCTTAGCTTCTTCCTCGAACAGAAGACCGAACAATCCCCATCCACCACTACTCTCCTCCGTCTGGCTGAACTTGTTCTCACGCTGAACAATTTCTCCTTCAACTCCTCTCACTTCCTCAAAATAAAAGGTGTGGTTCTGGGTACCCGCATGGGCCCCAGCTATGCCTGTCTCTTTATGGGGTATGTGGAACATTCCTTGTTCCAGTCCTTATCCGGCCCCCTTCCACAACTCTTTCTCCGGTACATTGATGATTACTTCGGTGCTGCTTCATGCTCTCATCGGGACTTGGAAAAATTTATTAATTTTGCTTCCAATCTCCACCCCTCCATCATTTTCATGTGGTCCATCTCTGACACTTCCCTTCCCTTCCTTGACCTCGCTGCCTCAATCTCTGTTGATAGACTGTCCACCAATATCCATTACAAGCCTACCGACTCTCACAGCTATCTCGACTATAGCTCCTCACACCCCGTTTCCTGTAAGGACTCCATCCCATTCTCTCAGTTCCTTCGCCTCCGTCGCATCTGTTCTGAAGATGCTACCTTCAAAAACAGATCCTCTGACATGTCCTCCTTCTTCCTTAATCAAGGTTTTCCACCCACGGTCGTTGACAGGGCCCTCAACCATGTCCGGCCCATCTCCCGCGCATCTGCCCTCACGCCTTCTCCTCCCTCCCAGAAACATGATAGGGTCCCCCTTGTCCTCACTTATCACCCCACCAGCCTCCGCATTCAAAGGATCATCCTCCGCCATTTCCGCCAACTCCAGCATGATGCCAACACCAAACACATCTTCCCTTCACCACCCCTATCGGCATTCCGTAGGGATCGCTCCCTCCGGGACACCCTGGTCCACTCCTCCATCACCCCCTACTCCTCAACCCCCACCTATGGCACCACCCCATGCCCACGCAAAAGATACAACACTTGCCCCTTCACTTCCTCTCTCCTCACAGTCCAAGGACCCAAACACTCCTTTCAAGTGAAGCAGCATTTCACTTGTATTCCCCCAACTTAGTCTACTGCATCGTTGCTCCCAATTCGGTCACCTCTACATTGGAGAGACCTAACGTAAACTGGGCGACTGCTTTGCAGAACACCTGTGGTCTGTCCGCAAGAATGACCCAAACCTCCCTGTCGCTTGCCATTTTAACACTCCACCCTGCTCTCTTGCCCACATGTCTGTCCTTGGCTTGCTGCATTGTTCCAGTGAAGCCCAACGCAAACTGGAGGAACAACACCTCATCTTCCGACTAGGCACTTTACAGCCATCCGGAATGAATATTTTGGATCTTGACCTCCATCCTCCATCCCCACCCCCTTTCTGTTTCTTCCCCCCTCCTTTTGTTTTTTCCAATAATTTATATAGATTTTTCTTTTCCCACCTACTTCCATTATTTTTAAATCTTTTATGCCCCCCCACCTCCACTAGAGCTATACCTTGAGTGCCCTACCATCCATTCTTAATTAGCACATTTGATTAGATAATATCACCAACTTCAACACCTATGTGTTCTTTTGTCTGTGACATCTTTTGATTATCTGCTCCTATCACTGCTTGCTTGTCCCTACAACCACACCACCACCCTCCACTTCTCTCCCCCCACCCAACCCCCCCACCAACCTTAAACCAGCTTATATTTCACTCCTCTCCTTGGATTCACCCAGTTCTGCTGAAGGGTCGTGAGGACTCGAAACATCAACTCTTTTCTTCTCCGCCGATGCTGCCAAACCTGCTGAGTTTTTCCAGGTAATTCTGTTTTTGTTTTGCTGTTCCAGTGTTGGCCTACACTTATCCCTGAACCAACAACACACTGACAGGTTAACTAGTCATTATCACATTGCTGCTGGTGGATTTCTGTTCACAGACTGGCTGCTGAGTTTCTCTGCATTACAACAGTTACTATACTTAAAAAATGCTTCATTGGCTGCCAGGTTCTTCACGACATCCTCAAGTTGTGAAAGACTTCTTTTTAACTTCTTGAGACCACTCCAAAAAGTATTATACGCTCAGAAAATTTGCAGAGTTATATTGCAATGGGAGCAGAAGGAATTGGGCTCAAAGGCGTTTTTTGATGGCGAGGTTTTAATTTGGGATTTGCTCTTAAAATGGCCTCATAGCCTGCATCACCAGGAGAGCTAATCAGCTTTCTTATCGCCAGTATTACATGTGTTTATGTTGATGATTGTTGTGTAATTCAGTCCCCCACTGCTTAGCAAGAGTGATTGGGTGATGTGATTTACTCGCTAAACCAAGACTGCCCTAGTAGACCCATTGTTTCAAACTGTTCTTGCCCATCAGAACTGATTTCTTCTTACCTCCACTCTATTTTTTTCCCCTCGTGTGCAGTTCTCTACCTAACTACATCTGTAACTCTTCTGAGGCCCTCTGACAATTTAACCGTTTCCAGTTTCCTGGTCCCAACCATCTCCTCTTCACCATGGACATCCAATCCATTGACACCTCCGTCCCCCAACCAGGATTTTCTGAGGAGTCTCTGTTTTTTCCCTTGAATGGAGGCCTAGCCAGTTCCCTCCCACCACCACCCTCCTCCGTCTGGATGAACGTGTCCAATTGAACAATTTCATTTTTAACTCCATTCACTTCCTCCAGATAAAGGGCGTTAAGATGGGAACCCATATGGGTTCTAGCTATGCATGAATTTTCGTTGGGATATCTGGAACGTTCCTTGTTGCAACCCGACTCAGGCCCGCCATCCTCATCTCTTCTATCCAGGACATTGATGACTGTGTTGATGTTGTTTTCCTGTTCTCTTGCCAAACTGGAAAATTCTATCAACAATGCTTTCAATTACCAAACCTTCCCTCACCTTCACATGGTCCATCTCCAACTCTTCCCTCCCTTTCCTCAACTTCTCCACTTCATTTTCTGGAGATAGGCTATCGACTAGTGTCCGCTATAAGCTGACACCCGCAGCTACCTCAACTATACTTCCTCAGGTGCTGCTTTCTGTAACGACTCTAATCCATTCTCTTAGGTTTTCCAAACTTGTTGTATTTGTTCTGAAGAGGCACCCTTTGATAACAGTGCTTCTGATTCTTCCCCCTTTCTCCTCACCCATATATTCCCCCCAGCAGTGATTATGATCAGGATTTTATGGCCCCCACCTCAGCATGCCTCCCTCCGACGAATGCGGTGATCCATTTAAATCTCCATTCAGTTCATTGGGACCATAATACCCTGATGGGCAAGAGGGAGCATAAAATTCTGTCCCATAACTTTCTTGCTTTTGTACTCTATGCCCTTGTTTATAAACCCAGGGTCCAGTATGATTTCTCAACCTGCCCTAACTGCCACCTTCAATGATTAGTGTGTATATACCTGCGCCCCTTTACAATTGTATCCTTTATTTTTTATTCTCTCTCCTTGCTCTTCCTGCTATGATATATCACTTCATATTCCTACGTGTTAAATTTCATTTGCCACATGTGTTGTAGGTACACCCACAGTGCTGTTAGGGAGGGAGTTCCAGGATTTGGACCCAGTGACAGTGAAGGAATGGCGATATATTTCCAAGTCAGGATGCATCTGGCTTGAGGGGAACTTGCAAATGTTGATGTTGCTATTCATCTGCTGCCCTTGTCTTTCTAAGTGTTAGAGGTTGCAGATTTGGAAGGTGCTCTCGAAGGAGCCTTGCTGCAGTGCATCTTGCAAATGATACACACAGCTGTCACTGTACATCAGTGGTGGATGGAATTAATGTTTATAGTGGTGGATGGGGTGCCAGTCAAGAGGGCTGCTTTGTCCTGGATGGTGTCAAGCTTCTTGAGCGTTGTTGGATCTGCACTCATCTCGGCAAGTGGAAATGTATTCCATCACACTCCTGACTTGTGCCTTGTAGATGGTGGACAGGCTTTGGGGAATCAGGATGTGAGTTACTTGCTGTAGAATTCCTAGCCTCTGATCTGCTCTTGTAGCTACTGCATTTATATGGCTAGCCCAGTTCAGTTTCTGCTCAATGGTAACCCCCAGGATGTTGATAGTGGGGCATTCAGCAATGGTAATGCCATTGACCGTCAAGGGGAGATTGTTGGATTATCTCTTGTTGTTCTCATTTGTTCCATTATCATTCCCTATGACCTTGACTTGTCATTCCTTTTGTTATGTAATGTCTCCTGCCTTACACCCAGTCACAGAATTTTCTGTTAGTTCTTTCCTGCTTCTACACTTGCTTAAAACCAGTTACATCTCTTCCTGGGTTCTGATGACAGGTGATCGAGCTGAAACATTAATTTTATTTCTCTCTCCAATGAGACCAGCTGAGTATTTCCAGCATTTTCAGTTTTTAATTCAGATTTTCAGCATCAGCAGCATTTATTTGTCTCATTTATATAGCGCCTTTCATAAATTAGGACACCCCAAAATACTTTACAATTTGCACACAGCAAGCTCCCCACAAGATGCAAATGGGTAATGACAAGGTAACCTGTGTGTTAGCTGAGGAATAAATATTGGCCAGAACACTGGCAAACTCCCCCTGCTCATCTTCCAACAGCGGCAGAGAGGCCAGATAAATATCTCATCTGAATGAAGTCAATTATAAAGGCACCGCTTATGACGCATCAGACGCGATGGCCATTTCAAACAATTCTGTCAGCATTTTGCACCTCACTTACATTAATTACTTAATATTCTACTTACCATTTTGAAAGCTTCACTGATTGCAGGCAAATTGAAGCAGTAATTAGTTTGTGCCGTTAACTGTTCACCTGGTAGATAGGCTCGGAGTATCTCTGTACAATCTGATAGAACACTCTCAGTGGCATGATCAGACTTTTCTTGCTTCTCAGTTCTAAGCGGATGGATTGTGTCTTTGCCCCCTTCAAGGCAGCCTCTCTTCCCAACACTACAATTCTTCCCTAATCACCCAACCTCCAATTTTTTCTTCCTTCCCTATCCTTTCTGAACACTTTGTACTCTTGCACCCAGTCCTCATCATTTTTAAGCCGAGTTTCTGTTATTACCATACATCAGACTCCCACACAGCTAGTTGAGCTTGTAGCTCACCAATCTTATTCACCACACTTAGGGCAGAAGTTTGCCCTCATCGGGCAGGCCTGGGAGTGGTCGTCAAGCCGACCACCACCCACGATCGGGCCCCGATATGGATTTCACACCAATTAACGGTCAGCCAGCCGTGAATCACGCACTGGAGCGCTCAGCACTGCCAGGCTGGTTGGGCGGGGGGGGTGGGGGGGGGGCGGGCGGCTGGCGACAGGAGCGCGAGCACCAATGTTCACGGGTGCGCCCAGTAAAATTTCCCCGAGGCACCGGGCTGTCTCAGGGAGCTGAAGATTTTTAACATTACAAATAAAGAATTTTAAAGTAACGAAAGCGAGCCCCCTCCTGTGACTCTGTCACATGAGCAGGGACATATAACAGACGAGCGCAAAAGATTTTTTTAATCACTGGCTGAAACCTCATCCCGCCCGTGGATGAGGTTTAGCCGTAAATGTTCTCGCCCGCCTACTAACTGAACGGTTGGACGGGCAGTGAAAAATTCAAGCTGTTTAGCTCCTTAAGGGCCTTAGTAGGCCACTTAATTGTCGGCAGGTGCGCTGCCAACTCCCCCTCCGTGCGTCCGCCAAATGAAATATTGTGTGTGTGCTCAATGGCAGGACGCTCAACCGATGTCATCACGCATCAATTTATGCTCGTTCGGGTCGGGCGCCTGCCCACCTGACAAGCGCAATATTCTGCCCTTAGTGCGTTCACATACAAACATTCTAAACCTGTCTTATTCCTCATGGTCTTTTTAAGTCTGCTCCTATCCACCTCCTTCCCTGGTACAATCCAAAACTCTCACTCCTTTATGCACCTTATTTCTCTTTTTCAGTTCCATGCGTTAGTGCTCCTCTCCATGCCAATTTAGTTTAACCCTTTGCTGACCACACTAGTGAACTTCACTGCGTGGATATTGGTCCCAGTCCTCTTGAGGTGCAACCCATCCCTTTTGAACAGGTGCCTTCTGCCCCAGAACTGGTCCCAATGTCCCAAGAATCTGAAGTCCTCTCTCCCGCACCATACCTCAAGATACAGCATGATCCTCTCTATCATCTTATTTCTCCTCTTACTAGTGCACAGCACTGGGAGTAATCCAGACATTACTATCTTGAAGTGCTACTATATGACTATCTCCCTAGCTCCTGAAAATCTGACAGTAGGACCTCAATACCTCCTCTCTCTATATCATTGGAACCGACATGTACCATGGTCTGGCTCACTCAATTCCCTCTGCAGAATACTCTGTACCCTCTCTTTGACAATCTGTTCCCTCACACACCAGGGAGGCAGGTCTGATGGTGACAATTACAGAAACACGTGCCCATTCCCCCCCACTATGAAATCTCCCAGTACTACTGCATTTCTACTCTTTGCTGCTCCCTCCTGTGCAGTCCCTTGTCCATTGGTGCCTTGGGCTGGGCTGCACTCCTTCAAGGTGTTGCCCCTGCCAGTTGTTTCCAGTGCCGAGGACCGTTTGAGAGTGCCACACACCCCGCAAACTCTTGCCCTTCCCAGCTCTCCCTATTTTTCCTGGTGGTCCCAGCCAAGATCCTGAACTCTCTCTGCCTAGGGCTGGCCACCTACTGGGACCTAAGTTTCAGGAAACTCTGAACCTTCTTGATGCACCACAGTGACATCCAATTGCGCCTCAGCTTGGAATTCAAGATCTCAAGCTCAAACAGATGGAGACACTTCCTACACATGTGCTCCCCCCAAGACACATGAGGTATCCTAAAGTCCTGACGCAGAGATTGCAATTAATGGGTCTCAGCTGCCCATCCATGATCTAACTAATCTCTCTTCCATCTTTTAGAATGGAGTTAGTACACTGTTTACTTCTGTTTGCTGATGATGTTGTCAGACAGAAGACCAGCTCCAAAGCCTCATAGATATTCTGCCCCTTACGCCTTCCATGTTCTCCCTCCTTCGCCATCAGTGTTAAGGGAGCTGTAGCTATGGGACAGGGTGTTGTGCCTCTCCCTGTGGTCAGACACAGCAGCACGCCACTGAAAACAGCCAGAGGGCTGCATCTTCCAGTGGGTGAGCTGGGGAAGGGGCCCGCTCTGTAAAATGATGCAGGACAATGTCAGGCAGGAGTCACCCTGCGTCATTTACATTTTCCACCAACTCGGCTGCGCACCCGCCAACATGTCAATGGCCACTTAAGGCCATTAATAAAATAATTGAACTAATTAATGGACCTGCCCGTCCAACCTTAAGGTTGGCGGGGAAGCTGGGAGCCCAGGCGGGCTTCAGAAAAAGACATCAAACCTCATCCACAGGGGGGATGAGGTTTCATGAGTGATTTAAAAATTTCAGAATATTTTAAAGTATGAGTTATGGACATATCCCGACTCTCATGTGATAGTGTCACATGAGGGGACATGTCAGTAAAATTTTTTCTATTTTTTTGAACTGGTTTTCGCATTTGAGCCAATCTCCCTGAGGCAGCACTTAGCCTCAGGGAGACCTGTGCGCTCTTTTGCACGCAAGTGCATAACAGCACACTCCCGACTCAGGGAATCCCCCTACCGCCCGCACAGGAAGGGCACAGCGCTTCCTGGCGGACGTCAAGGCCCGACCACGTAAAATGGCAGCACACCCCTGACCCGAGGTGCCGATCGGGAACCCGCCCACTCCCTCACAACCCCCCCTCCGCCCCCAATGGGGGGAAGATCCTGCCCATAAAATTCTGCTGTCTTGGATCTGTTGTGACAGACAACCTGTCTCTTGGTGAAGAGCTGAGCACACACCACATTGGAAAGGCAGCCACTAGCTTTGGCTGACTTAAAAAAGCAGACATGGAGAAACAGCAGATTGATCTCTGGCTTATCTACAAGACCTATAACTTTAGCATATTGTTGGTGGTAGCGATGCCTAGACAATTTACATCTACAAAGAGAAAAAGGCTCAATAACTTCCATCTCCTGTGTCAACGATGCATCTATTGTAATGTGCCTTTAAGGGATATCAGCATAACATCACTAGGAGGGAAATGTGTCATGTGACCCAGTCTTAGTTTCACTTTTGCTTTGAGCAGAGTACACACACACAGCTCTGGTGCCTTCAAGCTTTATATCCGTGTATAACTGTTCTCATGTGCCAAGTCTTAATAAATGAATCCACAACATGTTTACCCAATCCCTTATAAGTGTTTGGTGCCTTGAGTATCAAGGCCACGGTATTACATCATTAGAATAACACAACATGGTGATCAGCGGTGGTAAAACAGGTGGCAGCAAGATTAAGTACAGGTACGACATGGTGAACAGCCTACATGGCAAGAGATGACCCTTGACATTTTGGCCAGACTGCAACAAAGTCACAGCATTGGAGAGTGTTGAAAGCACAGCATGGTGACTGTGAAGAAAAGCTTTGGAGATACAGTACCAAGCTAGTGTTCAAATGAAGAGCTGGTAAGCTGGATTCCTCACGGCGAGATCGCAGAGCAGGCCTGTCAGTTCCCTGAGTTGGACACCGTGTTGAGAGGACCATCAGCGGATTAGCTCAGTCGGTAAAGGTGAGTGACCATCGTGTGGGTCAGATCGATAGCGAGCGAGGGAGAAGCAAACAAAAAAAAGTCTTAGAAATCGGGCCATAGAAGTTTGTGATTATAACCGGCGGCTTCAGGAGTTGCTGAACAATAAATCGAATAGAAAGCAAAGACGCCATTATTTTGTGGTGCATTCCTGCCACAACTCGTCTTTGTGGGCGGAGCTTCAGAAAAGCGCCTGAAAGCAGCTGCAGCGACACCCATCCCAGGTACTACAGGAGAAGGAAGGTCAAAAGGAATATTGTCAGAATGTCCACAAAATTCCCCAGTTTGAACTGGGATGCAGATGACCTAATATCCAAATTCAAAATGTTTAAACAACGCACAGAGCTATGGTTTATTGATTCAGGAGTGTCTGAACCAGACAAACAAGCCATAAAAAATTCACCTAGTAATTGGAAATGAAAGTCTACACAGGTTGAACATGTCAGGATTAACAGCAGAAGAGCTAAAGGATCCCCAAAAGATATGGACTACATTGGAAGACCGGTTCAGAATCAAGTTAAACTTCTGTATTCATCGACCAGAATTCATGGAATTTCCATGACAGCACATAGAATCCATAGATCACTTCATCTGCAGTCGTAGAGAAAAGAGTAGGTACTGTGATTTTTTTAAACACAGAGCTAGCAGACAGAATTCCTGAGTTGGTGATCGCCACCTACTCCCATGGAGGCGTTCCAGACAGATCTGCTAGACAAGCCCAAAGAGTATAGCAGCGAAGAGCCACTCAAGTATGGATGTAAATAAGAAGCGATCCTTGCAGGTTGATGAAGCATACAGGCACCAGGTACAACCCTAACTGTAGACCCATTCACGAGAACACCCAAACCTAATGAGACATGTGGAAGGTCCAGACTTCTTCATACACCAAAGGCAAGCTCAGCATTTCATCAATGCTGCAAGGCATGTGGCAGAAAGGGCCATTGACAGGCAGTGCACTAGAGCTGTGCACTGATCCAAACAGACCGTACACAACGGGTAACTTCAAGCAATAAAAATGACCATCCAGTATCCCATCAGAAACATATGCGTGAGGCGATTGACGAACTAGAAAATGACAATGAGGTGTGTGATGAGACAAAGAATGGTGAACACACGTTTCACACTGTCAACCTCGTGAAAAACGGAGATACTATCGCACTGTTCGAGCTGTTTGCCAAGATTCAAAGCATCTGTCCTAGGAAAGTTGGTCACTATTTGTTATTGGCCAAGATTGCACAAGGGCAAGTGCCAACATACTACCCCTGTGAATTCTAAAAGACACGTATCTACAAACATGGAAGACATGACAAAACCTATTACTGTGAAACTTTCAGCTTACAATAATCTCTAAATCCATGTGCAGGATCCATAGTCCTGGAGTGCAAGTACAATAAATCCTCCTGGGTGTCACAGATGTTCTACATCATGGAGACTAAAGGCTCAGTGATTGTAGGCCTACTGGCATTCACTGACCTCACACTATCCATGGAATACGCCAGACATCACAAGGCAGATCAACCTCAGAAATTGTTCTTATCACCTCAGTTCATGACCTAAAATCAAAATATCCAGAATGTTTCAACCAAATTGGTAGTTACAAGTGAGCTGCAACATTACACTTGCAGGAGAATGCAAGTCCACCTATTGATCTGGTACATGTCTGAGCAGCACAAATGCCAGCAGCTACATGAGGAAACAGTGAAAGACTCTATAGTACAGGAACTATGGAAAACCATCATTCAAGGATGGCCTGATTCAATTCAGCATGTCCACAAGCACCTGAAACTATTTTGAAGATCGGGATGAGCTAGGTACCTTCCAGGGAGCCATTTTGAAAGACAGGCAGGTCATCAGACTGGAATCTTTGTGACCTGATATTCTTTAACATATTCATCACTCATAGATGAGAATGTATCAGACAAGAAAACTTACAAGAGAGACAGTCGATTGGACAGGTATAAACAATGACATTGAAGTAATTGACAAAAAGTGCGAGGCATGTCAATAGCATATGCCGAGTCAATACAAAGAACTACTGATTCTACATGAAGCTCCTACCCATCCTTGGTCCAAAATCGCATCCAACCTCTTTCATGTCTATGGCACTGACTTCACTGGTCATTGTTCACTACTTTACCAAGTACCCCGTTATTCGACAATTGTACAACATGTTAAGCACAACACTCTAAGTGCTATTTTCAGTTTATTTGTTGCACCTAGAGGGATCATTACGGATAATGGTTCACAATTTATTGGTAATCCATTTCAGGATATGTGTGAGAAATGGAACATCAATCATACTACTTCTTCTCCTCATTACCCCAGACCTAACAGCCTAGCTGAATGGAATATTCACATGGTGAAATCCCTAATTCTCAAATGTAGACAGACCAAGCAAGATTTACACATTGCACTGTTGCATCTGATTGCAACACCTTTAAGTGCAGCTATACCATAATGGGCAGAACTCATGTTTGGGAGCCCAGTACATACCGATTTATTCCACTCTTACCCATTCTACTCTCTCAGAAACTAGAGACCAACTTTTTAAATTACAAGAGGATATGACCAACATGCACAATGAAACTGTAGGTACAGAATTGCCAAGTTTACAGTTGGGACAACAATTTCTCATCCAGGATCCCACAGGAAGTACGTGACAACCAGCCAAGGTGAGAAGGAATTGTTCAGAACCAAGGTCTTATGAAATTATTGCACACAAAGGCGCAATGGTGAGGAGTAACCAAGAACGGATCAGATCCATTCCAGCTCCTCAACCACTGTACAGTCCTACTGCATCTAGGGCAAAATCCCAAATGCAACCAGGAACAACATCCAAGAATGACAATCAGATGGATCACCATGAGCATTTAAAGAAACCTCCAGACAAGATTAACATCACAAGATCTGGGCATAGCAGCAGGTTACCTTTCCAATTTAGAGACTCATAGATTCATCAGTTCTATGCACTTATGAAATGGTAACTAAATATGAACATGTAGTAAATAGCACTTGATATGAAAGCTTTATTTTCCTCATTGGGAGCCGAGGTAGGGAACTTCAACTCCTAACCAACCTCGGAGCTTTTGTGCATGCGCAGACTAGAAGAACTGTGTGCAGTTCTGCAATTTTTACATTCTTTGGGCCTAGCGGCCTGTGCAAGAAGAAAGAAACAGCATGACGATCTGGGTCAGGTGACTGTGGGCAGCATGCCATGGAAGATTAGCCCCCCAGGCAGGAGATAGGGAGAGGGGACAGGGGGAGGTCCCAAAGTGAAGAGTTCCAGAGAGGGGACAGAGACTGATTCCAGTTCATTTAAAGAAAAAGAGAGGAGCAGAGAACAGGCTCTGAAAGGGAAAAGGATAATGAAGCATACTTTAAGTGAAGAGGGTTCAGGAGAAGACCTAAAGTTACAAGGAGGCAGCTGAAGGTTGGTGACTCTGTGTTGTGAGCCGTTGGGGCAAAGTGTTCTGCTCAACATGGCCGATGAGCTGAAGTTGGGCTTGTGGGTTGGTGCTTGAGCATGTACTCGAGAATCTAGGCGAACGGAATCTTAGGAGCTGGGATTGAAATCCTGTGAAGTGAGTTGTCGTTGATGCCACCTGAGCTGGAGTGACTGCTGGAAAGAATTCCCAGGTTAGACTTTAACAAGTGAAGACTGGAATCCCGCAGGAGGGAGACAGAGTTTCAGTGTGATTAGCTGACTCGCAGCGTTTACTGACATCTGGGTGGGTTGTTGAGAAATCTGTGGACTCGGTTTTTGTCACGTCTGCCACTTATTGTGTTGTGTTCAACCACAGTTTGCTTGTTAATTCACATGTTCCTCACACTTGCCTTAAACATTAAGGTATAAGGTAGATATTGTAAATTGTTTTATCTTTCTGACCATGTATAGTAACGTTTATTTTTGTTTCTTCAAAAGCCATGGAATCTGGTGGCTTTATTTACTGAACAAGTATCTTAAATGTCAGGCTTTGCCTACTTCAAACAAAATGTTATTGATCCCTAAGCAGACCTTAGCAAAACAATTGTCCAGGATCATTACACTTTTATTCTTTGGAAGTGGGGAAAGGATCTTTAAAAAGAGAGAGGGGTGTTGTAATATGCCTTTAAGGGAAATCAGCATGATATCACTAGAAGGGAAATGTGTCATGTGATCCAGTCTTAGTTTCACTTTTGCTTTGAGTAGAGTACACACACACAGCTTTGCTGTGTTAAAGCTTTATACCTATATAACTGCTCTCATGTGCTTTGTCTTAATAAATGAATCCACAACGTGTTTACCAAGTCCCTTATGAGTGATGGGTGCCATGTGTCTTGTACAGTAAATAAGCCCCAGGTCAATATAATAACATGACAAGATCTTTGGCATCACATGGAAATGCGAAGTCACCAATGAAGCAGCCCTTTCCATGGCAAATTTGCTGAGCATGCGATTGGACCTCTATTCAAGCAGGGAATGCTTTGCTGGTTTGGGCATGAGCGCAGGATGGAAGGTGGTCACATCTCCAAGGATGTGCCTTACTGGGAGGTAACCTGTGCCAAGAGGCTAACAGGGTCCCCAAAGCTCTGATTCAAAGATGCTACCGAAAGAGACATAAAAGCTCTCAACATCAATCACAAGTGGGAAACACTTGCTGACAATCAATGCAAATTTTACTACCATCTGGAAGCAAATGGGCATATTAGTGAGAGGCAGCATGGTTCTGTGAAGGGGAGGTCGAGTCTCACTAACTTGATTGAGTTTTTTGAGGAAGTGACAAAGATGATCAACATTGGAAGTGCAGTGGATGTTATATACATGGATTTCAGTAAGGCCTTTGACAAAGTCCCTCATGGCAGACTGGTACAGAAGGTAAAGTCGCACGGGATCAGAGGTGAGCTGGCAAGATGGATACAGAATTCGCTTGGTCATAGAAGACAGAGGGTAGCAGTGGAAGGGTGCTTTTCTGAATGGAGAGCTGTGACTCGTGTTGTTCCACAGGGATCAGTGCTGGGACCTTTGCTGCTTGCGGTATACATAAATGAGTTGGAGGAAAATATAACTGGGCTAATTAGTATGTTTGCAGACCACACTAAGGTTGGAGGATTTGCAGATAGTAAAGAGGATTGTCAAAGGATACAACAGGATATAGATCGGTTGGAGACTTGGGCGGAGAAATGGCAGATGGAGTTTAATCCAGACAAATGTGAGGTAATGCATTTTGGAAGGTCCAATACAGGTAGGAATTATACAGTAAATGGCAGAACCCTTAAGTGCACTGACGGGCAGAGAGATCTGGGTGTACAGGTCCACAGGTCACAGAAAGTGGCAACGCAGGTGGATAAGGTAGTCAGGAAGGGATATGGCATGCTTGCCTTCATTGGCAGGGGTATTGAGTATAAAAGCTGGGAAGTCATGCTGCAGCTGTATAGAACCTTGGTTAGGCCACACTTGGAATATTGCGTGCAATTCTGGTCGCCACATTACCAGAAGGATATGGAGATGTTGGAGAGGGTGCAGAGGAGGTTTACCAGGATGCTGCCTGGTCTGAAGGTTATTAGCTATGAGGAGAGGTTGGAGAAACTCAGATTGTTCTCACTAGAGCGATGGAGATTGAGGGGCGACTTGATAGAAGTTTACAAAATTATGTGTGGCATAGACAGAGTAGATAGTCAGAAGCTTTTTCCCAGGGTGGGAGAGTCAATTACTAGGGGACATAGATTTAAGGTGAGAGGAGAAAACTATATAGGAGATGTGCGGGGCAAGTTTTTTATGCAGAGGGTAGTGAGTGTTTGGAATTCGCTGCCAGAGGAGGTGGTGGAAGCAGGTACGATAGTGGTGTTTAAGAGGCAGCTTGACAAATACATGAATAGGGTGGGAATAGAGGGATACGGACCCCGGAAGTGCAAAATGTTTTAGTTGATGGGCAATATGATCAGCGCAGGCTTGGAGGGCCGAAGGGCCTGTTCCTGTGCTGTACTTTTCGTTGTTCTTTGTTCAAATGGTTACATCAGCCGTGGGCAGGAGTTCACCACCAAAACTAGTGGTTTCAGAAGCTCCATAGCAGACGCTGTAGGCCTGAGGCCTGTGGCCATTAATTTTTGCAATTTTATATTTTTGTATTTTTCTGCTTTCCTCTATATTGAACCTATATTGAATATTTAAAAGTTACTTCATAGCCATTGATTTAAAACGAAGTGTAATCGTGCATTAAGTCAAATAATTAATCAATAGTAATCAGTCGTGTAACTGTGGACTTGTTTTCCCCTACTTTGTTTTTTTTATGTTCACAGCTGGTATTTTTTCTTCCCTTTTCAAGCTGTATATACTAAAATAAAAGCTGTTTTTTTTTAAGCAGAAATAATTTTCTTACTGCATTTGATGACTCTTGAACTACAACCCAGGACAATGAGTGACCTTGCAGGTGGGGTGGTCAACTATGGCATGGAATCAGGAGATGGAGTTTAATTGATGGCAGATGGGACGCACCATCAACAGATGCATAAACAACGTGAATATTGTGAAACAAAAACAGAATTACCTGGAAAAACTCAGCAGGACTGGCAGCATCGGCGGAGAAGAACAAAGTTGACCTTTCGAGTCTTCATGACCCTTCAACGGAACTGAGTAAAAATAGGAGAGGGGTAAAATATAAGCTAGTTTAATATTGTGAAGTCTGCAAAGCTTTGCAGTGCCTATGAGGGGAGTTTGATAAGGACCATGTTTACCAGAGCCTTGTTTTGAGAAAGTCTGCACAGAAGCCTCAAAAGGCTGGACTGGAGCCAGAAATTGGACTTAAAGGGGCACAGCCCCCAACGATTGGGGCTGCAGTCAGAATGGATTAGTCAACTGTTCAAGACTACAGGAGGAAGGGCTGTCAACGGAGTGACAGTCTGGAGAGTCCACCCCTGTGCAAAGTTATTTAGAGACTTGGTGATGTATGAACCATTGCTGGACTGGAGGGTAGGGTGGGTTAGCAAGCACAGTGGATGATGGGTGCCAGGAAGGACTCAAGCAGCAGAGTTTTGAATGAGCTCAAGTTTATGAAGGGTGGAAGATGTTGAGGGGGGCAGAGGGTTGCATTGTGGGGTGGGGTGGTGGGGAGGGTGGAGGGTGCTGTTGGTGGGGGTTGGGGATCAGGAGTGCATTGGAAACTAAAATCGTGACATTTAATTTTGGAACACAATGCTGAAAAGTACTTTTCCAATCTGCCTCACCATTCACACTACCTAATGAAGCAGGTTTCATTTACTACAGCTTATCAAACTGTAACGTTCCAATCCTTCATCTATAAAGTATCATTTTTTGAATTCCTGACCCTAATCTCTGCCTTTGAACAGCCTTCATGTCTGTAACATAACACTGCCATGTAATTTTCAGTATTAAATAATGATGAGGTGAGGTTCAGAATAAAAATTGAATACATTTTCTGAGAACTATTGGTCTTAAAAATAAATCTATCTGAGGTATGTTTCATCAGTTAAGAGGGAATATATCCACTGTGATGTTACATTTACAAGGGAACTGGAGAAATACTTTGAAAGGGAAAAAAATAAAGGGTAGGCTCACCATTCTTCATCGGTGAGCTGTGTTCATGAGCTAGAAAATCACTGATGCATAGAGGATGAAGATTTCAGGCGATTGCTGAAGGAACCAGAGACGATATGAAGAAAATTTTCTTTATACTGTTGCGAATATCTACTTCAAATTTCACATGTTTTAGAATATTGCTTTTAGGTTGAGGAATTGAACTGTTACATGTAAGATAAGAAGAAACAGCTGATTGAAAAACTGATAAACAACTCTGAAGTAAATGCAATTCAAACAAGCTGAGGGTTAATCCCAGTTAAAAGCTAACTTATGTTTATCCTCAAGTCAGACTTAGAAGTGTCAACATTAAAGAATGAATGACCTATTTCTGGACCTCTTTGCAGAGCCAGGCTATGCATTGTTATCTCATAGAAGAAGCTAAGAGCTATCAATACTGGAAAAGAGGGTTGAAAAACTCCATTAGAGATAAAAAAAAATATTCATATGGGTTACAGGATCAAAGAGTTATGCTCAAGGTAAAATAATTTTTCTACATTTCTGCCTGAGGACATCCCAAAGCATGCCATACTGTCGTAGAGATGTGGAGGCAGAAGGCTCTTTTGTTTAAGTTAAGTTTATGTTTGCTCAGAAAGCAAGCAGTTGCGGTTTTGTTTCTGTTGTATAGACTGCAGCTCACTGAGTTGGGAGAGTCAAAGGAAATAAATATTAGTCAAGTCAGCAAAGAAAATACTAACTTTATCATTCAGTGTGCGGAATGCAGGTGAGCTTTTAACTCAGTTTGGAATTTGTGAGGGGAAAAGAATCTGGAAGATTTGCATAGTTTGACACTGGAGTAAGAAATTTACAGTGGTTCTCGTAGAGCCTTGTGACAGAAGGAAGTTTGCAATTAGCTTGGAAGCAGCTAACTTGGACAGTCAGCTTGGAACAGGCAATTGAACAGAAAGCATCTGCCAGGAGCTGGGGGCTGTGGGACCAGGAAGTGTGGGAGCATAAGTGGTCATTAGGAACCAAGGATGCTCCTGATGTTTAAATCCCTAAGCATGAATGCAGTGGAGCCTAAGTATGAGTTGAGAAATCCATAATCATGAGGTTTTGAAGACAATTTGGAGGATCACTTAGCCAAAAGCTAATGGAAGGACCCCCATGAAATGTCATACATCAAAGAATTAGCTGGAACACTGAGGAGAAATCAAAGTGACTGCCAGGGTGCTGTAGCATACCTCTGCATTGGTCCCAGGAAATGTGAATGAACCTTTAACAGTCTTGTAGTGTATAAAAGGCTTCCTAGGAGAGAAGTAAGAAATAGATGTGACTGTATAGCATAAGTAATTGTAAAATATACTGTTAAATTAATAGTGCTTGCTTTGTTTAATTCTTCTCTATTACAATAAAGTTTGTTTTTGTTTAAAAATGTGAAAATTTGTAGCATGGTTCTGCCAGTTAATTACAGGATCGTAACCACACAATGACTGGTTAGGATTTGGAATAAGCCTATATATAGAATGGTGGATACAAATTCAATCGGAGTTTTCAAAATAGAATTGGGTAAATATTTGAAGGAGCAAAGTTTCAGGAATGTGGGGAAAAAGCCTTGAGTAGGAACAACTGGGTCACTCTTTGAAAGAGCCAGCACAGGTTTTTTGGACCAAATGGCCTCCTTCTGGGTTGTACAATTCTATGAAATTGGCTGTTTCGGTTGTGGCCTGTCATTCCTTTGGTATAGTTCCATGACGGGCACAGAGCAACAGGAAAGTGGATGAGGTCATAGCAGCTGCGTCTAATTGAGGATGCATTACTGGCAGAGGCCTGATGGGCCGAGAGGCCTCACAATGGGTTGTAAGATCCATGGTTCTACCTTTAGATTATGAAGTTCCTAAGCAATAAAATTTTCCTCTCAGATAGCTATCTTCTGAGCCTCAGAAATGTTTCATTTGCTCACAAGAATCTGCCAACATTAGCTTAGAGATGCCACTCTTACTTCTGAGCTGAAAGGTTGTAGGTTTACAGAGCCATTCCAGAGATTTTGAACATATAATCCAGAACGACACTCAAGTGCAGTACCAAGAGAGTGTGGCACTGTTGGAGGTGCTCTCTTTTTAACCAGACATTAAGCCGAGGCTCCTTCTGCCCTCTCAGGTGGAAGTAAAAGAATCTCAGGACACTAGGGTTACCAACTGTGATTAAAAGTATTCCTGGAGGCTTAATCACATCATTTGTCCCCACGCTCCAGCCATTAGTCAGCCAACACATCATCCTTGTGATGTAGCGCCTTCCTACACCAATTGGAAAGCAAGTGGACTCCATTACCCAATTGGATGATGTTTGACTGTCAGCCATTTTCAATTTTTTTTATATCTGGAGAAGAGAAATGTTCAAAGAAAAAAAAATATAAATGATTTTTTTTAATGCCCTGATGATTTCTCTCCAGAGTTGCACGCAGCAGTGTCCTGGAGATGGATTTTCAATTCCTGGAGACTCCAGGCCAATCCTGGAGGGCTGGCAACCTTATAGGGCACTATTTTGGAGAATGGTAGGTAGTTCTCCAGTGCCCTGGACAATATTTATCCCTCAGCCAACATCACCAAAAACAGATTATCTGTTTTTTAATCTCATTGTTGTTTGCAGTTCCCAAACTGACTGCCCCCATTTGTGACACAACAGCAACTACACTGCAAAAAATACCTCAATGGCTATAAAGCAGTTTCGGACGTCCTGGGGCAGAATTTTCTGCTTGATGTGCGGAGGGCCGGCACCCCCCCCCCACCCCATCCCATCAGTGTGTAAAATGACGTGCGGAGACATCGGGCGAGCGTCCCGAAGTCACCGCGCACCATCGCAATATTTCGCTGGGCGGGCGCGCGATGAAGTTCGATGTGCAGCCGCCATTATTTAATGGGCTAATTAAGGCCCTTAATTCATCAATCGACACTGATTTTCAGGCGCCCGTGCGATCTTCGGTTCGAGACTTTTTAATAAAACTCACCAAGGCTGGATGGATGGCTGCTGGGTGTCAAGGGTTATCCCCTCAGAAGGTGGCTCATGACGCCTCTCCACCATCCAATATTAGAATCTGAGCAGCGGTACAATAGGAGCCAGGGCACCACAAGGGCTGTGGTGGGGAGAGCCATCAGTGTCCTCAAGGTGCGCATCTGATGCCTGGACTACTCAGGGGGCACACTCCAGTAACCCCCCAGATCGTGTCTCGGTGATAGTGGTTACATGCTGCGTTCTCTACAATCTTGTGCTGGAAAGGGGGGACACAGTGGATGATGAAGATGTTGATGCAGTGGATGCGGCTGCACACGATGAGTCCAGCTCTGATCCTGAGGATGAGGAAGCACAGGGCAATGATGAGGGGCTAAACACTGACCCGGGACTACACCAAGGAGGCAGGGACACCCGGGAGGCTTTAATCCAATGAACCTTCAGCTAGCTCCACACAAATGGATCAGGAGGACCAGCCTTGCCTGGTGCTTCCATACTCAGCACCTAAGTGCTAAATCTGCCACTTCATCAGCTGCAACTAAGGGCTTTGGACATAAACCTCAGTGACCACTCAAACACTCACGACATGTATGTAAAACATACAAATGCAGAACAAAGGAGCCACCCTCAGCCATGGTAACATTTCTGGATTTAATTTTCTCCATCATATGGTCAAAAAAATGAAAGCAAAATGTTTTTCAAACATCAAGAAATAATAATTCCCTAATCTGGGGCCAACACAAAAGCACCAGTGAGAAACCCGTGGTGTGTCTAAGGTGCCTTATGCTTATGTTTGCGGGTGCTACGTCTTGGTGCTGTCCCATCGCTCAGAGTGGTATCTGAGCCAGCCTGCTGACTCTGCTGTCCTGTTGGCCTCGATGACCTTGGCGGACGTCCTCTGGCCCGCGGAGCCTGTGCTGGCCCTGCCAGGGAGGGATCTGCCAGATCCACAGCTGGCATCTCCCCAGTTGTCACAGCCTCACCCAATGAAGCTGTCACTGGGAGAGGAGGGGGAGCAGCTGGTGCCCTCATCCGGAACGCCGTGAGAGGAGCTCGTGAATACGCCAGGCAGCTGCTCCGCCGACATGAGGTCACCCCGGACTCCCCTGCTCACCGTCGATGGATGGGCAATGAGCTGGGAAACTTGAAGCCCACACCATCTCCCACATTGGCACTGACCAGCTGTGGCCATTGGCACTGTGAGGGCTGCATGTCCGAGCGTATCCCCAGGAGAAGCTGCTTGTTATTCTGGAGGCCCCTCTCCACGAGAGTCGCCACTCTCTCCATGGAGGAAGCATGACACTCGGCCATGAGGCTCATTGCATCACTGATGCTCCGTGTGGGCTCCTCCACCATGGAGACCAAGTGAAGCACAGCCTCATGTATCACTCCCAGATGCTCCCACACACCCGGCTGTATTTCCTGCAGCTGCTGCATTGCGGACAACTCCAGAGGCCCATCATCAGGCACCGACTGAGCATGTGCCTGGTCCCCTGCAGTCCTCTGACTGCTGGCGCCATGGGTACTTTCTGTCTCTGCCAGCTCCTCCAGTGATTGTGAAGTGCCCTCTCCACTGTGCCCCGGGACACTAGCCGATGTTGCAATGCCCACCAAGGTGCTAGTATCTGCGCTGGTGCCTGTCTCACAGAAATGGTGTGATGCTGGTGACAGTTGAGGGCCCTCAGGTGTGAGAGGGGGCATCTGCAATTGTTCCTGGTCAACAGGCTCTGATGATGCTGAAAATAACAACAAGGACAGTGGATCAGTTAGCGTGCACACAGTGACACACTTCATCACCTTCCCCAGGCTCCTTATGTGCTCAACCTTCCAGAACCTATGGAGACAAATACTGGTGGGGTGGCAAATAGTAAGTAGGAGCCCCAAACATTACAGGCGGATACAGACGGGCTGGTCAGAGGGCCTAAGGAATGCCGAATGGAATATTATGTGGATAAGTGTGAGGTGATGCACTTGGGCAGGAGAAACAAGGTACTGGAATACACGAGGAATGGTAGGACCGTGGAAAGTAAGGAGGATCAGAGGGACCTTGCTGGGCATGTCGACAGGCCCATTAAGGTAGCGGGATAGGTGCATAAGGTGTTTAGGAAGGTAAATGCCATACTTGCCTTTATTAGCCGAGGAATAGAATATAGGAACAGGGATGTCATGTTGGAAGTGCAGAAACCATTGCCTAGGCCACAGCTATAGTTCTGCGTGCAGTTATGATGTGTGCTTCACAGGAGGGATGTGATTGGAGTGGAGAGAGTGCAGAGGTCGCTGACCAGGATGCTGGCTGGGCCGGAAAGTTGTAGTTATGAGGAGACATAGCATAGACTGGGGATATTTCCTCTGGACCAGAGGAGATGAAGGGGTGACATTATTGAGCTTCATAACATTATGAGGGGCATAGATAGGGTCGACAGAAAGGAAATTTTCCCCTTGGTGGAGGGATGAATAACCTGGTGGCATTGATTTAAGGTAAGGGGCATGAGGTTGACAGGTGAAGTGATGAGGAACTTTTGCACACAGTTATGTGGGACGCACTGCCTGACTGGGTGGTGGATGCAGAAACCCTCCTAACATGTAATAAGTATTTGGATGCACAGTTGTGATGCCATGGCATACAAGGCCATGGGGATAGTGGTCAGAAATGGGATAAGGTGGCTTTGGAAGATGCTTGACAAGCGCATCTTCGAAGGGCTGAGGGACCTTTGTCTATGACCCACATCTCTGACTATCAGTCTGTGAATGAGCAATGTTGCTACAATAACGATTCAAACAATCATCAGTGCTTTGGATGGTGGGAAGACAGAGCGGATGTCACTGTTGACCTCAAATACCTGGCTCCACCCCAGCCTCACTGACACCAGTTGACCTGGGCACATGGCGCCTCTCAAGCTCCAGGGCCTCCTGCTCGATATGTCTCAAAATCAGCAGCTGGGCCTGGCCGCTTCCAGTGCACAAACACTCAGAGGCATTGTGAGCACTTTTCTCCTGAAAAATAGAGAAGACCATTCATTGCAGCTAATTGCACATTAACTCTGCACACGCACACCGCACCCCAACCACAGTGGCCTAGATCAGGCCTCCAGTGTCTCTTCTCCACGCTACTGCTGATCAGTCACACAAAGATAGTATACCTGCTCCCAACCACCCCCCCGCAACGGCCACCTTGGACACATTCTGCGAGCGTCAGTTTAGGAAACACACGGTCTTAGCTCCCACAGCAAGGAGGCGTAACTAGGTGCAGCGTCAGGGGCAGCAGATGGCTCTTGGCTACGAGACCTTGAGGCTCCCTTTCCACAATCTCATCACTGCAAATAGGAGATGTACTGGAGTTCTGAGTATGTGCCCAGCTGTATCTCCTGCAGGTTGCCCCCAGACTAGTCATGTGCGCCTGAGAGCAACACATGGTGTGGGGGAGAACCCATCTCCTCATGAATCACTGAGGCTGATCTAAGCATGGACACTATCTGTTTGCCTGCCCAGCATAGGAAAAATGCCCAACATGATTCAATGCAGTTACGACAGTAAGACTTAGCAAGGGGGCCTCAAAGGCTAAGGCTGGGTTAAATGCCCAATGCTAACATGGTACTCACCCTGCCAGAGCGCAACAAATCATTGAAGCACTTACAGCACTGGATCCAGGTGCACCGCACCACGCCGCGGGAGCTCACCACCTCCACCACCCCCTCCCAGGCACGTTTGGTTATTGTGGGGGGGTCTCCTCCTCCCATCCTGGGGAACCAGCATCTCCCACCCTGTGGCCACCTCCTCGAGGAGGGCAGCAAGACAGTCATCAGGAAAGTGAGGGGCACATTGACCCCCTGCTGGCCTACCCTGCAGCCTGGCCCTGTCCCTGTGACAGACCCTGCAGCCTGGCCCTGTCCCTGTGACAGACCCTGCAGCCTGGCCCTGTCCCTGTGACAGACCCTGCAGCCTGGCCCTGCTCCTGTACCAGACCCTGCAGCCTGGCCCTGCTCCTGTGACAGACCCTGCAGCCTGGCCCTGCTCCTGTACCAGACCCTACAGCCTGGCCCTGCTCCTGTACCAGACCCTGCAGCCTGGCCCTGCTCCTGGGACAGACCCTGCAGCCTGGCCCTGTCCCTGTGACAGACCCTGCAGCCTGGCCCTGCTCCTGTGACAGACCCTGCAGCCTGGCCCTGCTCCTGGGGGAGACCCTGCAGCCTGGCCCTGTCCCTGTGACAGACCCTGCAGCCTGGCCCTGCTCCTGCACCAGACCCTGCAGCCTGGCCCTGCTCCTGTGACAGACCCTGCAGCCTGGCCCTGCTCCTGGGACAGACCCTGCAGCCTGGCCCTGCTCCTGTGACAGACCCTGCAGCCTGGCCCTGCTCCTCTGCCCTTCCCTCCAGAGTGCCCTGATGACTGGATGTCCAGGTGGCCATTGCGAGCAGCCTACAGGAGGCCACCAGGCCTTCTTTTAAACAGACTGCTGGGTCGCCATTGGCCTCAGCAGCCTGCACACTCCCGCTAGCCCCGTGGTGGGTGGACCTTAATTGGCTCGCCCGCACAAAATGGCGGCGCGGCCCCGATTGTAGGCGCTGATCGGATCTGCACCCGCTCGTGTCCCTCTCCTGCTCCACCCGCCTGCCAAGCGGAGAGTTCTGTCCCTGAGGTCTTGAAAAGCGCGGCAGAAAGTCAAATGTTTTCTTTCTGTTTATGTCCTCGAAAGGAAAATAAATTGCAGAACAAAGAGGGAAGAGCGGGGCTGTGGGGCTAACTGGACACCTCTTACAAAGAGCCAGCGCATGCACAATGGGCCGAATGGCCTCCTTCTGTTTGACTCTGCGGGGTTCTATTCTATGATTCTGAGCGAACCGGGTTGCTCCTTCCACTTGCTGTCCATTCCGGGGAACATCACCAACGCATTGTTTTGCTTGGCTGGGTAAACGTTTCACAACCACCTCCTTCAGCAGCAGGAGCTGATTTATTTTGCCCCAAGTGCAGCGTTCCCAGCAAAGTGCTGACGCGTTTGGAAGCAAAGAACCCAAATGCACAATGTTGTCAGGAGCCGGCCATTAAGCTTCTCCTCAAGCCAGTAGCGAGTAAGAGTTATATTGTACCTCAGAGTGCAACATGTTCTGTGTAGAAAATTTGAATACTATTGCACTTTCTGTAATGACCGTTCTGAAAAGTTTGCAGTGTTCTTTTATTGTATTGCAGGGCCTCAGAGTGCAACATCACCTATGTGGACGATTTAAATGTTATGGCACTTTGTGATGGTCATTTTGGAATTTTTGTAACCGCCTTTTAGATATTTTATAATAAAGCATATTTTTGCAAAGATAAAGTTATCTTATATAATTGTCTGAAACTTCATG
Source organism: Carcharodon carcharias (assembly GCF_017639515.1). Taxonomy (NCBI): domain Eukaryota; kingdom Metazoa; phylum Chordata; class Chondrichthyes; order Lamniformes; family Lamnidae; genus Carcharodon; species Carcharodon carcharias. Next base: position 184,098,386 of record NC_054473.1, read on the forward strand.
GGAGGTGCCAGTGATGCAGGCTCATGCAAACACATGAACAAGGAGCAGGAGTTGGCCATTCAACCCATCGAGCCTGCTCCGCCATCCAATAAGATCTGACAGTGACCTGAAATCTGCATCCCGCCTACCCCCCCCGATAACCTCTCACCCCCTTGCTTGCCAAGAATCTATCCACCTCTGCCTTAAAAATATTCAAGGACTCTGCTTCCACCACCTTTTCAGGAAGAGAGTTCCAAGGACTCACGACCCTCTGAGTGAAGACATTTTTCCTCATCTCTGCTTTAAATGGGTGACCCTTTATTTTTAAATGGTAAGCCCTTGTTCTAGATTCTCCCACAAGAGGAAACATCTTCTCCACATCCACCCAGTCAAGTCCCCTCAGGATCTTATATGTTTCAATCAAGCCGCCTCTTAATCCCCTGAACTCCTGCAGATACAAACCTAACCTGTCCAACCTTTCCTCATAGGATAACCCGCACATTCCAAGTATTAGTCTGGTAAACCTTGTCTGAACTGCTTCCAATGCATTTACATCCTTCCTTAAATAAGGTGACCAAAACTGTACTCTAAATGTGACCTCACCAATGCCCCATACAACTGAAGCATAACCTCCCTACATTTTGTATTCAATTCCCCTCGCAATAAATGATAACATTCTATTAGTTTTCCTAATTACTTGCTGGACTTGCATGCTAGCCCTTTGTGATTCATGCACTAGGACACCCAGATCCCTCTGCACCTCGGAGCTCTGCAATCTCCTACCATTGAGATAATACGTTTTTCTTTTGTTCTTCCTGCCAAAATGGGCAATTTCACATTTTTCCACATTAAACACCATCTGCCAGATCTTTGCTCACTCACTTAACCTATCCATGTCTGATTGTAGCCTCCTTATGTCATCTTCACAGCTTATTTTCCTACCTATCTTTGTGTCATCAGCAAATTTGGCAACCATCCCTTCAATCCTTCATCCAAGTCATTTATATAAATTGTAAACAGTTGAGGTCCCAACACTGATCCCTGTGGAACACTACTCGTTACATCTTGCCAACCTGAAAAAGATCCATTTATGCCAACTCTGCTTGCTGTTAGCCAGCCCATCTTCTATCCACGCCAACATATTATGCCCTACACCATGAGCTTTATTTTCCACAATAACCTTTGATGTGGCACTTTATCAAATGCCTTCTGGAAACCTAATTACGGTACATCCACCAGTTCCCCTTTATCCACAGCACATGTTACTCCCTCAAAGAACTCCAACAAGTTGGTCAAACACAATTTCCCTTTTGCAAAACCCTTCATAACTCAAATATTTCCATCCACAGCACTTCAATTGGAATTACCACACACAGGGGGAAAGGTTTCCTTTCCCTGTGCCCTGTTAAGAATTTAAGAAATAGGAGCAGGAATAGACTATATGGCCTGTCAAGCCTACTCCTTCATTCGCCAAGATCAGGGCTCAACTTCAGCTTCAACTCCACTTTCCCACCCGCTCCCCATATCTCTTGATTCCCTCAGAGGCCAATATTATGATAGGGTCCTAAGTAAAAGGGACATTTGCCACCTGGCTTCTAGAAGACCAAAGTATTCCTCACACAGCAACAGAAACCCTGGCTCTTTCCTCACTGTCATTTACATTCTTTACAAAAACGTAAAAAGGGAGAAAGAAACTTGTGTTTCACTTCAAGACCTCAGGGCATCTCAATGATATCACTGAGAAGGAGGGAGAGATGGAAAGATCAAAATTATGTGGATGAGAATATACCTTAGAGGTCGAAGCTAAGAGACATTTCCAAGAGAAATTTATCTTGTGCTGCTGGAATTCTCATCCATGTCTTCATTCCGTCTAGACTTGACTATTCCAGCACACTTCTAGCTGGTCTTCACATCCTACGCTCTCTAAGCTTGATGTCATCCAGAACGCTGCTGCCTGCGTCTTAACTCACAGCTAATCCCGACGCCCCCCCCCCATCACTCCCTGTGCTTGCTGACCATTTTAAAATTCTCATGCTTGTTTTCAAGCCCCTCCATAGGCTCAACTCCCCCACCCCGTGTCTCTGTAATCTCCTCCAGTCCCACAACTCTCAGAGATATCCGTGCTGCTCTAATTCTGGCCTCCTTTGCATTCCAGATTATAATTGCTTCACCACTGGCAGCGGTACCATCAGTTGCCTAGGACAAAAGCTCTGGAATTCCACCCTTAAATCTCTCCACCATCCTTTCCCCCTTAAGGACATTCCTTAAAACCTACCTCTTTGACCAAGCTTTCGGTCATCTGACCTGTTATCTCCTTAAATGCCTCAGCCTCACCTTTTGTCTTATAATGCTCCTGGGAGGTGCCTTGGGATGTTTCGTTATATTAAAGATATAAATATAAGGGCAGAATTTTTCCCTCACCGGGCAGGTAAGCACCAGACCCAAACGGGAATAAAATAGCATACGATGACAACAGGCGAGTGTCCCACTGCCTTCGCGCACTCTCGCGATATTTTGTTTGGCAGGTGCACATGAGACAGGCGGCGGCGCTCCCACCGACAATTAAGAGGCCTATTAAGGTCCTTAACCAATGAATCGAATCAAATTTCTCGCTACACACCCAACGGCTCGGCTGGTGGGCGGGAGAATAGGTCAAGTAAGTGGCCTTTGCATTGCTTTTGGAGACCTCATCCATGGGCGGGATGAGATTCCGACTCATCTTAAAACTCATTTTTAACACGTCCCTGCTCATGTGACGCTGTCCCACGAGGGGACAGGTTTTCCTTATTTTCCGACTCTTCGTTTTTAATGTTAGAACCCTTCAGTTCCCTGAGGCAGCTCTGTGCCTGCAGGGAGCTTCTTGGGAACACACCCCAGCACATGCACTGAATTGCACGCTCGACATACTTCCACCCCACCAGCCCACCACCCACCCCCGCCCCCACACCCTCCCCACCCCCTCCCCACCCAGGCAGTGCTGAACGTTTCAGCACGTGATTAACACTGGCTGCCCGTTAATTGGCCAGCCCGGCCTGAAATCATGGTTGGGGCCCGATCGCAAGTGGCAGACCATTGCGCGGCCACTCCCAGGCCCCACCCCTTACTATGCGCTCCTGACGAGGGGAAAATCCTCCCCGTAATTGTTGTAGTTGCTGTCGTTCCATTCGTGTGGCCTTGTAGTTGGACATAAAAGAGGTCATGTGGCACTACTGCAAAGATGAGAAAGTAAGCTCTCTGCGGTGCCCTGGCCCATAATCATCCCTCAAGCACCTTCATTAAAAATAAGCTAATCATCTAACCACTTATCTCTTTGCTTGTCTTGGGATTTTGTGTTATGCCCATTGGCTACTGTATTTCCTAACGCTCTCTCTCTCTCTGATTCAGAGGGTTGTTGGTTCGAGGCCCATAACCTTCACCACATCACCCAAGCTGACACCGCAGTCAGGCACTGAGAAAGCCCCTCGCTGTCAGAGGCGTCCCCTTTCAGATCAGATTTAAGACCGAAGCTCAGTCTGCTCTCTGAACTGGAGTCAGAAGTCCTCGTGGCTCTATTAGAAAAAGAGCAGCACTTTTCCTGGTGCCCTGACCAAAATTTATCCTTTAAGCGCCATCAATTTAAAAAAGGAATATCTGTCCCTTTGTTACTTTGCTGTCTGTGGGATCTTACAGTGTGAAAATTGGCTGTCGCTTTATCTACATTACAACAGTGACGGCACAGCAAAGTACTTCATTGGCTGCTAAATGCTTCGGAATGTCCTGAGATCATGAAAGGTGTGGAGAATGGCAAGTTCTTGAGGAGAGAAGGGGAAATAAATGAACAAAACATGGTTGCCTCTGTTTAAACTCTTGTGTTTCTTCTGTAAGGTATCGATGAGAGGAAATGAGCATATTCAAGATTCAATTGCTTTCCATCCCTTGAGTGGTCGACACATCGCTAATGAGGAAATCTTTATTGGATACCACCTGAGAAATATACCCTTATGTTTTGTTCTAATTAGGTGCCAAACCATTACACAATGCTTCCTCTTTGTTGAGTGAAGACTAATTCATTACTACTGTGAGATAATAAGTCAATGGTACTAAAGGAGTTTACTTCAAAATGATGTAATTAGCAATTTTTGATGGATATAATTATGATAGAAGCTGTTGAATGGCTGTACATATGGTGAAATCTAAAAATAAGTAATGAAACCTGCTGTGTAAAAAGAAAAGCCCTGCGTATTTATTATCAGTGGAAGCAGGCTGATATCAGCTCAGAGCGTGAGTTGCAAATCCTTCTCGTTAGCCTCAGCTGTCGGCACGATTACACTATACCGAAAATTGTTGCTTCACTTGGAAGGCAAGGTTAGAACGGGTACACCACCTGCCACTGCTGTCACAAACATAGCACATCACTGGTATCAGCTGGGGCTCAGTACGTGGCACCTTCTGCGTCAGGAATTCATGTGTTCAAACCTTATTCCACAGACTATGAGCACAAAGTGTAGGCTGGCATTCCAATGCAGGGCTCAGGGAGTGCAGCACTGTTGGAGCTGCCGACTTTTCAATGACATGTTAAATCGAACCCTTATGTCCCCTCTCAGGTGGATGTAAAAAATATGTAAACACAATGTTAATTGAAAAAGAGCAGGGGCGTTTTCCCCAGTGACCTGGCCAATATTTATCCCTCAAGCAATGTCACTAAAGATGGGGCTGGTATCCCAATAGTTTTAGTGGTTATTATCTGGTTATTATCACACTGCTGCTTTTGGGAGATTGCTGTGTGCAAATTGGCTGTATTGTTTCCTAAAATTACCTCACTTGCTATAAAGCACTTTGGGATGTCCTGAGTTCGTGAAAGGTGCTTTATAAATGAAATTCTTTCTTTTTTGCACATGTGCAGCTATGGATGCAATAGAGTTTGGTGCTTTGAATTTTAAGAAGCCAGCTCGCCTTTTAGTGTTATCACTTTCACATCTGAGATCAAGAATTCACAACTCTACACCATGGTTTGAATGTATGATATGTTCATGTGGATGTAAAAGACTTCATGGTATGAACTGAAAAAAAAAGTGGGGGGATTCCCCTTGATGTGCTTGTCAATACTTATCCTCAACCAACAACAAACAACAATGAATTAGCAGCTTTAGCATAGCAAAATGTCTCAAGGTGCCTGAGGAGCTTTATCACTAAAACCATTTTGACACCAACCCCAGGACAAAGCGAAGCAAAGGACTTGTCATCCCATCCAGAAACATTCACTTCCTCCGCTACCGACGCACAATAGCAGCAGTGTGTACCATCTACAAGATGCACTTGATCACCAAGACTCCTTAGACAACACCTTCCAAACCCACAACCACAACCATTTAGAAGGACAAGGGCAGCAGGCACATGGGCACACCACCACCTGGAAGTTCTCCTTCAAGCCACTCACCATCCTGACCATCTTCACCATTATCCTCACTGTCGCTGGGTCAAAAAACCTGGAATTAACCCCTAACAGCACTCCTACACCACATGGACTGCGGCGAATCAAGAAGGCAGCTCACTATCACCTTCTCAAAGGCAATTAGGGGTATGTGTGTCTGTGTGTTTGTGTGAGAGAGTGAGGTGAGAATGTGTGTGTGTGAGAGAGGGGAGAGTTTGTGTGTGAGTGGAGAGTGTGTGTGTGTGAGAGGGGAGAGTGCGTGTGAGAGAGAGTATGTGTGAGAGGGAGAGGAGAGAATGTGTGTGTGTCTGTGTCTGATGTGAAAATCCAGTTCTCCAGCGTCACTCCTAGTATTAAATGAATTCATGACCAAAAGAAGTAGCATCACTGCTCCTATTATAAACGACAAAAAGAAAGTAAGAATTAAGTGCTTTGTTCAATAAGAGAACTTTTTAATTATAGTAAAGAATGCATGAAAGAAATGGAAAAGACTTCACAGAATCACAAAATTATTACAGTGTAGAAGGAGGCCATTCTGCCCATTGTGTCTACACTGGCTCCCTGCGCATTTTAACTTAGTGCCAATCTCCTGCCTTTTCCCCATAACCCTGCAGATTGTTTCTATTTAAATAATCATCCAATGCCCTCTTGAATGCCTCAGTTGAACCTACCTCCACCACACTCCCAGGCAGTGCAGTCCAAACCCTAAATACCGGCAGTGTGAAAAAGTTTTTTCTCACCTCACATTTGCTTTTTTTGCAAAACACTTTAAAACTGTGCCCTCTGGTTCTCGATCCATTCACAGGCGGGAACAGTTTCTCCCTGTCTACTCTGTCCAGACCCCTCATGATTTTGAAAACTTCTGTCAATTCTCCTTTTAGCCTTCTCCTTGCCAAGGAAAACAGTCCCAACTTCTCCAATCTTTCTTCATAACTCAAGTGTCTCATCTCAGGAACCATTCTCATAAGCCTCTTCTGCACTCTCTCCAATGCATTCACATCCTTCCTACAGTGTGGGGCCCAGAACTGTACACAATACTCCAGCTGAGGTCTAACCAGTGTCTTATATAAGTTCACCATAACCACCCTGCTCTTGTACTCTATGCTTGTATTCCAATAAATCTGTTTCTTACGCTTGTACCTATTGCAAAAAACAATCCATTTTTTGTGGTTTAACTCTTCAACTTAATAAGAATGTTTCTTAAGGGTTCTGTCAATACTCTTGGGAGGTCAAAAGGGCTCCATGGCTAGAAAAGTTTGGGAAACATTGTATTAATGCATTTAAGGGAAGGCCAGGTAAGTACATGACAGAGAAAGGACAAGAAGGATATGCTGATAGGATGAGGTGAAGCTAGAGGAGACTTGAACAGAACAGTTGGACCAAATGCATTATTCCTGTGCTTTAAGTTCATTGTAATTCTATGTAGTCTGTGTATGGTTTCAAATAATGCTGCCAGCTATTAATTTTATATAATAACGTGTCCTCCCAACATCCTGGAGCGATTTTAAGTTGGATTGCACCACTCTTCCTTTTGCTTAATCAGTTTGTTTCCCTGTCATTCCACTCCCTCATGTCCTGCTGCATAGTGAAAATGTCTATCTGCTTTCCTGTACCATCATTCAATGCCTCCTTTGCAATGGCACAAATCAGTGCATCATTCATTCCTCTCTGCCTCTCGGCCTCCCTGTGACTGTGACAAATGTCTTCTCATATTCAAATTCTGTCTCCATGCAACACGCACACATGCACCTCCCCTCCCCCTCCCCCACATCCCCCACCCCACCCCACCTCCTCCCCGCCCCCTCCCCCTCAGAAGTGTTAAGCCCCTGTTTGCTACACATACTGCTAAAACTGCAGGACCTCCAGTATTCTATTAACCAGCGCGGCACATCAGGGATTTGCAATGACTGCCTCATGCTGTCTTTAGGTCTTCCACTGTTACTGATTGACAATGGTGATAAGAGGTTATGTCCTCCTTGCCAAATATCAGATCTAGTCGGTGGGTTGACAAAGCTCTATTAAACCTAACTACTGCCGCCTTTATGTGAATCGATTATCGACTGGAAAGAGACGCATTGATCTGCACAGGAGGGATTTCAAACAAATTTTCATTGTTCAATCATTTCCACTTCTTGGCAGATTCTTACTGGATATCATGTTAGGAGCACAGAAGTAGCAGGAGGCCATTCAGTCCCTTCGAGCCTGTCCCAGCAGTCAGTTAGATCATGGTTGATGGGTCTCAACCTACCCACCTTGGTGCCGTAACCATTAGTAACTGAAATCTGTCAATCATAATTTTAACACTTTAAATTAATCCTCAGCTTCAGCAGCTTTTTTGTGGGAGAGACTTCCAAATTTCCACCGTTTCTGTGTGAGCAAGTGGTTCCCGAAATAACCCCTGAGCGGCCTAGCCGGGATTTTAAGTCGGTGCCTTCTTGTTCTTGTTCTCGGCTCCCTCATCAGAGAAAATGGTTTCTCCTTTTCTACCTCATCAACGTCTTAAAATCATCTTAAATCTCTCAGTGAGACCACCCTTTAACCTTTTTATATTTGCAGGAATACAGGTCTCTGCTGGAATATCTAATTCAATAATGTGCTCCCTGTTGGTTCAAGGTAAGTCTGAAATGTGGAGATGGTTTTGCACTTTGTCCTTCTGTCTCAGGGGCCTGTATCTCAACCAATTTATGTTTTGAGTAAGTCTCTAGTGTCCTTTATTTTTTTGGAAGCTACGTGCCTTTGACCTTAAGACAGATTCAGCCCCTCCCATGGTTTATGTGAGCCCGCCACAGAAAATAGCTGCCTGCACGTTATAGATCGGCAACTCCTGAGTGACTGTGTTAAGATAAGCACATGTGGGTGTTAAAAGGACTCAGTTCCAGCTCCTTGGAAAATGAGTAAGGTGGCTGGGACTAATTGGACAACCCTGTCAAAAGACCCAGATGTAATGGGCTGAGCTGCCTCCTTCTGGGTTGTATGATTCTGGAATTATAATACTGCAAATATCTGATCCATAATTCATATGTTTTAGAATACAACTTTTAGTTTTAGGAATTAAAGCAGAACTGAGCTTATAGCGTAAGTCTTTCTAAACCATAGTGCTACTTAAGTGATGCTTGCTTTGTTTAATTCCTCTTTATATATACAATAAAGTTTGTTTTTGTTTCTGCCAGTTAATTGCTGGGTATTCAGATTTCTTCTTTACATATCAACATTCCCTAACATGAATGAAACACAAACTTTTTTTTCTCTCCAGCAAATTGAAGGCATTGCAGACAGGAAGAACATGTATGCACATTGCGCCTGTTTCAACTAAACAAAATAAGTGACAGCCATTCACTGACTCATTCCTCAAGGTAATGCCTTGACCAATCAGGATCCAGCTGCCTGGTTTAAATTTATAACAATGCTTGGCAGTTAACTCTCAGTCACCATCACCTGGTGCATTGTCCATGACAATGCCTCGACCAATCAGAGTCTTCACATACAGTATAAATTATTGTAAAACAAAAATGGAAATACCTGGAAAAACTCGGCAGGTCTGGCAGCATCTGCAGAGACGAACACAGTTAACGTTTCAAGTCCGTATGACTCTTCAATAGAACTAAGTAAAATTGGAAAAGAGATGAAATATAAGCTGGATAAAGGGGGGGGGGGTGGTTAGAGTTGGATAGAGGGACAGTGATAGGGGGAGATAGCCAAAAGATGTCATAGAAAAGGACAAAGAGGTGTTGAAGGTGCTAATTAAGGGTAGAAAGCAGGACATGCAAGGTACAGATAGCCCTAGTGGGAGTGGGGTGAGGTGAAGGGTAGGGATTGAAATACTCTAAAAGGTAGAGATAAAACAATGGATGGAAATACATTAAAAAATAATGGAAATAGATGGTAAAAGAAAAATCTATATAAATTATTGGGAAAAAAGGGGGGGATCGGAAAGGGGGTGGGGATGGAGGAGAGAGGTCATGATCTAAAATTGTTGAACTCAATATTCAGTCCGGAAGGCTGTAAAGTGCCTACTCGGAAGATGAGGTGCTGTTCCTCCAGTTTGCATTGAGCTTCACTAGAACAATGCAGCAGGCCAAGGATGGACATGTGGGCAAGAGAGCAGGGTGGAGTGTTGAAACGGCAAGCGACAAGGAGGTTTGGGTCATCCTTGTGGACAGACCGAAGGTGTTCTGCAAAGCAGTCACCCAGTCTCTGTTTGGTCTCTCCAATGTAGAGGAAACCACATTGGGAGCGACGACTGCAGTAGACTGAATTGAGGGAAGTGCGAGTGAAATGCTGCTTCGCTTGAAAGGAGTGTTTGGGCCCTTGGGCGGTGAGGAGAGGGGAAGTAAAGGGGCAGGTGTTGCACCTTCTGTTGTTGCATGGGAAGGTGCTGTGGGAGGGGGTTAAGGTGTAGGGGATGATGGAGGAGTGAACCAGGATGTCCCAGAGGGAACGATCCTTACTGAATGCCGCTGGGAGGGTGAAGGGAAGATGTGTTTGGTGGTGGCATCATACAGGAGTTGGCAGAAATGGTGGCGGATGATCCTTTGAATGCGGAGGCTGGTGAGGTGATAAGTGAGGACAAGGGGAAGCCTATCATGGTTCTGGGAGGGAGGAGAAGGTGTGAGGGCGGATGCACAGGAGATGGGCCGGACACAGTTGAGGGCCCTGACAACCACCGTGGGTGGAAAACCTCAGTTAAGGAAAAAGGAGGACATGTCAGAGGAACTGTTTTTGAAAGTGGCATCATCAGAACAGATGCGACGGAGGCGAAGGAACTGAGAGAATGGGATGGAGTCCTTACAGGAAGCGGTGTGTGAGGAGCTGTAGTCAAGGTAGCTGTGGGAGTCGGTAGGCTTGCAATGAATATTGGTGGACAGTCTATCACCAGAAATTGAGACAGAGAGGTCAAGGAAGGGAAGGGAAGGGAAGTGTCAGAGATGGACCATGTGAAAATGACGGAGGGGTGCAGATTGGAAGCAAAATTAATAAATTTTTTCCAGGTCCAGATGAGAGCATGAAGCAGCACCGAAACAATCATCAATGTACTGGAGAAAGAGTTGTGGGAGGGGGCCGGAATAGGACTGGAACAAGGAATGTTCCACATATCCCATAAAGAGACAGGCATAGCTGGGGCCCATGCGGGTACCCATAGCCACACCTTTTATTTGGAGGAAGTGAGAGGTGTTTAAGGAGAAATTGTTCAGTGTGAGAACAAGTTCAGCCAGACGGAGGAGAGTAGTGGTGGATGGGGATTGTTCGGGCCTCTGTTCAAGGAAGAAGTGGAGAGCCATCAGACCATCCTGGTGGGGTATGGGGGCGCAGAGTGATTGGACGTCCATGGTGAAGAGGAGGTGGTTGGTGCCAGGGAACTGGAAATTGTTGATATGATGTAGGGTGTCAGAGGAATCACGGATGTAGGTGGGAAGGGGCTGGACAAGGGGAGAGAGAATAGAGTCAAGATAGCAAGAAATGAATTCCGTTGGGCAGGAACAGGCTGACACAAAATGGCATTGCACTTGCACTTCCCTCAATTTAGTCTACTGCATTCGTTAATCCCAATGCGGTTTCCTCTACATTGGAGAGACCAAACAGAGACTGAGTGACCGCTTTGCAGAACACCTCAGTCTATCCGCAAGCATGACCCAGACCTCCCTGTCGCTGGCCATTTCAACAATCCTCCCTGCTCCATGCCAAACGTCCATCCTTGGCCTGCTGCATTGTTCTAGTGAAGCTCAACGCAAACTGGAGGAACAGCACCTCATCTTCCAACTAGGCACCTTATAGCCTTCTGGACTGAATATTGAGTTCAACAATTTTAGATCATGAACTCCCTCCTCAATCCCCACCGCCTTTCCGATCCCCCCCCCCCTTTCTTTCCCCCAATAACTAATATAGATGTTTCTTTTCCCACCTATTTCCATTATTTTTAAATGTATTTCCATCCATTGTTTTATCTCTGCCTTTTAGCCTATTTTGATTCCTTCCCATCACCCCACCCCCACTAGGGCTATCTGAACCTTGCTCATCCTGCTTTCTACCCTTAATTAGCACATTCCTTAGATAATATCATCACCTTCAACACCTCTTTGTCCCATTTGTCTATGACATCTTTTGGCTATCTCCACCTATTGCTGGCCCTCTCTCCAGCTCTACCTGTCCCACCCCCTTAAACAGCTTATATTTCACCTCTTTTCTATTTTTACTTAGTTCTGTTGAAGAGTCATACGGACACGAAACATTAACTGTGTTCCTCTCTGCAGATGCTGCCAAACGTGCTGAGTTTTTCCAGGTATTTTTATTTTTGGTTTGGATTTGCAACATCCGCAGTTTTTTGCTTTTATCTTAGTGTATAAATTGTTGTGTTCCCCTTACGTTGGTATTCTTGCCAAGTGTCCTGATGAGTGCAAGATGAAAAGCTTCGATATGTCTCTTTCTTCAACAATACTGAAGGAAGAGTTACAAGACCAGTCACTATCATTGGAAAACTTAGGTAAAGAGAAAGGTCTGGTTAATCACTCTTCAAGGCAGGCAACATTGAAGATATCGCAGGCGCTTTAAGATAGGGAAGCTGAAGAGGAAAGGGAAATGCCATTTCAAGCTATATCATGGCAGCCTTAGTGATGGAGATGATATCTGGTCATTGCTCACCTTAAGGTTAAATAAAATGGCATGGTTAAAAAACAGTCTGATTCAGTCACAGTCAGTAGAAAGGAATTGGCAGCAAAGGAACTGAGCATGTGTTAGAGATTGAGGACAAGTCAGCCTTCCAAATGTTTAATTATAAGTATTTTCAACTTGTCGAGCACTGGATGTTAGACAAGCAACTGAGCAGCTTAAAGGCAGTGGTGGGGTCAAGAGAGCTGTTGGTGAAGTCGAGCTGGGTGTCATCAGTATTGTTACAACCAGGTGAGAAGGGGTAGAATGGTTCCACTCTCCAGCAGCAGGGATTCTTTAGAAAGAGTACGCTTACCTAATGAGTGAGTGTTTAACTGTTTAAGTACCATGCCTGTAAAAGACACACATAGACAGGTTTCTTTGCAAGATTTAAAAATGAAAAGAGAATAGTATTTATTGTACTTAACACCTAATCTAAATAAAAATAATAAACACACTCTGACTCTCACACACATATGCATTGAAGAAATCTCTCTCTCTCTCTCACACACACACACACACACAAACACACACAGTAAATTGTAAAGGGGAGGATTGATGTTTTAAAAGTCAAAAAAGTCAGTAGCATATTGATCTTGTAGACTGGTGCCTTGGGTTGTTTCAGACTAGGCTTGATGATATTTCTGGATTCTGCATCGAGTCAACTTGAAAATGTTGACAGATGATTTATGTCTTTTCTTCTGGGCTCTTTTCAGCTGCTTGGTTGATTCTTAAAACACTGCCTGCAGTGTGTGGACGGTCAAACAAAGGCAGGACTTAAGTTTGCAGGATGGATGGGGAGAGAGAGAGAGACAGTCCACTTGCAGGCTTCTTTGGTGTCTTTTCTGCTTTTGTTCAGTGGCCTGGAGGAAAGCAGTTTCTTAAAAACACAAAAGAGGGTTAGTTGGCTCATCACATGATCCCCTCTCACCAACTGACCAGTTACCCAAATATGGTCACAGTAAGTTGATTCCAGCTCCATGGTTTAGACGTTATTAGATTATATTTGGCAGAGTTCCCTTCTCAGACAGAGCCCACTGTCCAAAGTGATTGTGAAAAATGACTTGTTCAACATCCCATTGAATAATATTTTGTGAGTGGGTCAGGAGATGTGCTCATTCACAGTACTGCCAGGTAATTTTCCTTTAGGGGTCCTGCTCGACAGCCTGATTACATTAAAATAACTTTTGAATTTTCAGTATACAGTCATGAAAATGCTCGGCCATCTTAGAAGCTGCTGTTTTAAGTCACTGAAATGCCTTTATTCAGTCTTTTAAATCTCAACAAAGGGCTCCAGCCCACTAAGTAAATGAAGTCATCTTTGAAATAAAGCATGACTTTATAACAGTGTACATGAGGATGCTAATGCATGTCCTCAGATGCTGTTGTTAAGGTTAGAATTTGGATCAGAAATAGGAGGGGACCAAGGATAAATCCTTAAGGGACTCTGCATGTAAGTGGGAAGAGAAGCTATTGTAGGAGATTCTCTGGCTCCTACTGGGTAGGTAAGAATGGAACAAAAACAGAAAATGTTAGAAAGCTCAGCAGGCTTGGCAGCATCGGTGGATAGAGAAACTAAATTAACATTTCGAATCTGAATGACTCAAGACGTTACCCCTGTTTCTCCCTCCACAGATATTACCGGACCTGCTGAGCTTTTCTAGCATTCTCTGTTTTTTATTTCAGATTTCCAGCATCTGCAGTGTTTTGCTTTCACCTTAGGTAAGAATGGATCCAGGCAAGTTACAATGAACCCTACTCCGCCTTCCTATTAGAGAAGAGCTTAGTTCCATTAAAGAATTACTGCCAGTGAGATGGGACGTTACTTTAAAGAAGCTGGGTTAAATTAATTAGAAAAAGGTTGACTTCCTGAAGCTGAAAGAAATTAGGTTTCATGAGAAACAGTAACAGATGAATGAAAGAGTTTGCCCAATTAATTATAATTGATTTGCAAACTAATTCCTTAAAGTAAAAAAAAAAGCAACTGCTGAGCTGGTACTCAGGGGGAAAGAACAAAGATGAGGACTCGATTCAGCTGCCTTGTTTTAATGTGTCAGTGTTTTCCCAATATGCCCACAATCTGGGACGAGAAATGCAAGAGAGTCACTAATAAATCCAACAGGGAGCTGAGACAAGAGGGGAGATGGTGGTGGCATAATGGTAATGTCACTGGGCTAATAATCCAGAAGCACAGGCTAATTCTTCAGAGACCAGGGGTTCAAATCTGGCAGCTGCTGGAATTTAAATTCAATTAATAAATGTGGAATATAGAACTAGTCATCAATTACTGTAAAAAACCCATCTGGTTCACAGATATCCTTTAGGTGTAAGTGAATCTGCCATCCTTTCCTGATCTGGCCTGTGTATGACTCTAGGCCCACAGCATTATGGTCAACTCTTAACTGCCCTCTGAAATGGCTGAGCAAGCCACTCAGATGGGCAATAAAAACTGACTTTGCCAGTGACACGTACATCCCATCCCATGAAGGTTAATAAGGGAAAAACTTCTTTACCCAAAGGGTGGTTAGACTGTAGAACTCATTACCACAGGGAGTAGTTGTGGCAAATCTCATAAATTGAAGGGGGAGCTGTGAAAGAAGTGCAAGGTTATGTTGATAGGATGAGATGAAATGGCTGGTGGCTCATCTGAAGCAGAAATGCTGGTACAGACCAGTTGGGGTGAATGGGCTGCCCTCTACTATGTGTATCAGAAATCTGCATAATCTTATGTGCATCCAATCATGAGGGGTGAATTTCTGTGGGTGTTCATCCGGTTCTGTGCTGTAGAAGCTCAGGAAAACAGGATGAATGACTTGGGTGAGGGAAGTGAATGTACTTTCTCCAGGTTTGCAGATGACACAAAAATAGGTGGAAGGCAAGTGGTGAGGATGATACAAAGAGCCTACAGAGGGGTATGGACAGGTTAAGTGAGTGGGCAAAAACCTGGCAGATGGAATATAATGTGGGAAAATGTGAGGTTATGCACTTTGGCAGGATGAACAGGGG